>NW_003852632.1:1510206-1523327 GCF_000181295.1 Otolemur garnettii
TCTGTTCTGATTTTCTGTATCCAATCAGCCAATCTGTTACAATTAGAGGACAATTTAAGCCATTCACATTGATTGAAATTATTGATAAGCCTGATAAAATTTTAGGTTTCAAGTTGTTCAAAAGTCCAGTGGATGATTTATAATCCTTTTACCACTGTAGAAGTTGGAGTTTGATCAATAGTTTCTGAGTTAGTTTACTTTTGTGGTGGAGGATTGCACTGGTCATTATGGGGGATAGGTCTGAGAATATCCAGGAGAGCTGGTTTAGTTATAGCAAATTTCTTCAACTCATGGATGTCATTAGAGTATTTAATTTCTCCATCATAAATGAAACTCAATTTAGCTGGATACAGGATCCTGGGCTGAAAGTTATTTTGTTTTAAGAGATGAAATGTCGATGACCACCCTCTTATTGCCTGGAAGGTTTTGGCAGAGAGCTCTGCAGTCATTCTAATATTGTTCCCCTTGTAGGTTATGGTTTTCTTACGTCTAGCTTCTTTCAGGATTTTCTCTTTCTTATTAAATTTAGTGAAGTTAATTATGATGTGTCTGGGGATGTCTTATTTGAGTTGAGTTGTGCTGGGGTTATAAAGCTGTCTGCAATCTTAATTTCAGGATCCCTTGACATATCTGGAAAATTCTCTTTCATAATTTCATAAAGAAGAGCCTCAGTGTTTTGTGAAGTAACTTCATTGCCTTCAGGGATTCCTATGAGGTGAATATTCGTTTTCTTCAAATTATTCCATAACTCTCTGAGAGAATGATCTGTTTTTGCTTTCCATTTCTGCTTGTCTTTGGGCGTTTGGACATATTCAGAAGCTTTGTCATCTATACCTGAGATCCTTTCTTCTGCCTCCTACACTCTGTTTCCAAGAGATTCTACAGTATTTTTCAGATCTTTGAGTGCTGCAATCTTTTGTCTCAATGTTTCAAAATCGTTTGTGGTTTTGTTTTTGAATTCATTAAATTCTTGAGTGAACTTTTGAAATGTTCCTTGAATTTCTAATTCTATCTTTGCCTCAATTCTATTAATCTTATTTGCAACTGAAATTCTGAATCCATTTTCTGACTTCTCAGCCATCTGCTTATGAAGGGGATCTTCAATTGCATCTGCCACATCCTTTTTGGCGGGTTTGACCTACTCTGGTTATTCATATTACAGGAGCTTTTCTGCTGATTCTGACCCATGATTATTTTATCCTGTTTGGCTTTTCCCCTTGAGCTTTGTCAAGGACCCATACGGTATTACGGCCTGAGAGACTGGGAACCTGCTTGGTGTGGTGGGGGATAAGTAGCTCTGTTTTATTTTCAGCTGGTCTCTGTCCTACCCTAGTGATTCAGTTACTCTTGGTTGAAGTCTCTGCTTTGGAGAAATACCAGTAATTAAGTCACCCCGCCCTCCCCAAAACAACAATTGGGCAAGGAAAATCAAACCTTCCCTCAACCATACGCCTAGGGTGCCCCTTTGAATATTCCCTGGGTGGTCTTCCTGGTTTAAGGGGTCCAAATCAGTTGTTCCAGTCAGTACCTGTTTCAGGTGGAAGAGTTCAAATGTTTCTGGCAGCTAGATAAGAGGGGTCTGCTGGTAGCTCAGATATGACTCGCTCTAGTACTCTGGGAGGGCAGAAGGACCCATCCAGTAAATGAATTAGTCTCGGAAGGTTGATACCTCCTTCCCCACCTTGCACCCAGTTACTGGCAATCCCACAGGGCTATGACCCATTTCAGTCCAGTGAGCAACTGCTCCCAGGGTTTACGACTGTCTTAGTCACCAGGAGATCTGAGTCTGGCAGGGAGACCTTGGGTGTTTAAAGTATAGGTTTGGGGCAGTTCACTCAGTTCCAGCTCCACACCTGGTTGCAGTTGTTCACAGAACAGGACAGAGCAACTTCACAGAATTTGTTTCTGTCCTGGCTAAATTCCTCTTCAGGTCAGAGGCTGCTAGAGCTGATAAAAAAACTCAGTCCTGGGCAGTAAGCAATTAGAGTTTACACTGAGGTGTCAATTCCAGCCTCTGCCCACCCATTGCCTTTGTTTCAGCTATAATCCTCTGAAGGCTGTGTGGTATTATGCTCAGTGAAACATTCTTTTGGCTAACCTCTCCCTCAAAGTCTGCAGGCTCTGCTCTCGCTCAGCCCAGGTTGGTACCACCTAGGGCTTGTCTCTACTCACAGAACTTCCCAAGTCCACTCCACCAAAATGCTGGCTGGCCTGGGAGCCAGGGAGACAGGACCTGTCTGTCGGAATGGCCTCAGGAGTGTAAGCTGCAGCTACTGCTCTGCAACTCAGGATACCACAGCTCTTATTTGATTCCCTCTCAGCTGACTGTCCTCCTCATTCCCTTGCCACAGAATCAGCACAGACCAGCACCATCCCTTTCCCGCTTCCCCCCTCCATTCCTCTCAAGAAAATGCCCAAGAATCTGAACTCCATGGAGACCTCCTGACCTTGGGGTGAGAATGGAGGGGAGGCATGGGAATTCAAAGTTGCAGATAGAGAATATATACAGTTTTATACAGTTTTACACTTTTATGCCTGGCAGGAGAGTGCCATGGCCCCCTAGTAGGGGTAGGAGGTCCAGGTTTTAGAGGGTCTCTCCTGAAGGATAGAGTGGGAGGACGTTTGAACTCTTCTCACTTATTTGTTTGGAGTAAACTGCCAAACAAACTTCTCGCTTGTTTGTTTGGAGCCCTTCTTGTGGGGGAGGGGACTCCGATCTGCTTGGTGGTGGATTTTGTACCTTTCAATTGTATTTTTGGAGTCGCAGCTCGTATTGTGCATTCTTCAATCTTCTTTCTTGGCTCAGCTCCAAACCATCCACTTACTTGCTAAACTTCTGTCCTTTAAGTCTCTTTCTGGATGGGAGCCTCTGTGGTAATCTGGCTGCAGTCTGCCATCTTACCTCTGCCCCCGACTTACTTTTTTTTTTTTTTAATGAGTTAGATAATTTTATCTGGGCTCCTATTTTCTTTGTTCCAGAGTAGTAATACTTTTTCTTTAGAAAGTGCTCTGTACTTTAGCAAAACATATATGATCTTCTTTTACATACATTATTTGATCCCCCAAATAAATTTGTCAAATAGGAGATGTAAGAAAATATGATCCCAATTTTAAGAGAAATACATGAAGAATGTTAGTAACTTGGCTAATAAATTAAGGCATGTTGAAAATGTGGGGAAAAAAGATAGTTGTACATAATTCTTAAGTCAGATGTTTTAACTTGGGGACTGCCTATACTGGTTCTGAAGGAGCTGGGAGGTCAGCACTGTGCTCAGTCTCAGAGGCCCCTTCTCAAGTCAAGTCCTTATGGATGAAACAAACTGAAAGAATGTTCATAAAAAAATCCCTGTGATATTTATAAATAAAGGCTCCTTGGGTGACTCTAAGCAGGCTTGCCTCTACCTATAAAATCTCCTTAGAAATAATCAGGCTGTCTAGTTTCAGATCTGAGTGGAAATGTTTTCAATTTTTTTTTTTTTTGTCTCCACTGCTATTCAACATAGTAATGGAAGTCTTAGCCATTGCAATCAGGCAAGAGAAAGCAATCGAGGGTATCCAAATGGGGTCAGAGGAGATCAAACTCTCACTCTTTGCAGATGATATGATCTTATACCTAGAAAACCTCAGGGACTCAACTATAAAACTCTTAGAAGTGATCAAAGGATACTAAATCAATACTTACAAATCAGTAGCCTTTATATATGCTAACAATACTGAAGCTGAAAATATAGTTAAGGACTGTATTCCTTTTACAGTAGTGTCAAAGAAGATGAAATATCTGGAATTCAACTTAAAAAGGACATGAAAGATCTCTATAAAGACTCTGAGAAAATAAATAACTGAAGATGTTAACAAATGGAAAAATATGCCATGCTCATGGCTGGGAAGAATTAACATTATTAAAATGTCCATACTACCCAAAACAATCCCTGTTAAAACACCATTGTCATACTATAGAGAGCTTGAAAAAAATAGCGCTTCATTTTATATGGAATCAGAAAAAAATCTCAAATAGTGAAAATATTACTCAGAAATAAAAACAAATCAGGAGGTATCACATTACCAGACTTCAGGCTATGCTATAAATCTATAGTGATCAAAACAGCATGGTACTGGCACAAAAACAGAGAGGTAGATACATGGAACAGAATAGAGAACCAAAAGATGAACCCACCTACTTATCTTCATTTGATTTGTGATAAGTCTATCAAAAGCACTAATTGGGGGAAAGATTCCCTATTTAAAAAAAATGGTGCTTGGTGAACTGGCTGGTGACATAAAAGACTGAAACTAGACCCTCATCTTTCACTATTAACAAAAATTGGTTCTTCCTGGATAAAAGATTTAAACTTAAGACATGAAACTATAAAATTACTAGGAGAGAGTGCAGGGAAAGTACTTGAGGAAATTGGCCTCGGAAAATATTTTATGATGAGGACCCCCCAGGCAATTGAAGCAACATCAAAAATATATTACTAGGATCTGATCAAACTATAAAGCCTCTGCACAGCCAAGAACACAGTAAGTAAAGCAAGCGGACAGCCCGCAGAATGGGAGAAAATATTGCAGGTCATGTTTCTAACAAAGGTTTAATAACTAGAATCCACAGAGAACTCAAACTAATAAGAAAAGAACAAGTAATCCCATTTCATTGTGGGCAAGACACTTGAATAGAAGCTTCTCAGAAGAAGACAGGCACATGGCTTACTAACACATGAAAAAATTCTCATCATGTTTAATTATCAGAGAAATGTAAATCAAAACCACTTTGAGATATCATCTAACTCCAGCAAGAGTAGTCTACATCACAAAATCCCAAAACTTCAAATATTGGCACAGATGTGGAGCAAAGGGAACACTTCTACAGTGCTGGTAGGAATGCAAGGTACTATGTTCCTTTTGGAAAGAAGTTTGCAGAACACTTAGGGAACTAAAAGCAGACCTGCCATTTGATCCTGCAATTCCTCTACTAGGTATATACCCAGATGACCGAAACTCATTTTACAACAAATATAGTTGCACCAGACTATTTACTGTAGCCCAATGCATAATTCCCAAGTCATGGAAGCAAACCAAGTGCCCATCAACCCATGAATGTATTAACAAATTGTGGTACATATATATCATGGAATACTATACAGCCATTAAAAATGGAGACTTTATGTCTTTCATGTTTACCTGGATGGAGCTAGAACATATTCTTCTTAGTAAAGTATCTCAAGAATGGAAGAAAAAGTATTCAATGTATTCAATACTATTATGAAACCAATATATAATCACCTATACTTTCATACAAATGATAAAACACAACTATGGTCCAGAAAGAAGGAAGGAAAAGGAGGGAGAAGGGAGGGGAAGGGGGAAGCCAGGGTAAGGGAGGGTACTTGGTGTGACCTTACCTAATGTGTACATATCAAAACTATTAAGAGTAGAGTATGAATGTCTTAACACAATGAATAAGTGAGGTGAAGGTTACATTAAGCACGTTTGATATAAGCAATCCAAATTGTATATAAAATCAGCACACTGTATCCCATAAATTCATTAATGTGCACAGTTATGACTTAATTAAAAAAAATAAATAATCAGACTGAGTTAAAACCATGAGAGGAGCTCAAGGAAGGGGTGTTTTCATTTCACCTCAGCATAGCTGTAGAGATGTATGCTGGCAGGACAAGATGCACTGGGATCATCAAGAAGTAAGAACAACAGATGGAGGCAACTCAGGAATGGGACACTGGGGAGCCCTTTACATCTGGAGACTGGGGAAACATCAGTACAGACATCACCACATCAACTGGATGTGGATGAGAAAAGGTAGCTGGGAGAACATATTTGGAAACATTCATGTTACACTGTCCAGTAGTTGGCAGAAATAGTTAACTATGTTTAAGATGTATGGGGGAGAAACGAAAAGGCTCAATAGCAAAAGCCAGAAAATCCTAAATTAGTTAAACTTATTATTTTAATAATCAATTAAAATGGTAACCTTAAGACTTTGTAGAGGGTTGCTCTCCATCATCAATATATGAAAATATTGAAATATTGAATGAATGGTAAGCAATTTGCTTTCATTAATAATGAGGAAATTACCAGTAATCCACACTTTGCCATAACATATGTAATAACACAAATTCCAGAATGGTGACTGTGTATATGGAATTTGAAGCACACTAAAACAACCTGGAAGCTTTCCTATTACTTTGCATTCAACTGTGAGGCTACCCTTTACACTCTGTGAGAAAATGCAAGGAGCAGGTGGAAGAGATGCAAGGCAACTATTTATCTTATGAGAATTTGCAGATTCTGCCATGCTCTTGATCAAAGGCCCAGATAAGCAGATGCAAATGATTATCCTTGACAAATGATAAATTTCTACCTGTTATTATGAGTTTCTGTATAGATTTGAGGAGCTTGTGATAAAAACAACCCTTCTACCAAGAATGCCTATAAAATAGTACATGCTATAAAATAATTTGTTTAAGGGTATTAGAAACATACTGAGGCAAAGAAGATTAGAAAGATCAAAGACAGATGAGCTGATGGCCTGTACTTCTTTTTCTCTGAGACACTTGCTGATTCTGTGTGCAAAAAGAAAGACTGTCATTTGGGGGGTTTCCCTAGAAGGAAGACCAATTCTGGGGAAAGTAAAATATCCATGCTTTGTCAGTCCCATGAGCCTAGAGGGATAAAACAGGAGATTTAAGATCCATCAAACATATAGCCATTTTTGCCTTAAAGACACTTGCAAAATTGGGAAGAAGTGCAGGTAGAAAAACAGTTAAGCAAACTGAGGAAAGAATCCAAGACTCACTGTGGGAGGGCTCCTTGTATACACCCTTAGCCAGTGGGAAGTCCAGGAGAGAGAAACAGCTTGGAATCATAAGATGATCCAGAAGTAGAATGAGCCTTACCAAAATTTCTATACTGGCTGGACTCACCCAGTCCCTCATTGGATTAAAATAATCATCTAAGAAAAGAAAGAGGATTTCTATATTATCAAGACACTTTACAACTTTGTTGCCAAAAGATAAAACTAAAATACCCAAACCAACAATACAAAAAAATAGACACTAGAAACAGACTTACTGGTGATTTAGATACTGATGTTAGCCAACAAAAATATTAAAATAACCATGTTTAACATATCAAATAAAATACAGTAAAATCTCCATAAGTACCCACTTCCCTATGCTGACCACCTGCTTAAGCTGACCTAATTTTCACAGACAAGACATGCACTAAATGTACATATCAGTACAGTAGGTCTGGTTCCTTATGTCAATCACCTCCATAGAAGTTGATCAGTTTGTTATACTTTCTTGGGCAGTCAATTTCTACTGTATAGGCAAACATAAAGTAAATAAGTAAACAGATGGAGAATTTCACCAGAAAAATTAGAATAAAAGAGAAGTGATTAAGATTCCAAAACTAAAATGGATAATATCTAAAATGGATTTAATGATGGATTGAAGAAGAAAAAATGACACAGAATTTTTCTGAATTGAGGACGATATCAACCCCAGATTGCTCTGTAAATATCCATGAACCTCAGAAGGACAAGTACAAAGAGTACTTAGCATAACATAATAAAACTGCTAAGAGAGGAGGGTGCTGTTCCAGGAAAGGGAGAGACAGAAGCAGATAGACAGACAGGCAGACAGAAAGAGGTCTTTTTAAAGCAGAAAGGGGGGGAAAAAGATACATTACTTTCAACAAAGAAATAGTAAGACTGGTAGTCAAATTCTCAATAAAAATATGGAAGCCCAGGGTACAGTGAAATACCATGAATATGTTTAGTGTGTTAAAAAAAATGAATGACAAAATTTTATAACCAACAAAAGTATTCTTCAAAAACAAAAGTGAAATAAGGATGTTTTCAGACAAAAAATATATAAAACATTTTGTTAAGAAAAACTGTACTGAAAGAAAAAATGATGATTCATATTAAAAGCTTTTAAAAGCTAAAATATATTTAAAATAAAAAACAAATACTGACTGCTTACATGAGATTCATCTTTAATATAGGAAAAAATATATTCAATAGTAAAAGGATGAAAGATATATACCATAACAATATTAATCAAAAGAAATATTCTATTTTATACTAATGTCAGGGCATATTTTAATGCAAAAAACATTTCTAGAAATAAAAATGAATATTTCAAAATGGTGAAAGTAAGTATCAAGCTACCAAGAAATTATAACAATTAAAAAGCAATATATACTTGGGTGGCACCTGTGGCTCAAAGGAGTAGGGCACTGGTCCCAAATACTGGAGGTGGTGGGTTCAAACCCGGCCCCGGCCAAAAACTGAGAGGAAAAAGAAAATAAAATCAATATGTACTCAATAACACAATGAAAAAAAAACTGGCAAATTAAGAAACGGTAGATAGGCTTGGTGCCTGTAGCATAGTGATTACAGAGCCAGCCACATACACTGAGGGTGATGGGTTCGTACCCGGCTCAGGGCAGCTAAACAGTTGCAACAAAAATATAGCTGGGAGTTGTGGTGGGCATGTGTAGTCCCAGCTACTTGAGAGGCTGAGGCAAGAGAATCTCTTCAGTCCTAGAGTTTGAGGTTGCTCTGAGTTCTGAAACCCCAGCACTCTACTGAGGGCAACATAGTGAGACTCTGTCTCAAAAAAAAAAAAAAAAAAAAGTAGACAAATGACAAATTTGCAATCTGGTAATAGACTTCAGCACACAATATTCTCAAGAGCTAATAGAAGATAAATATATAGAGACAAAAAACTTAATTAACAAATTTAAATTAACTGAAATATATAACACTGCTTTCACTAACAACAAAAATCATATGTTTCATCTGCATATAGAATATTTACCAAATTTAACCATTTTATATTATGCTATAATAGAAAAGAACCCTGGAACTTTCCAAGGATTACTCTCACTCAGAGTAGTGTTCTGCCCATAGTGGAATTAAACTAGAAATTAATAAGAGAAGATAAGAGAATCATCAACTGTTAGAAATGAAGTAGCTAATTTTTAAATAACACACCAGTTGAAGAACAAATCACAAGAAAATTAGAAAATATTGCTAAAATAATAACAATTAAGATATTACATATCAACACTTGTGATTGCAGCTAAAACTCTTAAATTAAAATTTACATTCTTTGATGCCAGGTGCCATGACTCATGCCTGTAATTTCAGCACTTGGGAGGCTGAAGTGAGTGGATTGCCCTGAGCTCACAGGTTCAAGACCCGACTGAACAAGAGTGAGACCCCCCATCTCTAAAAATAGCTGGACATTGTGGTGGGTGCCTGTAGTCCCAGCTACTTGAGAGGCTAAGACAAGAGGATTACTTGAGCCCAAGAGTTTGCGGTTGCTGTGAGCTGTGATGTCAGCATTCCACTGAGTGTGACAAAGTCACCAGTTCAAGACTCTGTCTCAAAAATAAAAAAACATGTACAGCCTTTGATGTATGTGTTAAAAAAGAAAAGACTGAAAATCAGTCACCTAAGATTCCACTTTAATAAAATAAAAAGAAAAGAAAGTAGAAAGAAGAAAATAATAGGCACTGTGGCTCGCACCTGTAATCCCAGCACTCTGGGAGGCTGAGGTAGGTGGATTGCTTGACTTCAGGAGTTCGAGACCAGCTTAAGCAAGAGCAAGACCCTATCTCTAAAAATAGCCATGTTTTGTGGCAGGCACTTTTAGTCTCAGCTACTAGGCAGGGTGAGGCAAGATGTTCACTTGAGCCCAAGAGTTTGAGGTTGCTATGAGCTATGATAGTACAGCAGTCTACTGAGAGAGATAAAGTAAGACTCTGTCTCAAAATAATAATAATAATCAAAAATATCAATTAAATAAAACTAAAATGCAATATAAAAACCAACAAAGCCAAAAGTTTGTTCTTGGCAAAAATTAATAATGTTAATAAGTATTATTATATCTTCATTTAAACCCATATATTATCTAGGCCCATGACAATGTAGATTAAACAAGTACATAAAGGAATGAGGTAATATGAGCCATCCTTATTGGGGTTGGGGATATCTCATGTGGTTTTGATTTGCATTTCTCTCACCATTAGGAGACATTGAGCACTTTTTTGAGTTTGTTAGACATTAATATATCATCATTTTACAATTTCCTACTGACAAATGATGCTGAGAACCATCTTTTCATATGGTTTTTGCCATAGGTATATATTCTTTGGTGAATTGTCTGTATAAATTCTTTCCCATATTTTAATTGGATTGCTTACTTTTTTTATCACTGCATTTTAAAAGTTCTTTTTGTATGCTTGATTTAAGTTTTTTTAATCAGGTATTTGTTTTGAAAATATTTCTCCCAGTCTGTGATTTATTTTGGGATTCTCTTAATTATGTCTTTAACCAAGAAGTGGCTCATGCCTGCAATCCTAACACTCTGGGAGGCCAAAGCAGGTGGATTGCTTGAGCTCACCAGTTCAAGACCAGCCTGTGAAAGCTCAAAACCTGTCTCTTCCAAAAATAGAAAAATTGGCCAGGTGTAGTGATGGGCACCTGTAGTCCTAGCTACTAGAGAAACTGAGGCTGGAGGATCACTTGAGCCCAGGAGTTTGATGTTTTGTGAGCTATGACACCATGGTATGCTACCCAAGGCAACAGAATGAGACTCTGTCTCAAAAAAAAAAAAAAAAAAAAATAAATAAGTGAACAAATAAATAAAGACTGACTTATCACATTTAACTTTTATAGATCATGGTTTTCATGTTGTTTCTCATCACAAAACCAAGGATCTCTATTTTTCTTCCTACTTTTATTTTCTAGCAGTTTTATATTCCAGAAGGTAAAACTTACATTTTAACTGGGGTCCATTTTGAGTTAATGTTTGTGAAAAGTGTAAGACCAGTGTGCAATTCATTGTCTCTGCATGTGAACATATCATTATAAAAGGAAAAAATGGTAATATAAGTCAGGGATGGATTTTTGGTGAATATAAGGAGTGATGATGTAAATTTTGCCACCTACTGGAAGAATTTCTGATCATGTGATGAAAACAGTTAAAATACTGTTCACTTTTTTACTTTTTATGACTTTTATGACTTTTAGGAGCTTTGATTTATATAAATTTAAGTACATTTTCTATGTCTTTCAATAAGCTCCAAGTAGAGCCTGTGAGGTAGAGCTGATAGATCCATAATAGAAACAATAGCATTGGGTGCAACCAGATGCTTGAGGTGGACAAATGGTGCTGCCATTTTCACTCTCAATAAGGAGCTAGTTACACATAGCACTGCTGACTCCTAAGGTGAAAAACATCTCCTGGCATTTGTGGAAGACCTATAGCAAAAGTTTGAGAGTGATGAAATTTTCTCAAGAGCCTGATCATATTTGTGATCGCCATGAAGAAAAAATTGAGCTAGATGAAGAGTGAGACCAAAGGAAATTATTCATGAGAAAATGAGACAATTTCCAAAAGAAGGGCATTACTTAGAAAATCTGCCTAGGGCACATGCATACTTTCAAAGTCATCAAGAAAATGAAGTCTGAGAAATTCTCTGATCCAACAAAAGACTAAGAAGACATAGTGGATAAGTATAATGTGGGATCCTGCATGTCAGAATAGAAAAAGGACATTAAGTAAAGACTTAAGAAATCAGTATAAATGATAAATTTTAGTTAATAATAATGTATCAATATTGGTTTCTTAATAGTAGCAAAAGTGTCATAGTAAGGATATGGAGAGAAGGGAACACTTTCACACTGCTGGTGGGATTGCAAACTAATACAGCCTCTATGGAAAAAAGTATGGAGAATCCTCAAGGAGCTAAAAGTAGATATTCCATTTGATACCCCAATTCTATTTCTAGGTATATACCCAGAAAAAATATGATTTTATCACAACAACATTTGCACTAGAATGTTCGTGGCAGCTCAATTCACAATTGCCAAGATGTAGAAGCAACCCAAGTTCCCACAAACCAATGAATGTATTAATAAACTGGTACATGTATACTATGGAGTACTATTCAGCCATGAGTAAAGATGGAGAGAGATTTTGTGGGAGGTGGAGCTAGATGGCAGACTAGAAGGATCATTAAGCTGAGCTCTCCAAGAATGAAGAAGTAAAAAAGAGAAGCCAGCCATACCTGCTGCCAGTACCTTACTCATAGTAATAGCTCAAGAAGTACAGAGAAGAGATAGTGAGCTGGATATAGCATATAATCTGGAGTCAAGGAAATCTGATAAATTGGGCAAGCGATTACAACCAGCTAGAATCAGCTGGCCCCCACCAAGGTCTGGGATGGGAGGAAGCCTTCTTGGAATTTTTAGTTGTTGGGAGAAGCTGTGCATTGAGTGGAAATCTTGGAAGAGTGGGCAGAGTTTAACAGTAGTATACAGCAACCAGATGTGAATGCTCATTGAAGTGAATTGGCCGTAGGTTTGCTGGCTGGTGAGTCAACCATACTGAGGTCTCGAAGGCCAGAGGGCTACCACTGTGGGAAGGTCATGAGAAGGTATCAGCAGGGGCCTAAAGCATAGCTGTCTTAATTTCTCCTGCCAGGATCAGAACTCCACTCTTGGGACAGGATGAGGGACTCCCACACCCCATAGAAAGTGGAGTTGACGACACTGTGAGCCATGCCCCTTAAGGATGCTTGTGAGCTTTAAGATTCCAATGGGTAAGGTCTGAATGCTGAGGAAACAATCAGGTGATTACCAAAGGCAATTAAGTTAGGAATAAGGACCATAGAGGTAGCTAGCTGTCCCCTCTATCTCCTAAAAAAAACACAGTGCCACCTAGGATCCTGGGGATATATCGCAACCTATTATCATCAAAAGCAAGGACTCCTGTTTTTTGGCTAGGAAGAAGTGTTTGGCTTTGCTCAGGCTGAGGCTACTTCAAGACATTAATAAGACACAAAAGAGGAAGAGAGAAAGAAAAAGGAGGACAAGGAGGTGAACAAAAAGGGAGAACACATGAGAAGGAGCCAATAGAAAAACTGGAGCAACATGAAAAACCAAAACAGGCTCGGTGCCTGTGGCTCAAGTGGCTAAGGCGCCAGCCACATACACCTAAGGTGGTGGGTTCGAGTCCCCAGCCCGGGCCCGCCAAACAACAATGATGGCTGCAACCAAAAAATGGCCAGGCATTGTGGCGGGC
>NW_003852632.1:1524090-1529313 GCF_000181295.1 Otolemur garnettii
AAAAAAAAAAATCTACAAGCAGCCAAGAGTAACTGCCAACTGACCTACAGAGCCAGAGCCATTAGGATGACAGCAGACTTTTCAACTGAAACTTTCCATGGCAGAAGAACATAGTCATCCAACTTAAACATTCTTAAACAAAACAGTTTTCAGCCCAGAATTCTGTATCCTGCTAAACTAAGCTTCCAAATTGATGGAGAAATCAAATCCTTTGTGGCTATACAATTACTGAAGAAATTCGCCACAACAAGACCAGCTCTACAGGAAATACTTAGACCTATTATCAATACTGACCATCACAATGGACCACCAGCAAAGTAAACACCCAGGAGCTAAAGGTTGAAACTTAGCTTCCACAATGACACAAAGGATAAAACTACACAACTGATTTTCACAAAATAAGATGACTAGAACTCTACCACACTTATCAATTCTCTCAGTAAATGTCAATGGACTGAATTCACCACTGAAGAGGCTGGCTGATTGGATAAAAAAGCACAAGCCATCCATATGCTGTTTACAGAAGACATACCTACCCTTGAAGGACAAATCAAGACTCAGGATTAAGGAATGGAAAACAGCATTTTAAGCAAATGTAAATCAGATGAAAGGAAGGGTTGCAATCTTATTTTCAGATACAGACAGACTTAAAGTAAATAAAGGTAAGAAAGACAAAGATGGACACTTTATACTGATAAAAGGAACAATATAAGAATACATTTCAATTTTAAATATTTATGCACCCAACTTAAATGCTCCCAGATTTGTGAAACAGACCTTGATGGGTCTGAGCAATATGATATCCCATAACAACATAGTAGCCAGGGACTTTAAGACTAAGACCCTTCTGACAGAACTGGATAGATCCTCTAAACAGAAACCAAACAAAGATACAAAGGACTTAAATGTGATCCTAGAACAAATGAGATTAAAAGACATATACAGACACACCATCCCAAAGCTAAAGCTCCATTTTTCTCATTAGCCCATGGTACATGCTCCAAAATTGAACACATACTAGGATACAAATCAAACCTTAGCAAAATTAAAAGAATAGAAATTATACCTTGTATCTTCTCAGACACAAGGCAATTAAGGTGGAACTCAACTCTAACAACAATGTTCATCCCCATACAAAGACTTGGAAATTAAACAACCTTATGCTGAATGATAGTTGGGTTTAGAAAGAGATTAAAGAGTAAGTAACTAAATTTCTTCAACATAACAACAATGAAGACACAACTTACCAAAACCTGTATTATACAGCAAAAGCAGTCTTAAGAGGGAAATTTATCACATTAGATGCCTACATTTGAAAAACAGAAAGAGAGCACATCAAAAAAACTCATGAACCATCTTATGGAATTGGAAAAAAAATAAAAGAACAATCTGATCCCAAACCCAGCAGAAGAAAAGAAATAACCAAAATTAAATCAGACATTAATGAAATTAAAACAAAAGAATTATTCAGAAAATTAATGAAACAAAAATGAAAAAATAAATAGAATCCATAAAACATTGGCCAGATTAACTAGAAACAGAAAAGTGAAATCTCTAATAGCCTCAATCAGAAACAATAAAGGGGAAAGAACAACAGATGGCACAGAGATATAAGAGTTTCTCTCTGAATACTATAAGAAACTCTATGCCCAGAAATTTGACATGTGGAGGAAATGGATCATTACCTGGAATTACAACCTCTCCCTAGAGTTAACCAAGAAGTAGATCTCTTGAACTGACCAATTTTAAGAACTAAGATAGAAGAAACAATAAAAAATATCTGAGCAAAATAATTACTGGTCCAGATGGCTTCACACCAGAATTCTACCAAACCTCAAAGAAGTGCTTATACCCATTCTACAGAAACTATTCCAAAAAATTGAGAAGAACGGAATCTTCCCCCAACACATTCTATCAAGCAAACATCACTCTGATAACAAAACCAAGAAAAGGCCCCCCAAAAGGGAGCTTCAGACCAATTTCACTAACATATATAGATGTAAAAATTCTCAGTAAAATCCTAGCCAATCGGGGGGTGGAGCGAAGATGGCGGACTACAGCCAGCTTTTTATAGAAGCTCCTGTCCAGAAGGAGGCTTAAAGAACAGAGTTTAGCAAGGGAGCTGATGGCTTGGAGCAGAGCCAAGAGAGAAGACTGAAGATTGAAAATACAATCAAAAGGCACAAAATCCACCACCAAGTGGATGGGAGTCCCCTCTCCCACAAGAAGGGCTCACAGTTTACTCTATGCAAATAAGTGAGCAAAGTTCAAACATCCTCCCACTCTATCCCATGGGAGAGTGGGACCTCCTACCACTGCTGGCATGCCATGGCACCCTCCTGCCAGGTATAAAACTGTAAAACTGTATAAAAATATATATTTTCACCATCTGCAACACTGAACTCTGAGGATTCCCCCCCCAACCTCACCCCGAGGTCTGAAAGTTTGTTACCTATGGAGTCCAAATTCTTGGGCATCTCCTTGAGAGAAGTGGAGAGGGAAAGGGCTGGTGCTGCTCTGTGCTGAATGTGGCACAGGAGTCAGGAGAAGAAAGTTGGCTCAGAGGAAGTCATACGGCAACAGTGGCATCCTGACCTGCAAACTGACACCATTCCAGATAGGCGAGCCCCATCTCTCTGGGCAACCAGAGGTTCTGGACAGCAGCCACAGGTCAAACGGACTTGGCAACATTCATAAGTAAAGAGACCATTAGCACCAGCCCTCAGGGGAATATTACTGAGACAAAGGCAGTGGGCGGGCAGAGGCTGGAATTGACAAATGAGTGTAAACTCTAATTGCTGCCCAGAGCTGAGTTCCTCATCAACTCTAGCCACCTCTGACTTGCAGAGGAATTCAGCTGGGAGAGAACGCAAGGGGCTAGAATTAAGAGAACTTTAACAACCTACTTTAAACATGCAAGGCCCCCCTGACAGACTCAGATTTCCAGGCAGTTGCCTACTGGAGTATTTATAGCATTGCAAGCTTTCCTCAAGAGAACAGAAAGAGAGGAAGTTAACAACTTAATGGGACATCTCAAGCAATTGGAGAAGGAAGAACATTCCAATCCCAAATCCAGCAGAAGAAAAGAAATAACCAAAACCAGAGCAGAATTAAATGAAATTGAAAATAAAAGGATTATACAACAAATCAATAAATCAAAAAGTTGGTTTTTTGAAAAGGTCCATAAAATAGATAAACCTTTGGTCAACCTAACCAAGAAAAAAAGAGTAAATTCTCTAATCTCATCAATCAGAAATGGTAAAGATGAAATAACAACAGACCCCTTAGAAATTCAAGAAATCTTTAATGAATATTACAAGAAACTTTATTCCCAGAAATATTAAAACTGGAGGAAATCGACCAATACTTGGAAGCCCACCACCTCTCAAAACTTAGCCAGAATGAAATGGAAATGTTGAACAGGCCTATATCAAGTTCTCAAATAGTATCAGCTATACAAAATCTCCCTAAAAAGAAAAGCCCAGGACCAGATGGCTTCACGTCATAATTCTACCAGACCTTTAAAGAGGAACTAGGACCTGTATTACTCAACCTTTTCCAAAATATTGAAAAAAAATGGAATACTACCCAACACATTCTATGAAGCAAACATCATCTTGATTCCCAAACCAGGAAAAGACCCAACAAGAAAAGAAAATTATAGATTAATATTACTAATGAATATTGATGTGAAAATATTCAACAAGATCCTAATGAACAGAATCCAGCAACACATCAAACAAATTATACACAATGACCAAGTGGGTTTTATCCTAGGATCTCAAGGATGATTCAACATACATAAATCTATAAATATAATTCAGCACATAAACAAATTAAAAAAACAAGAGCATATGATTCTCTCAATTGATGCAGAAAAAGCTTTTGATAATATCCAGCATCACTTCATGATCAGAACACTGAAGAAAATTGGTATAGAAGGGACATTTCTTAAACTGATAGAGGCCATCTACAGCAAACCCACAGCCAATATTGTATTGAATAGAGTTAGGTTGGAATCATTTCCACTCAGATCAGGAACCAGGCAAGGTTGCCCATTGTCTCCATTGCTCTTTAACATTGTAATGGAAGTTTTAGCCATCGCAATTAGAAAAGAAAAGGCAATCAAAGGTATCTATATAGAGTCAGAAGAGATTAAACTTTCGCTCTTTGCAGATGATATGATTATATATCTGGAAAACACCAGGGATTCTACTACAAAACTCTTAGAAGTGATCATGGAATATATCAGCGTCTCAAGTTACAAAATCAATACTGATAAATCAGTAGTGTTTATATATACCAACAGCAGCCAAGCTGAAAAAACAGTCAAGGATTCTATTCCGTCATGGTAGTGCCAAAGAAGATGAAATATTTGGGAGTTTACCTAAGAAAGGATGTGAAAGATTTCTATAAAGAGAACTATGAAACTCTAGAAGAAATAGCTGAAAATGTTAACAAATGGAAAAACATACCATGCTCATGGCTGGGAAGAATCAACATTGTTAAAATGTCAATACTACCCAAAGCAATATATAATTTTAATGCACTCCCTATTAAAGCTGCATTGTCATACTTTAAAGATCTAGAAAAAATAATACTTCATTTTATATGGAATCAGAAAAAACCTTGAATAACCAAGACATTACTCAGTAATAAAAACAAAGCAGGAAGAATCACGCTACCAGACCTCAGACTATAGTATAAATTGATAATGATCAAAACGGCATGGTACTCGCACAAAAATAGAGAGGTAGATGTATGGAACAGAATAGAGAGTCAGGAGATAAACTCATCTACTTAGCATTAACTGATCTTTGACAAGACAATTAAAAACATAGAGTGGGAAAAGATTCCATATTTAACAAATGGTGTTGGGTGAAGTGGTTGACGACCTGTAGAAGACTGAAACTGGACCCACACCTTTCACCACTAACTAAGATAGACTCTCATTGGATTAAAAATTTAAACTTAAGACATGAAACTATGAAAATACTAGAAAAAAGTGTAGGGAAAACACTTGTAGAAATCAGCCTGGGTGAAAATTTTATTACGAGGACCCCCCCAGCAATTGAAGCAGCATCAAAAATACACTACTGAGCCCTCATCAATCTAAAAAGCTTCTGCACAGCCAAGAACACAGTAAGTAAAGCAAGTAGACAGCCCTCAGAATGGGAGAAGATATTTGCAGGTTATGTCTCTGACAAAGGTTTAATAACCAGA
>NW_003852632.1:1530284-1536169 GCF_000181295.1 Otolemur garnettii
GGTATAATGTGGTATTTTCATATACAATTTGAAATATTTTTATCAAACTGGTTAACATAGCCTTTATGTTATTTTCTTAGTTATTGTGTTAAGATGTTTATATTCTACTTTTAGAAAGATTCACTTGTACCCTTGAAAGATAAACCATAGAGGTGATCTCTCTAATCACCCTCCCTCCACCCATCCACCCCACTTCCCTCCTCTCCCCTCCATATTCTTAGGCTATAATTAGGTTATTGCTTTCATATGTAAGCTATAAATTAGAGACAACTTTCCCTTATGAACAGAGGCTATTACAGTAAGTCCTAGAGTTACAAACATCCCACTGATATTCAACTCACAAATGGAGACTATTACAGGTAATAGGCAAATTACCTGTTCCAACTTAGATGCAATTTCAAACCTAAAGACCCTATCTTATTTGTAGCCCAGGGGGACTGCCAGTACACACTCTCCTTCTGCCCAATTCTTCCTCCAGAATGTAATGCATTTGAAGCTTTACTTACTTTTACTGTGTTCACTGCTTTTAAGAACTATTCTGGATCCTAAGATCAATGCAACAACTACTAATAATTATTGCAAATGAATGATTTGTTTTCTGGCCATTAAAAAATTAATAACTCATTTTTTCTATCTTGATGAGAATTACAGAAATAACCAAATAAGTAACTTCCGTAATTACTTATTTACTCATAATGTTATTCACATAGTAATGTAATTTCAGCAATAACACCAGGTGAGGTCTGTTGTTAATTTGTTAAAAAATTTCAATATTCTGGCCTTGGAGCTTTTATGTGCAGGATGAAACCCAATTCATAGTATTTTAGTTTTTGTCTCAACTTCTAAAATATTTACCAGTAATCACTTTTTGTTGAAACTGAAAATAGAAAAAAATTCACGAAGAATCCTGGATGTTTTTGAGGTCTAGTGAGCTGCTTTGTTGCTCTTACTCTTCCAGCTGCATGAACTCACCCACAGCTGACTGAACTATGTGTTGCTAACACGGAGGTCACCTAAGCACTTTCTGTCACCCCTCCACACATACCACAACCACTCCTAAAAGATAAAGATATGGTCAGGGAATAGTTTCCTAGTATTTTGTTTGTTGTTTATTTTTTATTTTTGCAGTTATTTTTTTGGATGGGTCAGGTTCAAACCCACCACTTCCAGTATATGGGGCTGGCACCCTGCTCTGTGAGGTTTTTAGCAAGAGACTGCCTGCTTGAAAGTGCTATTTTTTTTTTTTAAATTATTTTACCTAACATAGAGGTACATGGCAAACTTGGTGTCTTCTGCAGAACGTCGAAAGACAAAATTTAAAACATTTTTTTCTTCACTTTTGAATCATTGACTTGTTGGTGATATTTGGGTAAAGATAAATACTAGATCATTTTAGGTCGCATGTACAAATAGCCTGATCTTTGTGAGGGAGTTTCTTCTGCAACAAGCCTTTTAAAGAGTTTACTTTCTACTGAACTCAGATTTTTCTAGGTGAAGGTTACGTGAAGGATCAGGCTATAAACTGGATTGTCCATCTCCTAAAGTTTGCTGGACGACAAAGATCACCTCTTACCTTTCTCTCAAAGGGGAAGATGTCACAAGCTTAAGTTGGGCAGCTGGTTCGAGGGCGAGACAGTATGTGGTCACTCACACAGCTTTCTCTCTGAGATCCAGGAAGGTGCCTGAGATCCTGTTTAGAAGTGTTGGAGCAAGCAGGCTAAAGGGTGAAGGAGGAGAATATCTCTAGGTAGTATAATGCTGAATTAAATTATCTACCAATAAGTAAGTTAAGAAAATTTAGGTTCCAAGAACAGTTCAAATTATGTGAAATACAAATATAAAAGGACACAACCCCTGTCTGTGACTAGAGATTTTTTTCCCACTACTTTACTGTCAGAGGAAAATGATATTTAATTTCAAAAATGTTAATGGCACAAGTTTACAGACCATTATTAGCTTCTACCAGACGTTTCTCCTTATAATACATTTAGTACAAAGGATAGTGAAAAAAATGTTGTTTCTGTCTTCAAAAGATTCGGTAAATGCCTATTTAATTTCCACATATGTGTATTCAACTACCAACTCAACATTCCTTACCCAAACTTTTCTTCCATGTCTTCTGCATCTAAATAAATTGTGCCACCATCCACTTAGGGGCTCAAGCCCCAACCTTGGGGATCACCCTGCCCAGCTCTTTCATTCACTTGGGTCATATGTAATAAATGAGCCAATTCTTTATCCTGACCTCTGAAATATGCCCTGTATCTCTGCCCACTTCTCTCTCTTTGCTGCTACTATTCCAGATCAAAGCTTCACAAAGACCTACCAGCTCAATTTTAACAATTCTTTTATGTATCTCTCTAATACTTGTTTTTAGGGCAGTACCCACACCAAGAGGCTGGTGTGTTCGATCTCAGCCTGGGCCAGCTAAAACAACAATGACAACTGCAACAAAAACATAGCCAGGCGTTGTGGTGGGCACCTGTAGTCCCAGCCACTTGGGAGGCTGAGGCAAGAGAATTGCTTAAGCCCAAGAGTTTGAGGTTGCTGTGAGCTGTGACTCTATGGCACTCTACCCAGGGCAACAGCTTGAGACTCTGTCTCAAAAGAAAAAAAAAATACTTTTTTTTACACAATTTGAGATCTATTAAGAGGTCAGAGTTGAATTTCACTGAATTTAAGGAAAAAAATACAAACTTTTTATCACTACCTTTCTCTCTCACGTGAGATAGTCTCTGCCACCCTCTGTGAATGCGTCTTACTCAGGTCCATTCCCAGTTTAGGGCCTTTCTACGTGCACTGTCTCCTGAAATCTTCTCATGGTATCAATTTTTGCATTTCATTTGGGTCTTTATCATAAAATTCACATGCTGGCTATTCAGTGTAAAGTGGCTCCAGTCACCCTCTCTAATATTACCATCTTTCATGGCACCTATTATTACTATAAATGATATTTTGAATTTATTTGTTTGCTCATTTGTTCATGCAAACTCCATGAGAAGGAGGATGTTGTCTGTTTGGATCAATGCTCTGTCCATAGCATCTTGAAGCCTGGCTGGCACATAAGAGACTCAGTAAATATTTATTACATGAATAAATGAATGGAAATAGTATAGATATGTGAAAGAGACTGACATACATTGGAGGCATTGTGGTATAAAATGTCAGTTGTAACAACAGGTCTAAGGAATACAGAAGGAACACAGAGGAAAAAAGTGTTTTCAGATTTTTAAATTAAGCAGGCAGGATTTAAGAAGAAAATGTTTTGAAATGTTAGGCTTTAAAGATTTGAGGTGTAGGAACTATTTATTCTCAACAAAAGGGAGGTTTTAATAACTCCCACTTCCAAATTCATTGCTATTATCATCATCAGTCAACTACTGCAAAGTGGAGAAGCAGGTGGTCTTAATTCCATCTATAATAAATCTCAACTATTAACCATTTGATGAAACAGGGAATCTGTGTGTTATTGACTGCTCTTACCGATAATAGATTTCATTTTTAATCTTCTCAGAACATGTAGTCAGCTCTGTCCTTGCTCTTGAGGGTCATTGAAGAGGCTAGATTATAAAGGGACAGCCCCTGCTCTGAAGAACAACTGGGTGAGTCCTGATTCACTGTTGCCTGGGTTAGCAATTGAGCCACTGCCATTGCCTCTCCCCTACGCAGCCAAAGATAGGTGAAAAGAAACAAACATATTTCTGCTGGAGCACAGAGTTGCAAACTTTTCACTAAGCTTTTCTCTTAATGGTCTGAGTCATAAGGCCTGTTGAAGTTCTCTTGATCAATTCCCCCCGTAAGTAACAGATGAGAGGAAGACAAGGATCTCGAGAAGAACAAAAATTTAGGAGCAAATAAATAACTTCAATGCAAAGAACAGCAGGCTGAGAAAGTGGACTAGTATTTGAAGTCCCACTATACATCTTGCTCTGGGTATAAAATAGAGTATGTCCTAACTGGGATGATAACCTCATACTTTTGAAAAACTAACAAATTGCAATGTGCCAATTAGATCAAGTACCCCAAATATTGTAGTTATTGATAATGTTATACCTCTCCTGTTCAACTGTTCTATAGTCTCTTGCAAATTTTTCTAAAATGCTTTTCTGAGAATAGAAATCTCCCCTCTTTTGTTCTTGTTCTAAAGTCAACCTTTTCTGCAAAGACCAAGTTTCCCTGGATAGATGCTTTCTTTTCATAAGTGTAAATCTTAGGTGGATAGGGACAAAAGAGCAAAAATGCATTTTACATTTTTGAAAGTGATATTTCATTACCCATAAGCTTTCAGTTAATTCTCATTATTGAAATTATTTTCACACAGGGTCAAATCTATATTAGACAGAACTCAAAAAAAAAGTCAAATTGTTTTCCTTTTAAATTCAACAAACTTTCACCCTTTGCTAATTAAAAAAGGAAAGTAGGTAGGAAACTAACACCAATTTTTTTTTCCTTCTTCACAATTTCATGGATAGATGTTCTTATCATAGATTTTAACAATATCAGCAAATGATTTTTTATCTCTATAAAAAATAACAATAATAATAAATAATAATAAAGATTGGCCAGGCATTGTGGCATGCACCTGTAGTTCCCTCTACTCAGGAAATTGAGGCAGGTGTATTGTTTGAGCCTGGGAGTTCAAGGCTGCAGTGACCTGTTTTAGGGCCACTGCATTCCAGCCTGGGTGAAAAAGTGAGACCCTGTTTCTAAAAAAAAATAAAAATCAGGCCAGGTACAGTGGCTCATGACTGAATCCTAGCACCATAGGAAGCACAGACGGGTGGATCACTTGAGCTCAGGAGTTTAAGACTAGCCTGACAGAGTGAAGCGAGACATCATCTCTACTAAAAAAATAGAAAAACTAGTCCGATGTCAAAGCAGCACCTGTAGTCTCAGCTACTCAGAAGGCTGAAGCAAGAGGAATGCTTGAGCCCAAGAGTTTGAGGTTGCTGTGAGCTATGATGCCACAGCCCTTTACACAGAGTGACAGAGTGATGTCTCAAAAAATAAAAAATAAAAATAAAAAATTAAAATAAAAGAATAAATAAAACAGTAGGTTAAAGGTAAAAAATGGAATGAACTTTATCATGCAAACTTGTAAGAAAATTAGAAAGCTATAATATAGATAAAATACACTTCAGAACAAAAAATATTACTAGATATAGAAGGGCATTCTATAGTGAAAGGGGAGTCAATTCATCAAGAAATTACAATCATCTTCAGTGTGTATGTACCTAATAATAGAGTTTCAAAATACCTGAAGCAAAACTGACAGTCGTGAAAGAAAATCATTATATTGAAATAATAAAGACACATAATGACCAAAGGGAAATTAAAATGGATTTCAGTAACACACATAACTGTAATCTCCCCAATTATTTGCAAATTGAACAACACATTTCCAAATAACCCATGGACCAAACAAAAATTTATGGGGGAGGGTGTTAAAAAATCTCAACTAACTAAAACTGAAAACACAAAATATTCTAACTTGTGGAATGCTGCTAAAGCAATGTTTAGTGTTAAATCTAGAGCCTTTAAAGGTTTGTATTAGAAATGAAACACATATAAAAATAAATTATATAGGCTTTCACCTTAAGAATGTAGGTAAAGATCATATTGAACCCAAAGTAAGTAGAAGGAAGGTAATATGAATGATTAAAAACAGAAATCACTGAAACAGGACACAAACAATAGAGGAAGTCAATGAGTCCTAAGGTTTTTTTCCTGTGTAGACCAAGAAGGCAGCTCTAGATCATAACTGGTGAAATACTAGGTGGTTTGGAATAAGCTAAGTTGGCAAGTTTGAATATTATGCAGCCATAAAGAAAGATGGAGACTTTACATCCTTCATGTTCACATGGATGGAGCTGGAAAATGTTCTT
>NW_003852632.1:1536330-1562292 GCF_000181295.1 Otolemur garnettii
TCTTTCTAAGAGTAGAATATAAATGTTTTAACACAATAACTAAGAAAATGACACGAAGGCTATGTTAAACAGTTTGATGGAAATGTTTCAAATTGTATGTGAAAACACCACACTGTACCCCAGAAGTGCATTAATGTACAGAGTTACCATTCAATAAAAAAAAAGAAAAGAAAACAAACAAACAAACAAAAAAAGTAAAAAGAAAATAGAGAAATGTGTTTTGGGGGAAAGCTTTCTATTCTCCAGCATTTCTTACTACCTTCAGCCTACTTGGTGGTTTGATGGAATGCTGTTAGTAACAGTCTGAATCTTATTAAAGTAGATAATTTCACTTCCAGGTAATTCTCACAGATCCTTTTTAAAAAGGAGTTTTGAAATATCACTCACAAATCTTTAAATAAAGGCAAAAAACATTATTGCAATTGAAATAGGCTCCTTTGTCTAAGTAAATGATGGAGGGTTAGCACTCTGATCTGTAATATTTGAAAGTCTGACAGTCTATATATATCTGACTCTATAATTTCATGGCTATGTAAACCACCACATGAATTGATAGATGAAGTAGGAATTTGAGCATTTAGAACATGTGTATAAATTAAACTTAATTAATGAGTATTGAAGTGCAAAGTGATTGTAACCACAAAAGGATTATTTCCATATTTTCACATTCAAGCGAGTTGAAAATTTTTGTTGGGAAGTGAGATGTGGTGGTACATGCCTACAGTACTCGCCTGTGGAAAGGCTGGGGCAGGAGGATACCCTGAGACCAGGAGCTGGAGGCTGCAGTGTGCTATGATTACGCCTTTGGGTAGACTCTGCACTCCAACCTGGGCAACATGATGACATTCTGTCTCCTAGGGGGGAAAAAAAGAAAAGAAAAGAAAAAGAAGAAAGAAAAGAATAGAAAAAAAAAAAGGTTTATGTTGGGTTAATAGAGAATTCAAGTGTCTAGTTTTCTAGAAAAAGTATTATCTTCATTCTTGTTCTTACGTTTGTTAATCTTTTTCATTTCTCTCCTTCCTGTGCTATTCAACAATTTCTATTTCTTGTTCTCTTTTGGCTTTCATGATGGCATTTCCACTTGGTTCCCTTTCTTTTGCTGGGACTATGGCATCGAGATTTCTCTTGTTGACTTTCCATTCCTCTCTTCTGCCCCTCCTTTTGCAAAAGGACTGAAATATGAAATAGTGTAAATAGAAGGGTCAATGATGAATAATTACATTTAGTCAGTCATCCATTTGGCCCTGGTTTCCAATGAATTTCTAAAAATGTTTTACAAACAAATGCCTTTAATATATTTAAAAATTTAAAGGTGTTTTTCTTTGTCTCATCATCTAGGATTGTACAGCTTAGAAAGGTAGTAGCTTTTGAATATTTGGAAAATGTTCAGTAGTATTCTTGTAAGGAAACATTCTCAAGTAGTGTAATAAGGTCTTCAAAAATTTCTTATCATTCTCAAACAATGCACACTGACCACTCTAGCAAAATGTTTATAAGAAGAATAAGCATTTACTGATAAATGTTATTAATAAATGTGGAGAACATTTTGCAACCAGAGGTATCATTTAAAACTGTACTATTTGGTATAAAAATTGATTTGAGTCAGAGTTAATTATAGGCTTATGAAATTAGTCACAAATCAAAAAAAATTTTTTTTTTTTTGAGACAAAGCCTCAAGCTGTCACCCTGGGTAGAGTGCTGTGGCATCACAGCTCACAGCAACCTCCAACTCCTGGGCTCAAGTGAGTCTCCTGCCTCAGTCTCCCAAGTAGCTGGGACTATAGGTGCCCACCACAATGCCCGGCTATTTTTTGGTTGCAGCCATCATTGTTGTTTGGCAGGCCCGCACTGGGTTCGAACCCGCCACCTTAGGTGTATGTGGCTGGCACCTTAGCCACTTGAGCCACAGGCGCTGAGTCCACAAATCAAAATTTTAGAGTGGACTATTTTTGGAGAAATCACACTTTTAATTATTGTGGTCTTATGTATTTCATATATAGGCCAATTTCTCCTCATTTTCTTGAAGAAATTCTTTAATATTATTTTCTGTATACTCTTCCTAATGAATTTCAGAAATGTTCTACTATGTTTTAACAATCCTCCTAGAATTTTGAGTAAAGCTTAATTAACTTTATAATTTGCATTAAGAATAGTTGTTCAATACTCTATTTCCTGTGCAGCAGAAATCATACATCTTAAATATATTGTGGATTACTTTATGATGGCACATGTATTTCTAAAATTTATTCCTAAAGTAGTTTTTATATTTTCTAGTACCATGAGGTGAGTCTTTTGGTTTCCAATATATTAACTAATTCAGCCAAGTATGTAGAAAATGAAGACTATCTTGACTTTTATGTACTTACCTATAATGTAGCTACATGTGTATTGTCAGTATAAATCCCAGCCCAAAGGGACTAAGTGGGAGTCCATACTCTGCTCTAATTTTTTGTTTTGTTTTTAAAATAAATTCTGATAACTACTTTTGATATACGTGTGTACTCTGTTAATGAATCTAGTACTATTCCTTCTTTTTCAAAATTTGGTATTTTAATTTTTTCCTGATGTATGGCAATGCAAAAGATAAGTACCTTATTTGTTGAAAATGCCTTTAGAATTTTTATTGTTGAATTTTTTGTTTAGAATAGGTTTTATTCTGTCTTTTTCTTTTCTTTTCTTTTTTTTTTTTAGAAAGAATCTCACTATGTCACCCTTGGTAGAGTGCTATGGCGTCATAGCTCACAGCAACCTCAAACTCTTGGGCTTAAGCAATTCTCTTGCCTCCTTCTCCAAAGTAGCTGGGACTATAGGTACCTGCCAAAACACCTGGCTATATTTTGTTGTAGTTGTTTAGCAGGGCCAGGCTGGGTTTGAACCTGGCAGCCCTGATGTATGTGGCTGGCGCCCTAACCACTGAGCTATGGGTGCTGAGCCAGAAAAGATTTTCTTTATTAAGAAAAAAAAATTCTACTCCCATGAAAGTTTTTAAAATTTGAAGTATGAGGTGAAGTTCAGTGACTCATGCCTCTAATCGTAGCACTCCGAGAGGTGGAGTCAGGTGGATTGCTTACAGGATTACAAGACCAACCTGAGCAAGAGTGAGACCCTGTCTCTAGTAAAAATAGAAAAACTAGGTGGGTCTTGTGGCAGGTGCCTGTAGTCCAAGCTGCTCAGGAGGCTAAGACAAAAAGATTGCTTGATGATACTACTGTACTCTACCCAAGGTGACAGAGTGAAACTGTCTCAACAACAACAGCAACAACCTGACTTATGTATTTAGTTATCATCAAATATGGAAGGTTATTTTTTAATTTATCTTATGTATATGATAACTATTTTAATAGCTCTCTTAATATAGTATCTTTACATTCCTGGGGTAGAATCTCCTTTATGCATGGCATAGTATTTGGTTGAAAGCAATTGTTTGATTAGAAACAAATTAGACATAATAAAATTTTCATAAAAATAAAATTGGTCTCACAATAAATTTGCCCCATTGCTCTCATTTTAAGCAGGATTTCCTATTCGTGTCAGTGGTCAACTCTGAATCTATTTTAGTCAGTTATTTTTAAAAACGACACTGGTTTGACATAAAGTGATAAAATATATGGTATGTTTTCATTGAGAGTGATTAAAAGAAGAAATTACTGAAGGAGAAGAGACATTCATTAAAAATTAACTGAAATTTAAAATACTTAAGAAATCTTAAAGCCTAGAATAACATAGTTTTCTAGACACTTTCTTTTCATATGTTTTAATCCTGTTTTCTCAACACACAAAAACCAAGGTGATCACAACAAACAAGAAAGAATACCCATCATTTAAGCCACTTTGAGTGTATCACTGTTAATACAATTTCTTTCTAGCACTCATATAAACTCTTTTAAAATTTTATAAAGATGAAATGACTATGTGTATCATATGTAGAATGTGGTTTATTTTCATGAATATCATTCCATAGTACTAGGGAATTCCTCCAAGCTCATTGCTAATGATTATACACAAGGTCATTCCTATAGCCTATTCCAGTGGACCATGCTTTACTTAGCCTTCTACTCTTGGATATTTTTATTGTCTCTAACTTTTCATTATCATAAACAGCACAAAGAAGAAATTAATTTCAAAAGTATGGTACAACTCTTGGGGGCAGCACACAAATAGGGACTTGACCTAACAAATGCAAACATTGTAATCTAAAATTCTTTGTACCCTCAATTAACCTGAAACAATAAAAAAAAAGTTGGTTGTAAATAAGAATGAAATACATTATGAACTGGGAAAAACAAATAAAAGCTCCTAACATTTAAACAAGGAAAAAAAAAAGACTCAAAACAATTTTTAAAAATTTCCCCAGAGTGTACTAATTGCCAATACCAGATGCTGGAAGTACTCATTTTCAAACAATTAATCATCGTGACAAATATGTGACTTCAACTTCTTCTTTTTTTTCCAACTTCTTAATATTTAATGTTTGTGTTTAGATTTCTCTGTCTGCTGTATTATTAATGTTAATACATCACACAGATATATCTCAGTTTGATATTTTTATCATGCTTGGGGGTTTTATCCTCCTATATTAATTGAATAAATTAAGTAGTTCCCCACTATATTTCTATGTTCTGAAATGAAGTATTTAACATGGAAATAATACATGGTTTGATATTTGAAATAATTCATTAGTAAATCTCCCAGTATTTAGTATATTTTAGATGGTGATTTTTGATAAAATAGTTCATAGTTTTTCATATATATATATATACATATATATGCCTGAATAGGTTTTTCAACTTGTGTAAGCTTTTACAATTTTTTATAGGAATTCTCAGTTGTTTGAGTTAGTAAAATAGTTTAGGCATATATCATAATTCTTTTAAAAATATCATTTATTTCTACATTCTTATTTTAATTTTGATCTTTTTCCTATTAGGTTTGCCTAGAATTTTAAATTTTATATGGTTTACCAGAAAAATCAGCTCTGAGATTTGTCATTGACATATTTTTCTACTGTTTAAGTCATTTCATACTCATGTAAAAATGAGCATTTCTAGAAGTATTGGTGTCTAATCACCATGGATTCCTGGAATGTTTTTATGATCTTCAGTAGGCAGCCCAAATTTCTAAATTTTAAAGACCTCACACTGGGACCAGCTACATCATGAACACATCGACATATGGAAGAACAGGTAGCATACATAGGAAGGCTTTTTTTTTTTTTTTTTTTTTTTGTGAAACAAATTCCTGGACTTGTCCCATACTGTGTTGAAATATATTTCTAAAGTTTCTTCTACCTATACCTCATATGATCAGATCTATAATGTTTTCATTTAAATGAGTTTCTACATATTCTGTATTAGTAATCTTAAATTCTTCTTTGATATAATTATCATAGTGGGAAGAGTGTTGATGGGTTTTTGTGTTTTCTGACATGTAAAGTATTTGATTTTAATGTGTTGGATCATGAGAAAATAATCTATACCATTTTGGTGCTTTAAAACTATTTTTTTTTATTTCTGTTCTATGCATGGTTCAATGTCATTGTTTTTGTATTTTCTGTGGGCATGACAGTTGGAATAGAGTGGGAGGAGGAAAGAGTTAATGATTTTCCTGGACCTGTCATATAAAAATGCTTTCAGCATTTATCTCATTTAATCCCTGTAACAACCCAGTAAGTAAGAGTAAGTTATCAGCTACATTTTTTTTTTCAGTGGAAAAATAGACTTAAAGTTAAATGACTTGCCTGATCCCATCTTGAGTACGTTGATAGTTCTGGAACTCAGAATTGGGTGTGTGTGATGCCAAAGGCCTCTGCCCTTTTCATAAGATTACAGTGACTTTAAAGGAGATGTAATGCCTTTTAGGGGTATATAGAGTTTGATATATATCTAATTGTTGTACATTTACTGTATTATTCATTTCTTTGCTGTCCCCATTCAATTATTAATAGGGATTTACCCAGGATAATTGAATGCCATAATTTAATAGTGGATTTTTTAGAAATGTGCATTCCCTAGGCAATCAATCTCATCCAGCGCAGTTAGTAGCTTCAATAGCTAACTCTTCCTGGCTGTCAGCTTCCAAAGTCTTATTTGAGCCACAGACTTGAGCTCAGAAAATATGTTTTGCAAAGCTCATATTAAATGTTTGATAATTCTAGATTGATTATTAAGGATGATAAATAAGCATTTACTGTAGATCACTTGGAAAACAATGAAAAATATACTAGAAATCTCTAATTCCACAGGTGAATCACTAATATTTTGAAAAATTTTTTTGCAACCCAATTTCTTTGTCTTTACACACACATACACACACATATTTTATTTATCAATTTGAATCAAAACAATTATAACCTTTTTTTACTTAACAACATAATGGGAACATTTTCATGTTATCAAATATTATCAAGAATGTGATCGGTTATTAGCCTGACTGTATTGTGTTGCATATATGTATTCTAATGTAACAATTCCATATTATTGGGTATTCAGGACTACAATTATCTGTAAGTCTTATGCAAGTCAAGAGTGGATATTGCTATAAATTCGAATTGCACCTAGTTATCTAACAAATGATATTGCTTTTCAATTACACACTGTGAAGAGGGTACAAGTGTTTTAGTTACATGGTTTGCTTTTGTAATGCTTGAGTCATGGTTATAGGTGTGTTCATCCCCCAAATAGTGTTTATTGTACTCATTAGGTAGGATTTTGCCCCTCACCTCTTCCTCCCACCTTGATTTCCACTGAGTTTTACTTTCCTCTGTGCACATGTGCCCTCCTTGGTTAGTTCTAATTTAATAATGAGTACATGTGGTGTTTGATTTTTCAATCTGGAGATACTTCACTTTGGAGAATGATCTCTAGTTCCATTCAAATTTTTGCAAAAGCTACAAATTCATCCTTTTTATGGCTGAGTAGTACTCCATCATATGTACACACATCGCATTTTGTTAATGCACTCATGAATTAATGAGCACTTGGATCGATTCCACATCTTTACAATTGTGAATTGTACTGCAATAAACATTTGAGTGCAGGTTTCTTTTTTCTTTTTGATTGAAAGACTTCTTTTCTTTTGGGATTGCTGTCTACTTTTAGTTCATTGAGAAATATCCATACTGTTTTTCATAGAGGTTACATTAATTTGCAGTCTCACAAATATTGTGTAAGTGTTCCTTTCTCTCAGCTTCCATGACAGTATCTATTACTTTTGAACTTTTTAATAAAATCCATTCTAGCAGGGGTAAGGTGATATCTTGAGACATAGACCAATGGAACAAAATAGAAAACCCAGACATAAAGCCACCTATTGATAGCCCACTGATCTTTGACAAAGAAGACAACAACATACATTGGGGGAAAAAAGCCCTATTCAATAAATGGTACTGGGAAAATTAGCCACATGCAGAAGAATGAAACAGGATCCCTATCTTTCACCACTCACAAAAGTTAATTTAAGATGGATAAAGGACTTAAATGTGAAGCCTGACACTGTGAAATTCTAGAAGAATATGTAGGAAAAGTTCTTCTATATATCAGCCTAGACAAAGAATTAATGAATACGATCCCAATGGCAATGATAGCCACAGCAAAAAATAAATAAATGGGATTTGATTAAACTAAAAAGCTTCTGCACAGCCAAGGACACAATCAAAAGGGCAAATAGATAACATACAGAATGGGAGAAAATATTCACAAGCTATGTGTCAATAAAGGGCTAATATCCAGAATCTATAAAGAACTCAAGCAAATCAGCAAGAAAAAAACAACCCCATTAGAAAGCAGGCAAAAGACATGAACAGAAGCTTTTCAAAAGAAGATAGACATATGGCCAGTAATGTATGAGAAATGCTTAATGTCACTAATCATCAGTGGAATGCAAATTAAATCCACAATAATATTATTTTTAATAAAATTTTATTATGCAGGGTGGCCTTGGAATTGAGAACTAACAGTGGTTAAATATGTGTTCTGTCTTTAACAATTTCACCTTCAACAGTTTCTCTTGATGGTACATTCCATTACAGGTGATTTCTTCAGCAATATCCTACTTTCCTCGTTACAAAACTTGAATACTTTAAGTAGTCTTTTATCAGGTGGTCGAATGATGCTAACATTTTTCTATGCTGATAATAATAGATATAAGAATTAAAGTGACCTTTCTGGATATTAAACTAAGGACAGGTGAACTTAAGGCATATTTTAAATAGAATTAAATGCTGTAGTATAAATCTTGATGAGACCATTTATTACTAATAATTCTTCATTCTTAGCATCCCCAGAGTTTCATCCTGTACTTTCTTAAATCTATTATCTGTTTTTGCTTTCCTGTAACTGGTTTGTGAAATAAAGACAACATTTACTTTCCATTTGACTGTTATAATAGCTTATAAATGGGAAGGTTGTGAGAAAATGTTCACATATAATCTGAAGCTATTGAAATTTTTTATAAAAGGCGAGAAAAAGCAAAAAAAAAAAATCTCATTTCACCTAATGTATTTCACAGATTGCCATAAACTAAGACTCTCTATCATTGGAAAGAAAATACTACTTTTCTTCAATAGAAAACAAACACATTTGCATCATAACAGAATGAGAAAGTTGTAAATAGGAAGCTCAATTTTGTTTGTTGCTATGCATATTGAACTAACTGTCATAACCCTCAGAGACATTTGGGGAATATTTTTACACAAAAGGTAAAAATCTAATAATTTTTCATTAGAATATATGATCACTTCCCATACATAAACAATAATAAGCACATTTTAAAAAATATCAGTATCTCAATGACTTCAGTCTTCTAGGGCAATGTCATCATCTATTTTGGTGATGTTTTTAAAACTCTAATTTCACAACATCTTGTTTGCAGAAATTCCATACCCATATAGACTTAGTCAATACTGGCTGTTTCAATGACCGCTTCATTTCTTTGAGTTATTCTACCTCTACTATCAGGGATACAGATATTTCTGTCCCATCATTTAATCGCTTCCATCCTTTTCTAGAGAAGCCATTCTTTATGTCCTTGTGCCATTAGGTCCTGGCACAGCCAGCACTGTGTTTTTCATGTCCACTGACTCTTTCCTGGGTATTTTGGCCTCTGCTCCCGGCCTGAACTTGTTGAGTACTTTGTGTCTTTGACTTTTTGCAATTCCTTCCATCTATTAGCTTAATTAATTTAATCTCAATTAATCCCCAGGTTCTAATTTCCATTGCTATTTTTATTATCCCCTGAATGTCAAAGGTTGATAATGTTGATGATGGAAATCTGTTACACGTCCATGCTAGTTAGCCTCATTGGGGGTTTCACTACTGCTATTAATTTTTTAAAAATAACTTTTGAGAACTCTGATCCTCAGTATCTGCAGTGAATGTAGCAGATTTTTCAGGCTTTTTGCAAGTTACCAGCTTGACTCCAATTCCGTGGTTCTGAACAGATATTTTCTAAACTAACCAAGATGCAGTGTCGTCTGGTCTGAGTGCTGCTCCTCTGCCTTTGTGCACCTCTATCTCTACCACATGCTTCTTTATTTACTATATTTCAGAAAGAATTTCCTATTGCAGTGGGTCTCAGACTTTAGTAAATCACAGAACCATCTGAAAAATCAAAAAATGGAAGTTTCCTACATTTACCTGAAGGACAATAATTAAACTGGTTTGTAGTGGGGTGCAGGGAGCTGAAATTGGGTGAATACTCCAAGAAGTTCTTACAGAATAACCACAGACTCACTCTGATAAATGCTGCCATGTTTCTCATCCCTCCCTAGAATTGCTGAGGGTATCCAGTTAAATTTGAATTTCAGATAAGTAAGAAATAAATTTTTAGTGTAAGTATGTCATAAATATTGCAAGAATATCCTTATGCTCAAACTTGCTTATTTAGCTTAAGGTATTCAATTTACAGGACATCCTATAGTTTTATTTGCTAAACCTGAGACCTTACCCCTTACCATAAACAGGGCTTTACTTCACCTTTCCTTTTTGTTTTTGGTCTCTGATGGCAGATAATCAACAACTTCTGGCCATCTACCTACACGTGTGTTTAAGCCTTCACTTTATACTCAGGATTACACTGACTCTGGACTTGGCTTCTCATGGGTTGTTTCTCTTGACATTTCTCCAGGTGTTATCTGACTATGACCACTCATCATTCCTTTTCTTTCTGCTATGCCTTTGATGTAGATCAACCTTCTTTCTCACACTCTAGATTTCTGCTTATTAAAATTCAACTCTTCCTTTAATGCTCAACTCAGGTTGTGCTTCCACAAGGCCTTTTGTATATGACCATCATGGCAATTACTTCCCCCTCTTATAACAATGTATTTATGGGTATGATTTCCATATGAGTCTGTAAGTTAATACCTTAGAGACTGGAGTTTTCTCCCCATTTCTGCACAATGCCAGGCAGGTACTCCATTGGTGTCCCTGAGAGACTCTATACATGTAAGCCTGCTTTCTGTATCACTCACTCTCTGTTCTTTCATCTGATCATTGCCCCTGCTGCTGGACCTGGGCTATAAGTATTTGTGTGCTTACTTTACTTACCTTTTTCCGATTCTTACTTCTTAATGGCAAGGATCAAGCTTCCTTGACTCTGGTATGCACCTCTGTACATAAGCCCCTACATACATAAGGCCATATAGATCCTCTACAGCAGAATGACCCAAACAGTCTCCATGCTGTGCTGCATGCCATATATGTGCACCAAGTATGCCAAAAAATGCATTTCCATAAGCCTGGGTCAGTCAGCTCCAGCCACCAGTACCCCATTTTCCCTGGTGTATCAACCAAAACCATTTTCCATGTGTGCAAAGATTAAGAGTTGTTACTTTGTGGGTAGTAGTTGGATAGATGAGTAGATATGTGTTATTTACTAATATTTAACCTTGAATGAGGTGCTTGACTTCTCTCAGTTTCCTTGAAGAATTGTTCAAAGGTTGAGTTGAAATTATTCATTGAAACTTTTACCTTTATTTCATTACTATAATGCCAATGATGACTGGGCAAGGAACTGTGATAAGGATTATAGAAGATACAGAAGAAGCCAGGTCCTCTCTCCTTAAAAAGACGTTAGTATATCTAGGGAGACAAAACACATGCACAGAAGAACAGTCTATGGGAGTGCCAAATGCATCCTACAGAGACAAAGTGCCAGGGGTTCAGGTGTGCAGCAGTGAAGGGAGGGCTGCCCAAGAAGTGGGTAGTAGTTCAACAGATGGCTGGGAGTACCATGGGTAACAAGGGACCTGGCTGCCACTAACTATTCTAAGTTGTAAGAAGGAAACCAATATTATAAACCATTTTGTATTTTTTAGTCAGAATCATCAGCAAATGGCAAATTTCAAATTTGAGTTACTTAAAAATAATTCAGTGACAATTCCTCCCCCTTTTAATGCTTGAACAATAAGAAGGCCATCCATAAATGTAGTTTCCATCATCTATTCTGGGGGGAGGAGTGGGGGTCATGCTTCTCTGTTGTCTTTATTTGCTATGATCATTCTTTTTTTCTCTTTCTTCTTCATATGTTCTATCATTGTTTATGGTTAGAATAACTTTAGATGAAGGAGGAGGATGACTGTCGATCCAGATTCTCAGTGCAGGGGCAGGTAACCCCCTCTGTGATCTCAGACAGTTGCAGTTTTTCATCAGCCATAACAAAGAAAATGATGAAAAGTGGGAAATGGAACCATGAGAGCAGTCTATAAACCACTCACAAGCCTGACTCCACCACCTCCAGCCAGAGGGTTTCTTTTCTCTAAGTACTTGGTCAGTATTCAGAACTGAGAAAAGTGTGCTGAAGAACTGGAACGCACTGCCCACCTTTAAGAAATTTCCTAAATTGGTCTCAGCAGCAATAGCTTTAATGTGATGCTGGGAATACATTTCCTTTTAAGAAACATTTGCTATACTGGCTGCTTTGACTTGTGGTTTATCTTAAAATGAGTCAACCTCACTGATACCTAACAAAGCACTTTAGTGCTGCAGAATAAGCTCTCAGCTCTAACCTGAGCACACAACATTAGTTTCTTGTAAATTACTATATAAGCTCTAAGCCTTTTAGAACACAGTGCACTTGATTCTTTCCAGGCACAATCAATGGAATGCCATTTTTCCTCCATGTTGTAGGTATTATTAAGATTTTGTCCTCCGTACATGATGCATTAATACATATTATCGTGCTAATACAAGTACTAAAATAATGAAAGCAATATTTTAGTGTTAAGGAGAAATTTTCCTATTTAATAGGAGGACCAATATCCTTATTTGGCAGTTGATTTATATGAAAAATTTTCGACCAGGGTGTGGTGGCTCAGGCCTGTAATCCTAGCATTCTGGGAGGCTGAGGCAGAAAGATCATTTGAGCTTAGGAGTTCGAGACCAGCCTAATCAACAGTGAGACTCCATGCCTACTAAAAATAGAAAAATTAGCCAGGTGCTGTGGTGGGCATCTGTAGTTCCAGCTATTTAGGAAGCTGAGGCAGGAGAATTCCTTGAACCCATGAGTGTGAGGTTGCTGTGAGCTAAGCTGACACCAGTACACTCTAGCCTGGGCAACAGAGTGAGACTATCTCAAAAAACAAACAAACAAACAAACAAACAAATAAATAATTTTTTTTCCTACGGGAGTCTCTAATACATCAAGGAATTCTGAGTTATTCAGAGGTTTTCATTAAATTGTTTATAAGAAAAAAAAGTTGTCTTCATTTCTCTCTGAACCTTCCCTTGGTGACTTACCTTCAGAATCTTGTCTCATGTGATCAGAATGGAGTCCAGTTTTTTCAGCACAGTGTCCCATTGCCCGAAAGAGTTTGGTCCATAGAAGGTCAGGCTGTGGGCTGACCAACTATATACCGCACTTAGAGGACCTACTGTGCTGTCCTCACAGATCCCACTGTCCTTCTCTGGACCTTCTTTTGTTATCTCCACCAAAATTTATTTATCCTTTATCTGAATCCTATTTGTGATAGGCCATGCTAGTTACTAATGAGTTAAACAGATCGAGACAATGTCTTAACATTATTTTCCTCTCTTAGACAATGTTACGTCCACTTAAAATAATGACATATCAAATGACAATCCTTTTTAAATGATATTAGTGATGGGAATTTTAGGCATTGTGCAATATTTTCATTAATAACTGTTTACACGAACTGATTAGATAATTCTTTTGGCATTTCATAAATGATACAGTGCAGGCAGCACATTCCAGGGAAGCTGAGACTTGGTGGAGTCATGAGCTTGGCTCAGATCAATTCCAGGAGCAGCAAGGTTAGAAATAGGCTACCTTGGCCAGTGTCCAACATTAACTATAAATTCACACATTATTAAATGTTAATGGCTATAATAAACATGATAATCAGTTATTACAATGACAACTACATAGCTTAACCTAAGTAGAAAACATTTTTGAGATCAAATGGAAAAAGGTGAGATGTAGTTTCTCTATTATTGGTCAAATAATAGGAAACCTTACAGCTTTCAATAATCTGTGCTAAATAAGAGGAAAAATGAAAAATACAGAAAAATAAGACTGAGAGTAATTTAACAGTTTACTTAAGAATGGACAGCTGTAGTCTACCCATTCTAATTATTATTACAAGCAATGTGCATTGCTTTTACCTCTTTTTCTTTCTCTCAAGTCATTCATTTTGGTGATATTTCATATGAATACTGTAATTATTAAAAGCTTCCATTTGGAGGGAGGTATAACTCTATCTGGAAGTCAAATTGTGATTTGATACATGGGTCACTATAAAAGTTTTGAGATAGTCTATGTTATGGTCCATTATTTCGCTTCCAAAAAATTCAGTGTCCTTTTTAAAAAAATTAAAAAAAAATTTAAAAATATTTAAACTCAACAGTGTCCTTTTTAAAAAAAGTTTTTTTTCTTTTTATTTTGAGACAGAGTCTCACTCTGTTGCTCCAGGCTGGAGTGCTGTGGTCAGCTTATGTCACAGCAACCTCAAACTCCTTGGCTCAAGCCATCCTCCTGCTTCAGCCTCCCACATAGCTGAGACTACAGGTGCCTACCACAACACAGAGCTAATTTCTCTATTTTCAGAGATGGGGGTCTCATTCATGCTTAGGCTGGTCTCAAACTCCTGAGCTCAAGCAGCCCTCCCTCCTCAGCCTCCCAGAGTGCTGGTTCCAACTTGCCTGGCTTATTGTGGTTACTGGGAGGGCTTCATTTGTTTCTGTCTGCACCGATTTTACATTTCTTGATTTTTGTGTATCTCAAAACTTTCTTAATGACCCACATTTAGTCGTTTGTTATGGTGAAGGCAGTCTCTAGGTCTGTGATTGTAAACCTCATTCTATACCTGCCTACTCTCACCCTGCTCACCTTTCTTCAGCTTTGTATTTGCCCTTGAAGAGTGTTCCAGTGTTAGACTTTGCTAGACCAGAGAAGAACACAGTGGCTTGGATTATAGGTATAGGTGGGTCGCTATGAAAAGTTGCTGAGAGGGCTTCGTTTGTATCTCTCCGTCCAGATTTTATGTTTCTTGATTTTTGAGTTTCTCAAAACTTTTTATATGACTTATGTATAGGCTGAGACTAAACGTGCACTGTTTTGCTTCTGCTTATCACCTTTTGAAACAAAGATGCACAATTCATATTTGTTTATTTTACATGAGTGGATTCATATGCATATTTGAATATATATAAACAGTCATGCATTCACGAGGATGACTTAGACTGTGACGATAGCTGCTGCCATCACTGAAAATTTCCTAGGCCATCTCCACAAGCACATCACTCATTTATGAACAAACAAAAAAAAAAAAAAGAAAGAAAGAAAAGAAAAAAGATATAAAGGATACAAGCACAAATATTCCTCAATTAATAATAATTTACTTATCAGAATTCAGAACTTAGAATTTTAAAAATCATAATAAATGGACACAAAGGACCTCAACATTTCTTATCACCGTTTTGTTAATTCCAAAGCAGCCACTAAATAAAGTAATCTATTCTTCCTTCTTTTGGTGTATAAACAATCTCTTACAACTTGTCAGCAAACTTTGCCCTTGCCAGAATTGCTCTGTCACATAAACTGAAGTCCTCAACTTTCAGAGCCAACTCTATTCATATTTAGAGGCAGTTCTTGCCAAAGACAGTCGACTGCATAGATCTCAGGAACTTTTTCTAGAACAATTAGAATTTTTGCTGCCATAAATTTGGTTAACTGTGTACACAGTGCAAAGCCCCTCCCTGCCTCATGGAGTCCCAACACAGCCTCCTCTGACCCCTGCTGCTACAAAGCATGGAGGCTGGTCCTCCTCAACTGGTTTCCTGATTGGGTCTCCAATTCCTAGGGGTTCCCATGGAAAGCATGTGATCTGATTCTGTTTTCTTAGTTCTTGTCAACACCCTGCTACAAGGGAGCAAATCTGTCCTATATAGCCATCATGGGACTGGTTAGAACCTTACTCCAAATGAGTTGAATCACCCAGAACAAGGAGCATATCTGTTGACTGACATTGAAAGCCAAACCTCTGCATGACCTACCAGATTGAACCCCTGGTTCACTGTGAACCTGCCTGGTACCTGAGGTAGTCACATGAGGGTGGATGTCATAGTTTAATTATGTGCCATCTCTCCTTTGAAAGTTAGCCCTAAAACCTGGTTAGCTTTATCTACTCCTCCCATACCTGTATGGACAGTGGTTGCAAAATACATTAGACCCTCTGTAAGCTGAGCACCCAAGGGATTGTAACCAACTAGTCAACATACAGAGGTGGTCAACAGAAGAAATTAGGCCTGCTGTATTGATATGTACATGTCATGCATGTCTCGTTTCTGAAAATTAGGTCAACTTAAGGAGATGGTCAATGTAGGTAGGTGGTCAACTAGGGAGGTTCTATGATATTAATTTTTATGCCAATAACTAAAATGTCTCTTCGAAGAAAAATAAGGAGGGTGATTGGTGGGAGGGGGCAGGGTAATTGGTAGGATCTCATCTAAAGTGCACAATGTCAGGTGTTCAGCACTTCCCCTGGATGAAGGGCTCAACTACAACTTGAACTTTACCTTAGAATTGAAAACAAAACCTAAACATCTGTGCCTTCATATTAATTTGAAATAGAAAAAAGGAATAACTCTATTTATAAAAATCTTGATGTGCAATTTCAGGTATGGAAAGACAAAGTTTAAAACATCTGAAAACATGGGCTAGAAGAGACAAAGAGCTGTACTCATTTTGCAAGAAATGGGAATTGAGGGTAGTTAAGCTTTAGAGGAAGTTAAAGAAGACAAGAGTTCAGAAACTAGCGACTAGGATCCAGCAAACAGTGGTGATTTCCTTGATGGCAAGAAATGGGAAAAGGGACTTTACGAACAGGCCTATCTAACATTTTACTTTAAATTGCTTATGATAATATTGGAAATATAGAAAATAAAATTTGAAGTAATTCAATAACTTTCTTGGGGGGAGTGTTTAGTCACTTATTTTAAGCTTTATTAGAAGATTTATAAATGAACATTTGAATTGCTTGGTTTCTTTTCCTTGCTTTCTCTTTTTCACCCATTTTGGGTGGTATTTCAAAGAATGCAATATTTTCCAAAAATATCTGCTAGGGATAGAGCATTGCATTATCCGCCAATGGAATTGTTACCAGGAAGGCACCTCCTGTTGTGAATGCCACCCCTGAAGACCTTTAAGAACCCTTGGGGCAGACTCTGTGAAGCATTTTTTTAAAAAAATTACTGAACTGAGTTTATTCTCAGTTCTTTTCTGGATTTGAAATTCTCCAACTACATGGCAGATTAATGCCACTCATTTATAACTCACCTCTAATCCAAAAGAAGAATGAGATGTTTGCATAATCAATTTCTACACTTTCAATATTAAAATGTTGGCATAGCCAGTGACATTACCTCCAAACCAGCCCAGGCTCTACTGCTTTCCCCTGTATTTACTAATTACCTCTAATGACAGCCTGTAATGGTGCAAAACAGCACATGTATAAAGCATTTCAGACATGCCAATGTCCTAAGATCCTCCCAGCAACTCTTTAAATGAGCATTGTCATTATTGCCATCTTACTAGTAAAGAAAGAAAAGTGCAAGGAGGTTAAGCTACTTGCTACTCACTAAAGACCATATAGGTAATATACCAAAAGCCATGATTCAAAGGGGCTCCCAAGTCGATAATCACATCTCATACCACAGAGCCTTGCCAGAGTTGCCTGTCTGGCTTCCCTGTTTCTCAACCTTTTTGGCACTAGGGACCAGTTTCAGGGAAGACAATTTTTCCATGGAGTGTATAGCTTAGATCCCTCACGTGGGAAGTTTACAGGATAGTTCTTACTCTTGTGAGAATCTGATTTAGCCCATGATTAGGGGAGGAGCTCAAGCAGAGATGCTAGTGATGGGGAACAGCTGTAAATACAGATGAAGCTTCGCTAGCTCACTTGCTGCTCACCTCTTGCTGTGTGGCTCATTTCCTTAAAGGCCATAGACTGGTATTGATCTTCACCTTAGGGTTTGGGGACTGCAGATTGAGATGAAAGCTTAAATGGGCAGGAAGGGCTGAAATGGCTTCATCTACATCTATGAAAGTTGGTGCTGACCCTTGCCTGGGTACCCTGGTTCTCCTCTCATCCCCCAGTGAGCTAGAGTATTTTCTGTGTGATGATCTTACAGAAAAAGCAGAAACTTCCAATCTCCCAAGACTTCAGAAGTTGCATGGCATCATGACCCTTGCATTTTATTGATCAAAACAAATCACAATATTGGCCAGAGATCAAGAGCAAGAGCAGGAGTGGACTTCACATCTTTGTGTTATCAAAGGTTGAGTATACTTGCATGTGAGGAATTTGTGGCCATATTTTACAATTCACTATATTTATTAACTTTGTACAATTTCTGAGTCTAATACTTTCTGTGGAATTTCCAGAAATCAACTCCAAACTCTGAATTTAATAGATTCAGAAGAAATGGAAATATTTTGTTTAATTTTCTCTAAGCAACAAAAATCCAGCTATGTCTTGACTGGGTAGCCTATAATCCCCTAACTTTGGGCAAATATCTCTAACTGATGTTATTATAATTGCCTAGCACTTGGGCAAAGTCTGGTAATAGATGAAGAACTCTTAATAATTATTTCAGTTCCAGTAATATAAAATTCAATTCAAACTGGTTTCTACTATAAAAGAAAGTTATTGACTAACATGAAAGATCCAGAATTAGAGCAGGTGTCAGGTGTGGCTTGATTAAAGGCTTAATCATGTCACCAAGAAACCCACTTCTTTTAGTTTTTCTGCTCTTTCTCTTGTGTTGTTGAGTTCATATTATCTGAATTTCCTGATAGCATCTATTTATACATATTTATATCAAGCAAGAGACATCTTTGCCTCAGAATTCACATTGAAATGATATGCTTATTGGGCTGATTTGTTACATGTCTACCCATAAACCAGTATTTATAGCCAGAGGGGTAGGGTTTTCTTAATGGGTTAGCTTAGCCCACTTGTCAAATCCTATGGGTAAAGACACCTATTTGGAAATATGTACATGTTCCCTCAAAAGGAAATTAACAATTTTTGGAGAGGCAGAATAGATTTTGGGGAGACTGCCGATAAGCTAAAGGGTTAGAGAGAAGCAACAAGTCCATTCTAGGACCATTTCGGAGTGAAGTTTCTGTGGCAATGCTGAGACCAACTCTCAATTTGAGAAGGCCAACTGTATGTACACAGGGAGGTGAACTTGAGTGCCAGAGGGCAGCTGATCACCCAGGCAGAGCCACAGGGCAAGATAAAAATGACGGAAAAGAAAAACTTTGGCAGGGGTAAGGGTATTGCAGTGACCTTCCAAGGCCAAATGTGGAGCCTCATCTGCAGGAGCAAAACAGGTTGAAGGACATTAAACAATAGTCATGTGTGGGCACTTTCAACTGGTGCTATCTAACAGTTCCACACCAAGAAAGGGAAGAGTGGCTCTGAAAGGAGGCCAGGTAATGCAGTTGTGTGGTTTGCTACAGCATCCGTGGGACCCCAACTTTTTGGATGTCATTGTTTCCTACAGTGGTATCTTCTATATCATGAAGGAGCCTTAAAAAAAAGGACTTGCCAATGTATGCCAGAGTACCTGTGGTAGGGCTATAGTCAAGTTTTGTTTGGCCAACTCTGTGTTTTAAGTCCTCTCTTAAAAATAATTTTACCAATAGAAAGTAATGTTATCTGTTGTTTGTTTCACTGGAAACGATATGAACACAGGGCCTGCATTCCCCAACAACTGGCTGGATTCAGTGTTCACTACTTATTTTTGAAGAGTTCGTGGTCTCTGAAGAATTCATCATTTAAACAATGTGGGTACTGAATTTACACTTGCCTTAACCTTGATACACCTGTATGTGGACACTCAGCAAAAATTAAGCAGCGTTAACTAGAGAGGTAAAGAACCCAAAGCTGTCACTTCTTAATACATAGAATAAGGGACAACATTACTTGGAATTAAAGCCATTTTCCATTCCAAAATAATTGTAGTAACTTGAATCATCACAACAGATTAATAGTAAAATGAAAACCTTCCAAGACTTTGAAGTGTTTCTTGGGTGGCAGACACACCTCTGGTTATCACCTAAGGCATGGTGAGACTAAGCCAAGGCACCTGAATTTCCACTCAAGTTGTGGAGGCTTTGTTTCTTGACACTGTGGCCTGGATTAAAAATATCTATGTATGTGTGTGTGTGTGTGTATGTGTATATACACACACACACACACACACATATATATAAATGGGTTTTCTTTCCATTAATCTTCTATTTTATTAAAAGATATAATTCATACATGTTGGGAAGACTGATTCATAAGAGAGAGGAGGAATTACATATTTTTCTTTTCTAATACTTCATTTGTTTTCTGATTATGAAAGCAGCACGCACACATTAGAGGAATTTGGTAAATATAGACAAATGCAAACAAGGAAAAAATATCCCCCTATACGTAGATTAATATATTCATTATGGAAAACAGTATGGAGGCTTCTCAAAAACTAAAAATAGAGCTACTATATGATCCTTCAATCCCACTACTGGGTATTTATCCAAAGGAAAGAAAATCAGTGTATTGATGAGATACCTACACTCCTATGTTTATTGCAACATGTTTCACAATAGCCAAGATATGGAATTAACCCAAATGTCCATCAACAGACAGATGGAGAAAGACAATGGGTATATAAATACACAATGAAATGCTATTCAGCCATAAAAAAGAATGATATCCTGTCATTGTGGCAAAATGGATGAGTCTGGGAGAACTTTATGTTAAGTGAAATAAGTCGGGCACAGAAAGATAAAAACTACATGTTCTCATTCCTATGTGGAAGCCAAAATTCGAGCTCATAGAATCAGGGAGTATAATTTTAGGTATTAGTGGCTGGGAATGATAGAAGGAGAGAAGAATGTGGCAAGTTTGGTCAATAGATACAAAATTACAGCTAGAGAGGAGGAATTCATCCAGTGTTTTGTGTGGTTAGCTATAATTTATTGTCTATTGTTAAAAAAAATAGAGGATTTTAGGGGGGCACCTGTGGCTCAGTGGGTAGAGCACTGGCCCCATATACCGAGGGCAGCCAGTTCAAACCTGGCCCTGGCCAACTTGCAACCAAAAAATAGCTGGGTGTTGTGGTGGGTATCTGTGGTCCCGAGTTTTTTAATCATTACACATTGTATGCATGTATCAAAATATTACCGTGTATCTCATAAATATGGACAGCTTTTATATGTCAAATATAAATAAAAGAAAAAAATTTTTCTATAATTTCATCATCCAAAGGCAAACTTTGATTTATTTCCAATTCAGCTTTTATCTCAGTCTCCTTTCCAGGTATAGACATATTTCTCTGCTCTCTCTTACAGGAAATGCCCCCCAAAGTGTTGTCCCTTCTATCTGTAAATCCTTTACTCTCATTTTCTCATGACCCCAATCCACTTGTGTTTACACTACACCCAGAATAGTTGATGTTCAGGTCACACCCGAACTCTTTGGTTCTAAGTCCAGTACCTAGTCCTCAAGCAGAATTGACAGGTGTTAATTGCTTCCTTTTTGTTTTTTTTCTTTATTAAATCATAAAGAGGTAGATTATGTATACATTAATGCATTTATGGGGTACAATGTGCTGATTTCATACACAATTGGAATGCTTTGGATATATTAACCAATTGTACTGGTTAATATATCCCTCACCTCATTTACTTACTTATTATGTTAAGACATTTATAATAGGTACTTAATAGATCCGACATGTACCCTTGCAATATGCACCATAGGTGTGATCCCACCATCACCCTTCCCTCTATATGGCTTCCTCCCTCCCCTCCCCTCCCACCCTCCCTCCTTTTTTGAAACATTGTTTGCACTTGGCTCCCAATGCATCATTTTGCCTGGCCTTCTCACACCCACCTCTTCCCAGTCTCTGTTTATTTTCTTTGTCTTTGTCATTCCTGGACTTCAGGACAGCTCAAGACCCCTTCTCACTCCCCTGTATAAACTTACTTATTCTCATGGCTCTAAATTTTGAATGGATAACTTCAGATAGAACTGTTTCTTTAAACGCAGAACTCATATTTCCAGTTGGGTGTTTTCTTAGGCATATTAACTTGAACTGTAACAACATTTTTATTGATACAGAATATTTGTACCTGTAATATCTTGTTAGAGGCATAGAATAGTAAACATCAATTCAGGTATTGGGGGTGTCCATCACCTTGAGCATGTATCTTTTCTATATGTTGGGAAATTTCAAGTCCTCTCTTCCAGCGATTTTGAATATACATTATATTATTGTTGACTAAAGTTAGGCTATGTTTCTATTAAACATTAGAATTTATTTCTTCTATCGAATTGTATGTTTGTACCCATAACCAATCTCTCTTCATCCCCCTACTCCCCCACACTCCCTCTCCAGCCTCAAGTATTTATCATTCTACACTCTATCTCCATGATATCGAATTTCTTAGTGCCCAAATATAAATGAGAACATGAAATGTTTGCCTTTCTGTGCCTGGCTTCTTTCACTCGACATAATGACCTCCAGGTCTATCCATGTTGCTGCAACTGATGTGATTTCATTCTTTTTTATGGCTGAATAGTATTTCATTGTGGATATAGGCTACATTTCCTTTATCCATTCATCCATTGAAGGATATTTAGGTTGATTCCACATCTTTGCTATTATTGAGAATAGTTGCAATAAAATGTGGTTCCAGTAACCATTTGATATGCCAATTTCTATTCATGCAGACAAATATTCAGTAGTGGAATTGCTTCATTGGGTGGTATTTTTAGTTTGAGAAATTTTCATGCTGTTTTCCTTAGTGGCTATGTTCCCACCAACAGTGTCTGAAAGTCCCATTTTTACCATAGCTTTTCCGGATCTTATATGTTTAGAGATCTCATAGTTCCAGATCTATTGTGTTTTTCTTTCTTTTTATTAATAGTCATTCTAACTAGGTAAGATAATACTTCATAGTGTGTAAGATGATACTATATAGTGATTTTGATTTGCATTTCCCTGATAATTGGTGATGTTGAACATTTTCTCATATACCTGTTAGCCGTTTATATATCTTCTTTGTTTTTGGAGGCACGGTCTTAATTTGTCACCCTGGGTAGAGTGTTGTGGCATCATAGCACGCAGCAACTTCAAACTCCTAGACTCAAGTGATCTTCTTTCCTCAGCCTCCCAAGTTGCTGGAACTGTAGATATCCACTGCAACACCTGGCTAGTTTTTCTGTTTTTGGTAGAGATGGGGGATGATCTAGAATTTCTGAGCTTGAGCAATCCACCCTCGTCGGCCTCCCAGAGTACTAGGATTAGAGGCATGAACCACTGAACCCAGCCCATTTGTGTATCTTCTTTTGAGAAATGTCTATTTTTTTTGGTCCACTTTTAAATGAAATAATTTGGTTTTTTACTTTTGAGTTTCTTGTATATTCTGGATATTAGTTCCTTGTCAGATGAATAGTTTGAAAATACAATAGAACTTCTATAAGCTGACCACCTAGGGGACTGTAACAAACTGGTCAACATGTGGAGGTGGCCAACATAAGGAACTAGGCCTATTGTACTGACCAGTCAACAAAAATTAGGTCAATTTAGGAAGGTGGTCAATGTGGGGACGTGGTCAACTATGGACATTTGGCTATATTTTCTCCCATTCAATAGATTATCTCTTTACTCTGTTGATTATTTCATTTGCTATGCAAAAGATTTTTAGCTCAATATAATCCCATTTGTATATTTTGACTTTTGCTGTCTGTATTTTTTGAGGTCTTAGTCATAAAGTCTTTCTTTAGGCCAGTGTTGTGAAGTGTTCCTTTATGTTTTTTCTAGTACTTTTGTAGTCTTGAGTCTCATATTTCAGTCTTCAGTCCATGAGTTTGTTATTTGCATATGCTAAGAGATAGGGGTCCAGTTTCATTCTTCTGAATATGAACGTCCCGTTTTTCCAGCACCCTTTATTGAAGAGGGTATTCTTTATCTAATTTATATTCTTGGTGTTCTTGTCAAAAAGCAGTTGGCTATAAATACACAGGTTTATTTCTGCTTTCTTTATTCTGTTCCACTGGTCTCTGTCTCAGTTTTTACATTAATACCACATTGTTTGGATTACTATAGCACCATAACATATAGTAGAACCTCCATAGTTGACCACCTCCCTAGAGTGACCACCTCCTTAAGTTGACCTAATTTTTATAGACTGGATAGGCACCACATGGATGTATCAGCAGACTAGGCCTAGCTCCTTATGCCACCCAACTCTCTATGTTGACCAGTTTGTTACAGTCCCCCAAGTGATCACCTTTCAGAGGTTCTACTGCATTTTGAGGTTAGATAGATGTCAGCTTTGTTCTTTTTGCTGAGTATTGCTTGCTTGTGCTCTTTTTTGGTTCCACCTAAATTTTAGGATTGTTTCTTCTAATTCCATAAAAAATGACTTTAGTATTTTGATAGGGATTTGTATTTAATCTGCATATTGCTTTGGGTGGTATAGTAATGGTAGAAATTTTTAATGATAGACATTCTTCCAATCCCAGAGCATGCAAAAAGGGACGATATGGCATCCTCTTTTCCAATTTTAATGCGTTTTATTTCTTTCTCTCACCTGGTTGCTCTAGATAGAAAGTATTGTGTTGAATATGGTTTGTGAAGGAGGCCATCTACCAGTTCTCAGAGGAAAGACTTTGAGCTTTACCCAATTCAGTATGATGTTAGCTGGGGGTTTGATGTGGCCTTTATTACATTGAGGTCTGTTCCTTTCATGCCTAAATTGTTGAGAATTTTTATTGTGAAGGGATGCTGATTTTTATCAAATCCCTTTTTACATGTATGGAGATGGTTATATGATTTTGTCTTTCATTCTGTTCATGTAACGCACCATGTTTATTGATGTGGGTACATGGAATCAACCAACCTTGCTTTTCTGGTATAAGTCCCACTTGATCATGATGTATTATCTTTTTAACATTAAAAAGATAGTTTTCTGTTTTTGTTGCATCCTTGCCTAGTTTTGGTATCAGGGTAATGGTAGCCTTGTAGAACAAGTAAGAACATTTGAGAATTTATTCTTCAATTTTTTTTGTAATAATTTGAGAAGAATTGGTGTTAGGTCTGTTTATAAGTTTGGTAGAATTCAGCAATGAAGCCATCTGATCCTGGTCTTTTCTTTGTTGGGAGACTTCTTATTACTGATTCATTATCACTACCTGTTAGTGATCTATTCAAGTTTTCTTGTTTGTCCTGACCCAATCTTGGTAACTTGTATATTTCCAGGGATGCATTTATTTTCTCTAGGTTTTTCAGCTTTATCATGTATGGTTATTCATAATAGTCTCTGATGAACCCTTGTATTTCTGTGGTGGTTTCAGTTACAATGTCTCTTTTTGTTTTCTGATTTTACTTGGGTTAGCCTAGCTAGTGGTTTATGGATTTTTCTTTCTTTTCAAAAAAACAAATTTCATTCAGCTGATCTTGTATAAATACATATTTTTAAATTTTCTATTGGATTTAATCCTGCTCTGATCTTTACTATTTCTTTGTTTCTACTAATTCTGGGTTTGGTCTATTCTTGCTTCTCTAGTTCCTGGAAGGTATTGTTAGACTATTTCTCTGAAATTTTCTACCTCTTTTTTAATAGGTGTTTATTGCTATACAATTCCCTCTTACTAGTGATTTTTCTGTATCTCATACATTTTTGTATGTTGTGTTTTAATTTTCATTTGTTTCAAGAAATTTCTTCATGTCCTCCTTAATTTCTTCCTTGACTCAGTTGTCAATCAGGAGAATGTTGTTTAATTTCCATGCATTTGTAATAGTTTCCAAAGTTCTTTTTGTTATTGATTGCTAGTTTTATTCCAAGATCCTGTGCTGATGAGATAAACTATATTGTAAAACAGTTGGGTGAGATTCTATCACTGTCTGTTAAGACCATTTGGGCTAACATGCAGTTCAAATCAAATGATTCTTTGTAAATTTCTGTCTGAATATTCTGTCTCATGCTGAGAGTGGGAAGTTGAAGTCTCAGCTGTTATTGAGTTGGAGTCTTTCTCTCACTTTAGATCTAATATCTGCTTTATACATCTGAGTACTCTGATGTTGGGTGCATATATGTATATATATATTTGGAATAGTTATATAGCATTGCTGAATTGATCTTTTGATCATTATATAATGACTTTCTTTGCATCTGTTTATTGTTTTTGACTTCAAGTTCATTTTATTTAATATAGGTATAGCTACTCCTCATATTTATTTTTTTAATATGGAATATATTTTTTCCATCCTTTTACTTTAATTTTATGTATCTGTAGCAATAAGATGGATTTCTTGTAGGCAGTATACATTTTTTATATAATTTTTTTTATTGATTCGGCCATTTTATATCTTTTAAGTGGAAAGTTTAATTCATTTATATTCATTATTATTAACATGTAATGGGTTATTTTGCCACTTTATT
>NW_003852632.1:1563524-1565239 GCF_000181295.1 Otolemur garnettii
GATTCAATGTGATGATTATTTGTACAAATTGGAATGTTTACATCCTATTAAACAACATAGCCTTCACCACTTTTACCCTATTACAGGATTAAGACATTTATGTTCTACACCTGATAGATCCAACTTGTACTTGCAATATGCTCCATAGGTGTGGTTTCCCCTACCAACCCTCCCTCTATCGACCCACACCCCTCCCTTGCCCTCAGGCTCCCCTTCCCTCCTTCATCCTAGGCTATAGTAGAGTTTCATTTTTCACATGCAATTGTGAGTGATGATAAATTGGTTTCACAGTTGTACTGAGTACATTGGATTTTTTTTTCTATTCCTGAGATACTTTACTAAGCAGAATATTTTACAGCTCCATCCATGTAAACATAAAAGAGGTAAAGTCTTCATTTTTTAAATGTTGCATAGCATTACATGATATACACATACCACAATTTATTAATCCATTGGTGGGTTGATGGGCACTTCGGCTTTTTCCATGACTTGGCAATAATGAATTGAGCTGCAATGAACAGTCTGGTGCAAATATCTTTATTGCCAAATGATTTTTGGTCCTTTGGATATACTCCTAGATGAGAAATTGCAGGATCAAACAGCAGGTCTATATTTAGGTCCCTGAGTGCTCTCCAAACTTCCTTCCAAAAGGGACGTACTAGCTTGCATTCCTACCAGCAGTGCAGAAGTATTCTTTTTTCTCCACATCCACGCCACATATGAAGTTTTAGGAATTTGTGATGTGGGCTACTCTTACTGGAGTTACATAGTATCTCAGATTAGTTTTGGTTTGCATTTCTCTGATGATTAATGATGATGAGCATTTTTTCATATGTCTTTAGACCGTGTGCCTATCTTCTTCAGAGAAGCTTCTGTTCATGTCTCTTGCCCATAATGAAATGGGATCACTTTTTTTTTTTTTAGTAATTAGTTTGAGTTCTCTGTGGATTCTGGTTATTAGACCTTTGTTGGATATATAACTTGCAAAAATCCTCTCTCATTCTGAGGGCTGTTTATTAGCTTTACTTAGTGTATTCTTGGCAGTGCAGAATCTTTTTAATTTGATCATATCCCAAGAAATGTATTTTTGAAGTTGCTTCAATTGGGCAGGGTGTCCTCCTCATATAGTATTCTACCTGGCCAATTTTATCAAGCATTTCCCCTGCACTCTCTCTAAGAATTTTTATTGTTTCATGTCTTAAGTTTAAGTCCTTTAACCAGTGAGAGTTAATTTTTGTTAGAGGAGAAAAGTGTTGGGTCCCGTTTCAATTTTCTATAGGTCGCCAGCCAATTCACCTAGCACCATTTGTTGAATAGGGAATCTTTTCCTCAATTTATGTTTTTTAATTGGCTTATCAAAAATCAAATGAGAATAAGTGTCTGGGTTCATCTCTTGCTTTTCAATTCTGTTCCATACATCTACCTCTCTATTTTTGTGCCAATGCTGTTTTGATCACTATCGATTTATGGTATAGTGTGAAGTCTGGAAACGTGATTCCTCCTAATTTGTTTTTATTTCTGGGTAATCTCTTGGCTATTCAAGGTTTTTTCCGTTTTCACATAAAACAAAGTACTAATTTTTCCAGGTCTTTAAAGTATGACAGAGGTTCTTTAATAAGGATTGCATTAAATCTGTAGATTGCTTTAGGTAGTATCAACATTTTAACAATGTTGATTCTTCCCAGCCATGAGCATGCTATATTTTTCCATTTGTT
>NW_003852632.1:1566596-1573356 GCF_000181295.1 Otolemur garnettii
TGTGTTTAGGGTTGGAAAGTTCTTCCTTACCAGTTGCTTGAGATATCCCATTAAGTTGTTGACTTCCTCTCTTTCTGTTCTCTTGAGGAAGGCTTGCAATACTATAAATTTCCCTCTTAGGACTGCATTTGCAGTATCCCAGAGATTATGATAGTTCATGTCTTCATTATCATTTTGTGCCAAAAATTTGGTAATTTCCTTCTTAATCTCATCTATGACCCAGCTATCATTCACCATGAGGTTATTTAGTTTCCATGTTTTTGTATGTGTATGCAGACTCCTGTTGTTACTGAGTTCATCTTTTATTCTATGATGGTCTGAGAAAATACAAGGAATGATTTCTATTGCTTTAAATTTGCCAAGGTTAGACTTGTGACCTAAGATGAGATCAATTTTGGAGGATGATCTATGGGCTGATGAGAAGAATGCGTATTCAGTTTTGTTAGGATTAAATGTTCTGTAGACGTCTGTGAGATGCAAATGTTGAATGGTTAGGTTTAAGTCTAAGATTTCTTTACTTAGCTTCTTTTTGAAGGATCTATCCAACACTGGCAAAGGAGTGTTTAAATCTCTAACAATTATGGTGCTAGAGGAGATCAAGTTACTCATATATGATAGAGACTATCTTATAAATTGAGGCACACTCTGGTTGGGTGCATATATGTTGATGATTAAAATCTCATCATGTTGAATGTTGCCCTTTACAAATATGAAATAACCATCCTTATTCTTCCTTACATTAGTTCATTTAAAGCCTATCGTATCTGCAAATAAAATTGCAACACCTGCTTTTTTTCTGATTTCCATTTGCCTGAATTATAGATGACCAACCCTTCACCCTGAGTCTATGTCTATCTTTTAGGGTACTGTGAGATTCTTGAATGCAGCAGAAGTCTGGCCTGAGTTTTTTTTAATCCAATCAGCCAACCTGTGCCTCTTTAGAGGCCTATTTAAGCCATTCACATTAATTGAGAGTATGGTTAAGCCAGATAGCATTTTGGGTATTTGTTTTTCAAAAGTCCAACAGATGTTTTTAATCCTTTTGATACTATCGAAGTTGGAATTTGATCAAAAGTTTCTAAGTGAGTTTACTTTGGTGTTGGAGGATTGTGTTGTTCATTATGTAAGATAGGTGTGAGGATATCCTGGAGAGCTGGTTTCATTATAGCAAATTTCTTCAACCTATAAATGTCATTAAAGTATTTAATTTCTCCATCATTGATGAAACTCAGTTTAGCTGGGTACAGGATCCTGGGCTGAAAGTTATTTTGTTTAAGGAGATTAAAAGTTGATGACCACCCTCTTCTAGCTTGAAAAGTTTCAGCAGAGAGATCTGCAGTCATTCTAATGTTCCTCCCTTTGTAGGTTATGGTTTTCTTATGTCTTACAACTTGCAGAATTTTCTCCTTCATATTAACTTTGGCAAAGCTAATTATTATGTGTCTGTGAGAATTTTTATTTGAGTTGAGTCATGCAGGTGTTCTGAAACTGTCTGCTATCTGGATTTCGGAATCTTTTGGCATGTCTGGAAACTTCTCCTTGATTATTTTATGGAGTAAAATTTCCTTCACAGCAACCTCATCACCTTCAGATATTCCTATAAGGCAAATATTAGATCTCTTCGAATTATCCCAGAGCTCTCTGAGAGAATAATCCATTTTTATTCTCCCCATTGAGCATTTGGGAGCATTTGAAAGCTTTGTCTTCAATGTCAGAGATCCTTTCTTCTGCCTGTTCCATTCTGTTATTGAGCAATTCTGCTGTATTTCTCAGATCTTTGAGGGCTGCAAGTTCTTGCCTCAATGTATCAAAATCTTTGGTGATTTTGTCTTTGAAATCGTTGAATTCTTGAGACATCTTTTGAATAATTTCTTGAATTTCGAATTCCCTCTTTTCCTCCATTCTGTTGATCTTACTTGCTATCCAAATTCTGAACTCGATTTCTGACATCTCAGCCTTTTGTGTATGAATGGGATCTTGTGCTGTATCTACCATATCATTCCTTGGTGGGGTTGATCTACTCTGATTATTCACGTTGCCAGAGTTTTCCCGCTGATTCTGACCCATGATTTTTTTTCACTGTTTAGACAGGCAGGTAAGGTGAAATTGGATTAGGAGTTCCTAGGGTTGAGGTTAACCAGCCCTTTGTCAAGGATCTGGGACTGATGGCTACAGGTTTTTCCTTATAGCTTTGCAAAGGACCCATATAGTATTATAGTCTGAAGCTGAGGAAACCTGCTTGGTGTGGTGGATTAAGTGGCTCTGTCTTGTGTTCAGCTGGTTCACATCTGAACCTAGTGTATCAGTGACTCTGATGAAGTCTTAGCTGTGGAGAGATACAAGCAATTTAGGCAGCCCACCACCTGTAGACATCTACTGGAAGAGGAAAATCAACCCTTCCTGTTACTACACAACCAGGATAGCACCCGAGAGGGGCTTTGGGAGATTGGTCCAGGTTAGGAGTTTCAAGCCAATAGACCCAGTCAGTGTGAACTCTCAAGTGGGAGAGTTTGAAAGGTCTCCAGCAACTAGAAGGCAGAGATCTACTAGCTGTTCAACTTTGGCTTGCTCCGATGCTCTGTGGAGTCAAAAATGTCCACCTGGTAGCTGAGTTGGACCAGGGGTCTGGGTCGCTTTCTCCACCTTGCTTCTCTTTCATGCCTAGTCACTGGTGACCCAGCAGGGCTGAAGTCCTGGTCACACCAATAAGCAGATGTATGGTGGATTTGAGCCTGTCAGAGTAAAGGGAAGGTCAATGCTCCCACAGCCTGGCCACTACCTTCTGCTACCAGCCAGCTGGGGGAGCTGAGGCCTGCCTGCCTAGGTACTCAGTAGCCACTGGCGAGTGTTTCACTTGGACTCAGTTTAATCCTGAGGGTAACAAGTCAGCAAATGCTTTTATCCCTCAGCCACCGTGCCTTTTCCCCTGCCACTCTGCAACACTGGTATCCCTATAGAGTGTGTTCTGGTTTCCTCTGGGAGTCCTCAGAGTTGGGGAGGTGTCTCTCCAAAATTAGACCCTAGTGGGATCACTCTATTGTTGCTGGATTTTTGTGGGAAGTGACCCTGTGCAGCTCCCAGGGCAACTGCCGCAGCCAGGGAGTTTTGACTGTAGGAGCAGCTCTGGGAGTACAGGCACATAGATCCAGTAGCAGGGCTGGGGAGGCTGCACACAATTGTGGCAGCCCCTGGTGCCTGGCTACTTCGGCAAGGAGTGCGCTGGGCTCATGAGTCTGGTCAGGGAAGGGCGTGGCATGGAGGCTGGGAGGGAGCAGGGGCCAGGCATGGAAGCACAGCCCGGGAAATGTGGCTCTAACAGTGTCAGGCTGGGGATGCAGGAAGCCCATGGCTCTAGCCAATCTTGGGCCACCAGGTGGTGGGCGGGGGATGCTGGGTACAGAGATTGCCACCTAGGAATGGCACAGCTCTAGCAGTTCTTAGGCCACTGGCCAGAGACAGGGTGCTTGGTCCGGCAGGGGTGGGGGATGCTGGTCTTGAGCCTCCTATCACTGTCTCTGTAGGCAAGGGGGGAAGGGTGGACTGGAAGTTCAGAATGGCAGTGAAAATGTTAGTTCAATTTTTCTGCCTGGAAAGAGAGTGTTCAGAATCTCAGTAAGGTCCCTCTAGGGAAGCAGACCCCACGTCCTATAGCTCTCACATGTAGGGTGAGATAATAGGTCCTCAGTTCACTGCTCACCTGTAAAAAACTTACAGGAGCAGATGAAGAGAAAACAAAGACAAAAATACAACTTTCTTTGGGGGAGGGGGAGGACACTTTTCCTTTGGGATGTATTTTGTACCAGAACATTGCTTTCTTGGATTTGCAGCTTGCCTCAGCAGAAGTGACCTGCAGATATCACTCTTCTTTCTCAGCTCAGCTCCCAGTCTTAGGCTTGATTGGGTATTTTCTGGACATTATCCTTCCCTCTGAACGGGAGCTTCTGTCAGAGGCTGGCTCCAGTTGGCCAGCTTGCCCCTCCCCCGGTATCATATTTTCTTGCTTTTTCATATTTCATATTTCTGATATCTGTGTATTTTCTGTAACAGTTCTTTTTATAACTTTTTTGAAATGCTTTCATAGGGGAAAACACTTTCCTGAAGATGTATCTATGGTGTTGTTTGGGTAGGGCACTATCTGGCTTTCATTATGAGTGCTTGTAGTAGTGTAGACTTCATATAATTTTGCATCTATAAATAGTGTCAGGAGTATCTGTAATTTCCTCGTGGCTTAGGGAGTAATTGTTAGTGAAAGTTATGGTGAAATATTCTTGGGAACAGGAATTCTAGGTAGGTACTCCGTCAGGCCTTAGTGGTGGTAATGTTGGGCTGTTTGTGCATATCCTTGAGCCTGAAGAATGCTGGCACCAGCCTTAGCAAGTCTAGGTGAGCTGGTTCTTGGTCCTCCAGGTGAGTCACTCAGGTGCTGGCAATGGTAGCAGGAGGCAAGGAAGATAGGCAGGTCCTTGTGCTCCTGGGCAGCAGATGTTGCATAAGTGATGGTAGTTGCAGTAGCAAGACAACCCTCTGGGTCTTAAGTGTTCTGTGACATTGTTGGCCATGACTGCAATGGCTAGGTGAGCCAATTTCCAGGTCCACAGGTGGCAAGTGCAGGTGACTGTCAGTTGTAGTGGAAGGGGAAGGTTGGGTGAGCCCATCCTTAGGGCCTGCAGTAGTACATTCAGGACTTAGGTGCCAATGGTGGTAAACAGGACAAGGCAATCCATAGGCCCCCAGATGGCATGCATGAGCACTGGTGGAAGTTGAGTCAAGCCATATGGGCCTGTCCTCAAGCCATTTGGTGATGTGTTTGGGCACTAACTCTGGTAGCCTGAGGTGAGATGATCCCCAAGCCTATAGCATAATGCTTAGGTAGGGGTAGCAGCAGCTGCAATGCATCCCTGCTGCTGGGGAGCAAACTTTCAATGGTAGTGGCTGTAGGCAGTTGGCTAGGGAGTACACAATTCAGCTCCAGGTGGTGGTTGTGGGTAGGGTAGCTTGTCTTTAGGGTGCTTGTAAATGTGTACTGGCCCCACTGTTGGGTGTGTCAGAGCTGTTGTCACAGGATTGCAATTCATCCCTGAGGGCAGTAACCAAGCAGCAGCGGCAGCTATGGGCAGGCAATGTTAGTGGGGCTTCATGGATGTGATAAAGCAGGACCTGTTGGTCCTCAGGATAGAAATTAGATACATTTCTCAGGATTCTTTAGGGACAATGCACGCCCAACCAATAGCAATCAACACTTAAAATTAAACATATCTTTTGATATCATATCAAAATATAAAAATTTAGTGACAAATTCTTACATTACTGAGATTAATCACCCTTAGTCATATATTATCTTTTTATATGTTTTGGAGATATTGTGCAAAAATTTTGTTTGGAATATTTGCATCTACGTTCATAAGGGATATTGGCCTGGAGTCTCCTTTTTATAAACCATTTTTTGTCTGATTTTGGGTAATCATAGAATCATTGGTAAATTATTCCCTCCTCATCAGTTTGCTGGAAGAATTTGTGTAAAATTACTATTGCTTCTTCCTTAAAGCTTTGGTAAAAATCACCATTTAGCCCATTGGACCTACAGCTTTATTGTGTGATGATTTTCAAGTGCAAACTGAAACAAGCCTATTCAGGTAATCTTTTTCTTTTTGAGTGAGGTTTGGTAGTTTGTCTCTTTCAAATAATTTATCCATTTTCTCTAATTTGGCATAACGTTGTTCTTGATATTTCCTTTTTATCTTATTATTAACTATAGAATCTGTATTGATAATGCTTCTCTCATTCTTATTATTTGTAATTTTTGTCTTTTTTTTTTCTTCCAGTTTTGGCCGGGGCTGGGCTTGACCCTGGTACCCCTGGTATGTGGTGCCAGGGCCCTGCTCCTTGAGCCACAGGCACCATTCTTTTTTTTTCTTTTAGTGTAGATAAAATATACCATTTTTATTGGTTTCATTGGCTTTCTCTAATATGTGTGTGTGTGTGTGTGTGTATCTATCTATATATATAGGTTTTTTTTTTTTCTTTAGGGGTCTTCACTCTGTTGCTTCAGCCAGAGTCCAGTGGCATCATCATTGCTCACTGCCACATCAAACTTCTCCTGGGGTCAAGTAATTCTTCCACCTCAATCTCCTGAGTAGATGGGACTACAAACTCATCCCACCACACACATGGCTAATTTTTCTATTTTATGAACCCTCATTATGTTGCCTAGGTTGGTTTCAAACTCTTGATGTCTAGTAATCTCGCCTCAGCCTCCCAAACAGCTAGGATTATAGACACAAGCCACTGCACATTATTTTTATTTTCCTTTTTTCTGTTTTATTTTGTTATTTATTTATTGTTTTGTTTATTTATTTATTTTTGAGGCAAGGTTTCACATTTTGCCTAAACTGGACTTGAACTTTTGGACTATAATGACTCCATTATACTTTACTTGTAGAGTCCAAGGATTTTTATTGTAACTCTTTAGTAGCTGATGTCTACAGGTATGCATCACCACATCCAACTAATTCTTTTTTTTCATAATGAATTACTTTTTATTAAATCATAACTTTGTACATCAAAGCATTTATGGGGTTCAGGGTACTGCTTCTATATACAATGTGAAATGTTTGCATTGACCCAAGTAACACATCCATCACAATTATACTCATTTCTTAATAGTTTTGAAATGTACCATGCACATTAGGTGAGGTACCCCCGAATATCCTCCTTTCTCCCATATTCCCCCTCCCCACCCCTCTCTCTCCTCTTCCCTTCT
>NW_003852632.1:1573769-1576271 GCF_000181295.1 Otolemur garnettii
CCAACATCTGTAGTTTGGGGATTTTGTGATGTGGGCTAATCTTACTGGAGTTAGATGATATCTCAAAGTGTTTTTTTTTTCCTTTAGTTTCCTTTTCTTTTTCAAATTTCTAAGGGGAAAATTGAGATCATTGCTTTCAGACTTTTCTTCTTTTCTACCCATGAGCATTTAATATTATAAATTAAAGTAAGTACTGTTTTAGCAGTATTCCACAATTTTTAAAATATTATACTTTTGCTTTCATTCAGTTCAAAATACTTTCTTTTTTCTCTTTTGATGCAAGGGTTATTAATAAGTATTAGTTTTTAAATATTTTGGGATTTTTCAGATACCCTTTTGTTAGTTACTTCTTATTTAATTCCACTGTGATTATGAAACATACTTTGTATGATTTCAATCTTTTTAAATGTATTAAAACATTTTTGTGGTTAAAATTTTTTTATCTCAGTAAATATTTTGTGTATATTTTAAACAAATGCATATTCAAATTGATTGATAATATTGTTCAAGTCTTCTATAGCCTGACATATTTTCTGTCTACATTCACTATCAAATATTGAAAGTAGGGTTTTGAAATCTCTGACCATAATTGTGGATATGGCTTTACTTCCCTGCAGTTGTATTCATTTTTTTCCTTCATGTATTTTAAGTGCATAAACATTTAAAGTTGTTATGTAGTCTTCATGAGGGTACTCCATTATCATGAAATGACCGTTAGCCATGATAATATTATTTCCTTTGAAGTCTTTTTTGATATTAATATAACCACTTTAGTTTTCCTTTGATTGGTGTTATTGTGGTTTTTTAAAAAATCTTTTTATTTCTTTAATTTTAAACCTATTACCTTTATATTTAAATTGTGCTTCTTTTATGTGGTATATAGTTGAGTCTTGTTTTTTAATCCAATCTGACATTTGCTTATGAATTGGAATGTTTAGATAAGTATAATTTATGTGATCATTAATATGGTTATGTTTAAGTCTATTGTCAGGCCATTTGTTTTGAATTTGCTCCATCTGTTCTTTACTTCCTTTTCTATTACTTTCTCCTTTCTTTTACATTGAGTATTTTATGTGATTCTAAATGATTTTTTTTTGTAATCTTATATTTTCTTTTATTGGTTTGTTACTCACAACTTATTGTTTTGTTATTTTAGTAGCTGCTTTAGAGTTTATACTATACAGCCTGTGTATCTCTTATCTGGAATACTTGGGAACAGAATTCATTTGGCTTTCTAATTTTTATGAATTTTGAATATTTGCATTATACTTACTGGTTGAGCAACCTAAATTTGAAAATCTAAAATCTGAACTGTTCAAATGTGCATTTCCTCTGAGTATCATGTCATTCAAAAAGTTTTGAATTTTGGAACATTTCATATTTTGGATTTTGAATGCTCAGCTTGTATATCTTTAACTTATCACATTCTATTTTCAACTTCTTTTTAACATATTGCATGTTGTTCAAGACCCTTCCATTTCTCCTTTCCAGGTCTATCTGATAATGTTATACTTTCCTATATATTTAAAATCCATGTTACAATCTTGTTATTTTGGTTGAAGCAGCCAATTATTTAAAAACATACATAACTATTTTTTAAGTATCTTATATATTTATTCAATTAATTACCATTTCCATTTTTATTCTTTTCTGTGGATTCATATTTCTAATATAATTTTCCTTCTTCTTGAAGGATCTTAATATTTGTTGTAGTACAGTATTGTTCTAAATGTTTTCATTTTGTATTTGGTTTGGAAAGATGTTTTTGTTGAGTCCCGTGTTATAGGTTGAGAGGTACTTTTTCCTCCCTTATTTTGCTTTGCAGTCTTCTTGCTTTCATTATTTGTGATGAGAAATCTGCTGTCATCCTTATCTTCTTTTTGGTATTGTGACATATCTTTTTTTTCCTGTACAATGTTAAGATTTTCTCTTTATTACTCACTTTGAGCAATTTGATTGTGAATTGCCTTGGTGTAGTTATCTTCATGTTTCTTGTGCTTGAATTCACTGATTTTCTTAGATATGCAGGTTATCATCATATTTAGAAAATTCCTCGTTATTATTTTTTTTGGTAATAATGAATATGCTTTATTTTGTAAACAGATATTTTCTCGAACGTTTATTGACTGTGTTTCAAAATATAGACATCTCATAGAAGCATACAGTAGAAAGGTAGTTACCAGAGAAGGGAGCAGGAGGGTAGGGTGGGATTTGGGAGATACTGGCTGAAGGATACAAAATTTCAGTTAGATAGGAAGAATAAATCCAAGAGGTCTATTGTGCAGTATGGTGGCTATAGTTAATAACAATGTATTCTTGGGTCCCTAAGAATAAATCCAAGAGGTCTATTGTGCAGTATGGTGGCTATAGTTAATAACAATTGTATTCTTGGGTCCCTAAGAGTGTACATTTTGAGTATTCTCAATATAAAAAGTATGTGAAGTATAATGCATCTTAACTTGATTTAGCCATTCCACAATGTATACATATTTCAAAATATTA
>NW_003852632.1:1576585-1579167 GCF_000181295.1 Otolemur garnettii
AGATCTCCAAACTCTTCCAAGAAAGCAGTCTCTGAGGGAAACTGTGATGGCTCCAGAAAATTTAGTAAACTGAAGAGCTCTTCCACAAAGTTCTGCAAGGGTGTTCCAGTGAGAAGCACTTTATGTTCCACCGCCATGAGCTTTAGACCCTCCAGGAGTTTGCAGTTCCTATTCTTCAATCTGTGAGCTTCATCAATTATCACACAGCTCCAGTGAATCTTCTTCAGCTCTGGGCAGTCTGCCAGGATCATCTCAAATGTGATGACAACATGGAACTTGAAGACTCCTAAAAGGGAGTTTCCCTGTGCAACCCTGTACACCATCTCATAGTACTGGCTCTTCTGCCTGCTGATCTGGCTGCCGTGGTACACAATGGCATTCATCTCTGTCCATGTCCTGAACTCCAGCTCCCAGTTAGTGACAGTGGAGAGAGGGGCGATGATGAGAAAAGGGCCATGGATTCCCTGCAGGAATATTTCTGAAAGGAATGTGATGGACTGAGTGGTCTTCCCTAGGCCCATATCATCAGCCAAAATACAGTTTTTTTTCTGTTGTACTAGTTAAAAAGAAGCCAGTTTATCCCCTCCAGCTGGTACTCCCAAAGCTGGTTACTGTTCTTATACTCACAAGATTTCTCGAGTTTCTGCCAGGAGTCTGAAGCAGGCCACTTCACATGCTTAATTTCTGGGAGAACTTGAAGAGATTCAAGTTCTTTAACTTTTGCAGGATCCACATCTTTCTCTAGCTCCCCTGTGCTTTCTTCATATGGCAGTGAGCACCACTTTACCAGGTAATGTGTTACTTCCTCCCCTATTTCTACATCCTTGGTGTGTGGGCCACCTCCAAAATGCGATCAACTTCCACATAGTTGGGATTGAACAAGTCTTCATCAGGCTCAGTAAAAATGTGCTTCATCTGGGCTTGCTTATTCCTAAATCGCTTGATCTTCTGTGTGATGCCAGGATCCTTTTTGAGCTCTTCCATTGTGGCCCATTTACAATGTAAGTAGGAAAAATTTCTGTACTTAACCTAGAACAGCTCCAAGTCAAATGGAGGCTGTCCTGGGTACACCTCCTGGACAGTCTTGGATGCCAAGATCTTCTCAATGATGTTTGCATCACCTTCTGGAGGCACCTCTGCCTGCCAAGCCAGTGTAGATGCTGAGAGTGCAGATGTTCGCCCAGTGCCAAGAACAGCAATTGTTTCCCCATCATCATCCACCACTTTGAAATCCAGGTCCTCATATTTTCTGCACTTCACTTGCAGTTCTGAGTGTCGTTTCTGGCTGTCTGCAGACTCAGTGGACTCCTCAGTACTCCACAGGGGTGTGTTTGGCAGATGCTGACCCAGCTCTAAACTCTCCACTGTAGTTTTCCTTTTCCTTTTTCCTTTCCTCTTTTTCTCCACTGGGGTTGGTCCTTGCTCCTTGCTGGCCTTCTTGGACTTTATCCAGACTGTAGAGTCAGCACAGCTCCTCTTGTCTTTGGCTTCCCTGGTGCCTGAGGCCTCCAGGGGCTTTCGCGCCTTCTTTGCTCCATCCTTCTGCTGTGGCTCCTTGGGCTCCTTTGGCCGTTTCAGTTCTCACCTCCTCTTTGGCTTGGGCTCCCTGTCCTTGACACCCTTTGCAGCCTTTTGCTCTCCTAACTCCTTTTTCTTCCATTTCTTTTTCACTCCAGTTCCCGCTCCTCCACTGTCCTCCATCCCATTATGGGATGTGGTTTTTCTAGGAAACAGGGTGGCAGCGTCCTCCTCAGTGGTGTACAGGTTATTCTGGGGGCAGACAGTTACTGGCAACATCTTCAATTTTCTCTTCCTGATCAGTCAAATGGTGATGGGGATTTGTAGTCAAAATTGACAGAGGCATCAGACATTGGGGAGTGATTCAGAACTTTTTTTTTTCTGATCAGCAAATATTTATTGAGCGCTGTTATAAATGTGCTATCTACAAAAAAAGACAAAGGTGAATGAAACACAGTTCTTGCCATTGATGAGCTCAAAAATTATTCAATTTTCAAACTATTTCTTCAAAAATCTTTGATTTTCTGAACTGTAGCACTTGACTCTCAATCTTTTCTTGTCTTATCTTCTGGAATCACTTTATTTTTTAACTTTTTTTTAAATTAAATGATAGCTGTGTACACTGATGCAATCATTGGGTACACTGTGGTGTTTTCACATATAATTTGAAATATTTTCATCAAACAGGTTAACATAGCCTTTATGTCATTTTCTTAGTTATTATGTTAAGACATTTATATTCTACTTTTAAAAAGATTCACTTGTAGCCTTGTAAGATACACCATAGAGGTGATCCCTCCAATCACCCTCCCTCCACATATCCACCCTCCTCCCCTCCCCTTCCCCCTCCCCATATTCTTAGCCTATAATTAGGTTATAGCTTTCATACAAAAGCTATAAATTAAATTAGTTTCATAATAGGGCTGTGTACATTGGATACTTTTTCTTCCATTCTTGTGATACTTTGCTAAGAAGAACATTTTCTAGCTACATCCATGTAAACATGAAGGAGGTAAAGTCTCCATCTTTCTTTATGGCTGCATAGTATTCCATGGTATACATAT
>NW_003852632.1:1590466-1654138 GCF_000181295.1 Otolemur garnettii
TCACTATCGATTTATAGTATAGTCTGAAGTCTGGTAACGTAATTCCTCCTACTTTGTTTTTGTCTTTTTAATAATTTTTTGAGACATCTTTTGAATAATTTCTTGAGACATCTTTTGAATAATTTCTTGAAGTTCTAGCTCTTTCCTTTCTTCTATTCTGTTAATCTTATTTGCTATCCAAGTTCTGAACTTGATTTCTGACATCTCAGCTATCTGTATATGGGTGGGATCTTCAGATGCATCTGCCACATCCTTCTTGGTCGGGGATTGATCTACTCTGATTATTTATATTACCTGAGTTTTTCTGCTGATTCTGCCCCCTTCTGAATTTACTCTGTTTGGCTAGGTGAACAGGTAAAAGGAAGTGGGGTTGGGGGCTCCGGAAGTAGTATTTTAGTAGCCCTTTTGGGCAAAGGCTGGGACTGGTGTCTGTACCTTTTCCCCTAAAGTTTTGCCAGGGATGCGTATAGTGCTACAGTCCAAGAGCCTGGGGGCCTGCTTGTTTGCTGGGGCTGTCTCTATCTTGTTTTCAGCTGGTCTCTGTTCTACCTTAGAAACTCAAGTACTCTGAGTTAAATCTCAGCAGTTGAGAAATATCAGCAATGAAGTCACCCTGCCCCTCGTAGGTGATGGTTGGGAAAGGAAAACTACACCTTCCCACAGCCACACCTCCAGGGTACCACTTTAGATAGTTCTTGGGTGATTGGCCCAGTTCAAGATATCTAAATCAAGTATCCCAGTCAGCACTGGTCTCAAGTGGGTGAGTTCAAAAGGTCTCTGGCAACTATACAGCAGGGGTCTTCTGGCAGCTCAGATATGACTCACTCTGGTGCTCCATGGTGTCAGAAGGACCTACCCAGCAAGTAAATTAATCTAGGAAGGTTGATGCCTCCTTCCCCACCTTGCACCTTTGTCACACCCAATCACCGGAGACCCCGCAGGGCTGTGACCCAGTTGTCCAATAAGCAAGCATGGCATGGTCTGCCAGAGTCAAAGTGGAGTCAATGCCACCTACACTCTGTTACTGCTCTTTGTCCCCAGCCAGCAAAGGAAGCTGAAACCTGTCTGCCTCAGATCTCAAGCACTCAAGTGTCTCAAGCACTCAATGACAGCTGGAGAATGTTCCAGCTGAAGTCAATTTAGGCCTCAGAAAATCCAGAGAGCACCAGAAATTCTCCCTCAACCACCATTTAATTTCCCCAGTTCAAGAGATCCGAACCTATTGACCCGATCAGTACCCACTCTCTAGCTGAAAAGCTCACAAGGTCTCCAGCAACTAGATAGTAGGAATCTACTGGTAGCTCAAGTGTAGCTCACTCTGATGCCCCGAGGAGTCAGAAAGGCCTGTTCAGTAGATGATTTGGAGTAAGGAAACTGATGTCTCTTTCCCCTCCTTGCTCACCCTTCACTGCTGGACTCTGGTAACCCCAGTCTCTGGTAACCCCACCACCAGTCTCTGTTAACCCAGACTCTGTGGCCCAGTCCTGTCCAATAAGTGAGTGTTTCAGGGTTTTGTGCCTGCCAGAGTCCACATAAAGTCAACGCCTCCTCTACTTGGTGACCACTCTTTGTTGCCTGCCAGCAGAGGGAGCTGAAGCCTGTCTGCCTCAGGCACTCAATGGCAGCTGGAGAATATTCCACTTGGGCTCAATCTAAACCTGGAATTTGTTTTCTTGAAGTCGTGGCTTGCCTCAGTGGGGAAGATGTGCATATATCTAACTCTTCTCTCAGCTCAACTCTCCTCCTTCAGCTTCATTGGTTTTTTTTTGGCGGTTATCTCTCCCTCTGAACTGGAATTTATGTTGAAAACTAGCTCCAGTCAGCTCTCATCCCCTGTTCCTCCATATTCTTATTGAATGTGAAAATTGGAGTTAGGGAAAATAGCCAATCTGAGGATTTAGCAAAGTACAAAACACATTGAAACCAAGAGAACAAATAAATAGACAAAAATGCTGAAACCACGAGGAGAGTTAACCCAGTGATGCATCCCTTCCACCATCTTGCTCCACCTCCAATTCAGAACTTTTAAATTGGACAACTGCTTCTCTTTCCTCTGCATTTTCATTTTCATCTATTGAAGGAAGATATTTATTTCTAAAATGGCTCCTGCAGCAGCCAACATATAAACAGCTAATTTTTCCTGTTTATTATTTTTAAATCAACTTTTTTTTTGTCTATTGCACTCTTTTTAATCGATACTCTAAAATGTGTATATTAAATCACTTTTCTGTTTCACAGCAAACAGTAAAATTCTGTTTTTTCTTTGTATTTAGTTTTAGATAGTTTAGATAGTTTATTTTAGAAAATTTGTTATAATTTTTAAGGTCAATAATCTTTTATTTTGCAATATCTACTCTCTAATCAATCTCATCTACCATAGTTTTCATTCCAGGTATAGATGTTTTCATCTCTGAAAAAAGAACTCACTTTAATTTCTGGTCTTTTTCTGATCTTTCATGACGCTACCTAATGTTTTGAACATTGTAAGTGCAATGTTTTAATGTACTTATTTACTAATCTTGACATTTACTTTACCTTTCTGGTGATGTCAATTAGTTATTTTCCCTTGCTATATATTTTCCTGCTTGTTTTCATGCCTGGTAAGTTTTCACTGTATATCAGATATTGAATTTTTATCTTTTGAGTACTGAAAAATTTTGACTTCTCATAAATATTCTTGTTCTTAGTTCTAAGTCAATGTAAACTTACTTAAAAATAGTTTGGTCCTTCAGGTCTTGTTTTCAAGATTAGGAACCCAAAGTAGTGCCTAGACTAGAGCTAATTACTAAGGTTTCCTCACTACTTCCTGTGTACTTTGCTCAGTGCCTTATGAATTAGGAATTTGTATAGTCTGGTTGGTGGGACACTGTGCTATGTGAGTGCTGATGACTATGATCCTTTCAGGTAGTTCTTTCACCAGCCTCAAGTAATTTTATTCCATGCATGCAATCATTAGTACTCAAGACAGGGGCATTGATACCTGACCAAGAGGAATCTCTGGGATTTCACTCTGCAATGTCTCTCCTCTTCTGTATTCTACTTTGAAAACACTAACGTCTTTGTTTTTATGGGCTTTATTTCTGCCCTTTTAACTCAGGGAATCTACTGGATTTCATCTGGGTTTGGCCTCACTGTGCTATTGCCTGGAAACTCTCTCAAGGAAGGAAGCTATGAACAATCATATGGCTCACTTTGTTTTTTACTATCTCTCAGAGATCACTTCCCTTAGTTTCTTGAGGTTTTTCTGCATCTTAAAAAGTGTTGCTCATATTATTTGTCCAGTTTTTGTTTCTTCATGTTAGAGTATACATCTAATTCCCATTACCCTGTTTTGGATGAAAACATATTTTTGTTTACTAGAGCCTTTTGTTAGTTTTATTTCATCAGGGTCAGAAAGACCCAAAGACTTCTGTTTTTTTTATTTCCTGGATCTTTCTTCTTTCTTTAGCTAGCATATGGTTAATTTTGGTAAATTTTTTGTGGATATTTATAAAGAAGATGTATTATTCATTTGAAGAGTTTTAAGTTTTTATATAAATATATAGAGCTTACCTAAATTTTTATGAAATGATATTAAGAAAAGTATATGTTTACAAAAATCAAACAAAACAGAAAAAAATTAAATGACAAGTAGAAATTTTCTTCCAGTTTAAAAATGTATGACCAGGACCTCCTCCAAAGTTAAATATTTATTACTTTTTTTGTACAACTTTTATGAATTTACTAGAAAATTTCTATATCTTTCTATCTAATCTTTTTATTATGTTTACCTGGTTTCTTTGATTAAAGTGACACACATACAAGCATGTCCCCTGTTGCCACTGCTATTCAACATTGTTTTGGAAGTTCTAGCCAACACAATCAAGCAAGAGAAAAATATAAAGGGCACCCAGATGGAGGAGAGGAGGTCTAACTTTCACTCTTTGCTGATGACATGATCTTATACATAGAAAACACCAAGATTCAACCACAGAACTCCTGGAAGTGATGAAATAATACAGTCACATCTCAGGGTATAAAATCAACATCCACAAATCAGTAGCCTTTGTATATGCTAATAACAGCTAAGTTGAGAAGCTAATCAAAGACACAATTCCCTTCATAGTAGCTTTAAAGAAAGTGAAATACCTAGGAATATACCTAACAAAAAAGGTGAAAGACATAAACAAAGAGAATGATGAAACCCTAAGAAAAGAAACAGCAAAAGGCATTAACAAATGGAAGAACATACCATGCTCTTGGATGGGAAGAATCAACATTATTAAAATGTCTATACTACCCAAAGCAATCTACAAATTCAATGCAATCGCCATTAAAATACCAATATCATATTTTGAAGAACTGGAAAAAATAGTTCTTTGTTTTATATGGAACCAGAAAAAAATAGCCAAAGCAATTCAGGGTAATAAAAACAAAGCCAGAGGAATCACTCTACCAGACCTTAGGTTACATTAAAATTCCACAGTAATCAGAGCAGCATGATATTGATACAAAAATAGAAATATAGACATATAGAACTGACTAAAAAACCAAGAGATAAAACCAGTCTCTAGTTGCTATCTGATCTTTAATAAACCAAACAAAAGCATACACTGGGGAAAAGAATCCATATTCAATAAATGGTGCTGGGAGAACTGGATAACCACATGTAAAAGACTGAAACTAGACTTATACCTTTCACTATTTATAAAAATTGACTTCATGTGGATAAAGGACTTAAATATAAGACATGAAATGATAAAAATCCTAAAAGAAAGTGTGGGAAGAACTTTTGAGGATGTCAGTCTGGGGAAAGATTTTATGAAGACTTGAGTGGCAATCACAACAACAGAAATAAACAAAGGGGACTTAATTAAACTGAAAATTTCTGTACAGCTAAGAACACAACATTTAAAGCAAATAGACAAACTTCAGAACAGGAAAGGATAAATATCTGGTAAAAGCTTGATAACTAGGATCTATAGAGAACTCAAATTAATCAACACAAAAAGAACAAACTATCCCATCTTGGGGTAGTTTACAAGAGACATGAACAGACCTTCTCTGAGTAAGCAGTTGAAGGACTAACAAACATATGAAAAAATGCTAATCACCTCCAATCATCAGAGAAATACAAATCAAAACTACCCTGAGATATCACCTGACCCCAGTGAGAATAGCCCACATCACAAAGTCCCCCAAATGCAGATATTATCACAGATGTAGAGAGAGGGGAACACTGTTACAGAGTTGGTGGGACTGCAAACTAATACAGCCTCTTTGAAAAGAAGTATAGAGAATCCTTAAAGAGTTCAAATTAGACAGCTCATTTGATTCCACAATCCCATATCTGAACATCTACCCAGAAGAAAAAAAAAATCATTCTATCTTAAAGACATTTGTACTAAATTGTTTATTGCAGCTCAATTTGCAGTTGCCAAGATGTGGAAATAACCTAAATGCTCACCAACCCAGGAATGGATTAATAAGCTGTGGTATATGTATACCACAGGATGCTATTCAGCCATAAAAAAGACAGAGATGTTGTATATTTTATATTATTAACCTGGATGGAGTTGAAACACATTTTTCTTAGTAAAGTATCACAAGAATGGAAAAGCAAATATCCAATGTAATCAATACTAGTATGAAGCCAGTAGACAATCTAATATATGCCCACATAGGACAAAAAATTGCTGGGAGAATGGGGATTGAAGGCCCCATCCTTAGCAAGGGAAAACACCCCCAGAAAAAGAGGAAAATTAAGCTGGGTGAGTCAGACCAAAGAAAAGTCAGCTAGTTTACATTTAAGCTAGCCATTGCTAACAAGCTTGCTGCCTTTTCTGAAATTCTAGCTTGTTGAGGATGCAGCTTACTAACACCTCTACTGGGTCTGTGAGCACTCTGAGGAAAATGGTCATAGAAGAGCCTATGGCAAAGACCTAGAAAGATACATTAACTGGGTCATTTCCTGCCTAATAAACAGGCAAAGCAGATACCCATTGTGGAGATTTTCATTTGCCTGGGGCAGAGATCAAGGGAGTAGCTCAAGCCCTGAGATATGGGCAGAAGAGCTTATATCCCTTATTGCAGAGGAAGATCCTCTGTGGTAGTGATGGGAGGAAAATTCCTCCTTCCCACCAATTCCTCAGAGGAGATTAATGCTGGTGGAGTTTTACTCCACAGGAAACTAGCAGAGTTTAATGCCTTCCTAGAAATCTGTGTGTGTGATCTCAAGTGGGAGGCTCTCCCAATACAAGGCTCAGATTTCAGATTTCTCATGTCTCAGATTTCAGATTTCTCAAGGTTACCCTTAAGGTTAACAATCATAACAATAGGATCTGATATGCTCAATCAGAGAAATTACTGGCGTCTTTGTTCCCTCCCTCATCTTACCCTCTGGGCAAATACACTTCAATAAAAGCAGAGTGAAGCAAACACTTGGTGCCATTGTTGGAATCCCACAAATGGACAATGGACCCCTGAGCACTCACTTTTAAATCTACTTTATGTCTCATGTCTCTTTCTTTACTGTTGTTCCTAACTCTATATTTCTTCAGTCAGTCATCTCCAGTTTCCACAGGTCTTAGTGGACCCTGCTTCTGGGGTGGAACCCTGACAAAACTCAATTCAATTTAATGTTGAGGGTAGGAGGAGAAGAGAGGGAGGAGAAGGGAGGAGAGAGGGGATTGATGTGCTCCCACTTAATGGGGATAATGTAAGGGTATATGGTACACCTTTTGGGTGCAGACACAACTAAAAGAGGGACTCTACCTAACAAATGCAAATATTATATGTAACCTAGTTGTTTGTACCCTCACATTAAACTGAAATGAAAAAAAATACTAAAATAAAAAATAAATAAGTGAAGTGACACATATATTGTTGTCTTCTATGACTAAATGCAAGTATGCAACATATTCTATATTCAATGTTAATCACTTTACGTTCTTTTAGAAATTTATTAATTATAATATTGAGATTATTTATTATTCTCTTCATGAAGTAAGTCCTAGGTTTGTGTTTTAAAATTAGGCATGTTGAAAGTATTTTTAAAACAGGCTCAAAGGATATAGGTTTTGGTCTTTACCAGACATTTATAAGCTTTATGCTCTGTGCAAGAATCTCAGTTTTCATTCTCATTTGTCATTAAATCATGTTAAATTAGAGTGTATCTAATATTAATTCCAATTATAAAGTTAGAGTATGTATATACTTATGTCTGAGCTTTACAGCATTATCAATACACAGAAGAGTTTAATTGGAAGCCTGGTCACTGGTAGGTGGTGATGAAGCCACCTGCATGACCCTCATATTTACTGTGGTCTTACATTTGGATATTTGATATTATTTCCAAGTAGTAATTTACATATTATTATAGAGAAACTCTGATACTCTGATATAAATGAGAGAAACTGCTAACCATGGAGTTTTATGATCTCATCCATTACTATAGTGCCCCCGTTTTGTAGGAAGTTATGAAATATTTCTATAACTATTCTGTGAAACACAAAGTTATATTACATTGCATTTTTAAGTTAAAATGTTTGTTAAGTGGAAATATTTAAATTACTCTACAACTGCTGTTACTTTGTTCTGATATTTCCCTATATGTTTCATGAGAGTAAAAATATTGGAGTGGTCTGATCCTCTCTTGACTCGAGGGTTTGGTGAAGAATGTATGTCATAAGGATTAAAGCTAATACGTGATGTCTCAGTTAAAGAGCTTGGTGTGGCTCTTGCAATCTTACAAGCTGAGGCCATATTTTGAATTTGTTTTCCTTCTACTTACACACACACATACATATGGCAGGGCTGACATAATGAGATACTTTTCAGTTTAAGCTGCCTGTAGTTAGACATATGAATAAAACACCTCTATATAATTTGCCTCCCTTCATGTCATTTACATACATAGATGTGTTTTGATTTGCTTTTGTGTAGCAAATACTGTTATCTGGGCCAAAAACATTTCACCATCAGAGTCAGAGATTGCGAGCACAGCTGATTTTTAAGAATATGTTGGGCAGCTGTGGAATTGTGATGACTCTCCACCAGGCATTTCATCCCTTCTTTGCCCAAATTGAGTTACTTTCTATCTTAAGTCTAACTTGACATGCAAAAAAATCATTGTTTATCAAATATTATTTATCACTGATGGCATAAATATACAGAAGTAAAACCAAACTAAAAAGATGAGTCTAATAGAAAAGTTTTATGTTTAAGAAATGTATGAATAATTTTCAAATTAACAATAAGCCAATACCTATGTATGTATCATTGGGCCATAAGTTTAACTTCTTTAATTTCATCAGAAATTGCCATTGATTTCTGAGGAATTATGTACGATTAGAAATTTCTCTATCATTATAAAAATAATGTTCTGGAATAAGCAAATATTTTGATTATGATATTACTAAGGAAAATTAATACTTGATTTAAATTTGCATGAAGTAAGATTTGAATATGAGATGGCAACTGATAATCCTGGCTAAATTAAGGGATAGTGCTTGAAACTACTTTCTAAAATTTTTCCAGATGTTCCATTTCTACAGTCCCTCCCATTTATTACAGCATATTAATTACTTTAAGAAAATTAGCTTATTTTATACGTATAACAATCCCCTATTAGTATTGTTAATCTCATTTTACAGAGAAAGAAACCAGTGTTTAACAGACAAGTCATACAGCTGGAAATAAGAAAGACCAGGGTCTTAATACAACCTTACCTGAGGCAAAAGGCCTGTGTTTTCCACTCATGTGTGAGTTAGCATCTTGATCTACAGTGAACTCATGCTTCAACAGTGCCTTGCAGTGAGGGTTTGGGTCTCACAGGGGCTTGGCCATTTGCCCACTCTCACAGGAACAGATGTCCTCCTTGAACTTCTGTTACCTGTAACTCCCAAGGCCATTCCTAGCCATCCAAACTTCCCAGGCCAAGGCTGGGCACAGTGTTTCCCCATGCCCAATCCAAGATTATCTTCTTTGTGCAAGAAGCTAATGTGACACGAAACTGAGCTGTTTTTTTTTTAAGTTGTCTCACTATGTCACCCTCTGTAGAGTGCCGTCACGGCTCACAGCAACCTCAAACTCTCGGGCTCAAGTTATTCTCCTGCCTCAGTCTCCCAAGTAGCTGGGACTACAGGTGTCCACCACAACACCTGGCTATTTTTTGTTGCAGTTGTCATTGTTGTTGAGCTGGCCCAGGCCAGGTTCGAACCCACCAACTTCGGTGTATGTGGCTGGTGCCGTAACCACAGTACCACAGACTCTGAGTCATGAGCCTGAGTTTTAATGGGTCATACCATTAAAATAAAGGCTGCTTTCTCTCCTCAACTCCCTACTCAGTCCACGGCCTGTTAGGGACAATGCCTGAAGTTTATAATGCCCCAAATATTTTGCAGAACTAGTATGTGTTAGAAGAAACAGGTGATTAAATAAAGTTTAATAGGGTTAGAGTCTTTAGTGTGCTTATCAGCTTTCTTAGTTTCCAAGAAAGAAAGTTAGCATGAAGGACACCCCAAATTATTTGACTACACCTAGCTATTTTTTTTAATAGAACCACTTAGAGGAGTGGCATTTTAGATAAGACCCTTTGAAAATTGTTGGCTTAGCTTAAAGGAGTGGTGGGAAGTTTTTAAGCCCTCAACAGGTGAGTAAGAGACCTATTTTGGGAAGGTTTCCCCTTTGTTTAAGTTATAGCAAATTGGTAGCTTTTTTTTTTTTTTTAAATAAGGTTGATACTACTATTGATACTCTCCTGAGTATTAAATTGGGCAGTCCTTTGGGGGGAAACTTCACAGAACAGGCAACACCCCAGAATGTGCGAATGCTTCCAGCTGAGTGAGAATGGGGATGGGAGAGTTCTTGAAGCCAAGAAGAAAGGCTGAATCCACAAGGTTCCTGCACAGGTGTGTGTATATGTAATCACTGATTACAGCGGGCAAGTATTACTTTTCTCTGAATGGCATCATGGAAAAGGTGAGGCCTGTGCTCACTTTTGCAGGAGGGGAGACTTTGGCAGAAGCATGTGAATTCTTCTGGAAGAGTCAAGAAATGGTGAGTCATATCTTGGAGACAGTCAACAACTGAATTCTGCTTTCTCCATGTCCAGGCATGTCTATCAAGTTTATTCTCCCTTCCAGAAGAAGAGGAGAAAACTTGGGGGAAATGAGGAAGTGTGCTCTCTCCTCAGTCTTTCCCTCTGACCCATTGGATGCTACGTGTCCATGCAGATTTACCTCTATGCAAATATGTTCATGTTTTTAAAAAATATTGCTTTTTCAACAACCACATTAGAAAAAGTCAATTTTTTTTTTTGATTCAAAATTGAGCTCTTGGAAGTTAAAAGAATAGAAAATGGTGCCTGGGAGAAATAGCCCAACCAGAAGAGCCTTAGGAGCAGCCAGATGATGGCGGCCTCTCACCTGCACATAGGTACAGGGTGTGCAGAGCCCTACAGAGGCAAAGGAGCTCTCCTACCTCCCCTGCCTACCCATCCCATCCTGCCTGCTCACCCTCCCTGGTTCCTTCTCTCTAAGCTCTAGGTGCTGTTTCTGTGTAAAAAACTCATGCTAATTTTCTACACAGGAGGAAAATCAGCCTTTTAAAAACAGAAATTGGATCACTTCATCTCTCCGATTCTAAAGCTGCCTTCTGCATTTGGAATAATGTTTTTATTCTTCACTGGAGTGGCTGGGGTCCAGCAGGTCTCCCCTGGCTTGGTCCAGCTCTTTCCTCCCTTCTCACAGGAAGCATCACCTGCACTGGCTTTGATTTTCCATCTTAGAGCCTTCCTGCATAATTGTTCTCCAGTTCCTACATTCCTCTTTTGCCATCAGGGGTTGGCAGACTGTAACCCACAGACTGGTTTTGGCCTTTGCCTTGTTTTTGTAAGGTGCTTAAACTAAGAAAAAGTAGTTTTTAAGTTTTCAAAGGGTTGTTAAAAAAATATGCAATAAAGATCCAACATGGTCTATCAAATTTCCAATATTTACCATTTTTCATTTTATAGGAAAAATTTGCCCACTGTTGATCTAGATCCATTTATCTCTACAAGTGAAGCTGGAAAAGAGGCCTGCAGGATGGAGTTTGAGAAGCTAAGCTGAAGGAGGACAGCTGACCTCATCTGCTCAACTCACATACTCTCTCACCCCCCACCCCCGTGATTATCTAGTTAAAGTTTCACTATGATTATGAGGATATTTGTCTTAGAAGATTTTGAGGAGGTAGTCACACATAGACAACAGGTGCTGTGATGTTGGAAGGGTAAAGGTTGCTTTGATAATATGATGTTTTCTTTGATGAATTCTCTTCCATATTTTGTTAAAGTGAAAATTACCTTTCTGTTGTTTAAACATCTTGCATTGTTAGAGCGAAGACTTCTTTGATATTGTTTTTTGTCAGATAAAGTTAGAATTTTCTAGGTTTGTTTCCTGGCACTCCCATTATTAAAAATATCAGAATTTTAGCTGAGGCAGAACAGAATTTAAAGACTAACCTCACTGTTCTCCAGAATTGCTGGCCTTCTGATATTAAAGTTGGTGGACCTAATCCCTGTCTCTCATCTGGCTGATAGTGAGAGGCAGCTGGACCCTCTTTGTCTAGCAAATGTGGTAACAGCAGCACATTCTAGTTATATTTTTTTATATCATGTACCCTGCCCTGCGATTATGTTCTCTTTAGTGTCTTTACTCACTGACTGCCTGCATTTCCTACTGCCTCTGAGAGGACAGGGGTCATCCTTGTAGAATCCTTGAACTCAGGGTCCGACACTTGTCTTGCTGCTGTGAATGTTAAATGCTTATTTCTGGTTAATGTCCCAGTTCAACTTTCCAGATACCCTTTTGTGGATGGTGCTTCTTGCTCACATCATACCAGGTCAGCAGTTATGGTTACGTTTGTGCAGTTAGTCACATGTGATTTCTATATCAGGAAACCTAGTTCAGTTGTGGGAATCAAATTCTCATCCATAGCCTTCCAGCACATGTGAATTCAGCAGAGAACACAACATGACTCTGTATTCCTGGGGGTGTGTATAGTGAATACCTATTGTGAGTTTCAAGACCTATCACTATTCTGGTGGGGAACTGAGAGGCTGGCTATCCCATGACATCACAATTATGGCATTTCATTGGTGGGCTGGAGACCACGCTCATGCTTGTCAGCTGATGAGCTGTCGTCTGGTTGAATCTTCTGTCACCAACACCTAATAAAGAAGAACATTTCTGAAATTTTAGAAATCGGATTACTGTTGATAATCGTCATTCAATAACCATGGAAGGTCCGTGTTAATAATTCTCTGCAATACTCTTCAGAGATGACATCTGGTTAAGCATACATTATAAAAGTCAAATTTGTTCAACAGAGACTATTAATTTGCTACTTTCCCTGAGCAAATGTGACTGCACATTTGTTTAAATATTTACAAATGTAGGTGAATGAGCAGCAGAGAAGGTAAAATTAAAGCCAAATAGCACACATGTTTTTTAAGAAAGAAAGGATTTCATTGACTTGGTTGTCATATGAGTAATAGTGCAGTGTGCAGAAAATGTGATATGTTCAAACTATGCTTCTCATATTCACTGATTGAAAAGGGACAGTTCAATTTTTGGCAGTGCAAAACCAAGTCATTCTTATTAAAAGGTCACAGGAAACTGAGGAGAAATGTCAGGCACACAGACTGACCTATTCAGAATATAATCAAGCTTGCTTTAAAAAGACAACATCTACATTATGAAGGGGAGAGGTCTGATAGTATTCTCTCTGCCCTGGTAATGCAGTTAGCGTGATAAGACCTTGAGACAATCTTGCCCTTCAGAAATGAGTGTTTTGGTGGGTGTGGGTGGGGTCATGATGTAATGTGGCCAAGATGGTTTCCCTAGCCACTGTTTCCTTTTGAATTATTGAACTCGCCTTTTCTTGACAGGATACATATTTTTTACTTCCAAGATAGCTTTGCTTCACTTTAATTTTCTTTTAGATTAATTAATTTCACAAAAGGTTGATGAAAGTGGCCCCATGGCTCCAGTGGCAGATTGACAAACTGTTCAGCTACAGGCTGCTGTCTGCCCAGAGACTGAACCCGGTGCAGAGGTACCATTTCTGCAGCTCGTCCTTCCATATTCTCCCCTTCCGTCTGAAGAGACCAGCTGTAAAGGCAAGATGGTAATTCCATTTTTATGCCAGTTCATTGCTGGCCTCTTTCCAGATTTCTAGTATTTAGGGCATGATTTTGCTGGCTGCTTCATTCCTTGTGTGCACAGAGCTTCCATTGATTTCATTATGATAAACAGAATAACGATAAACTTCAGTGGTAAACAGAGGGGTTCTTTACTTCAATGAGAATTCTATATGTATGAAGAGATATGGTCCAGGAAAATCAACTCATCTCATAACTAATAAATAAGCAGAATAGTATCTGCGATGCCAAGATGGTGTTGTGTGACATATGTGTAAGGGAATGTGAACACTTGAGATTCCACTCCTGTGGTTACCAAATTACCAACTGATGGCACACACTCACTTCCTTCCGCCTCCCAGTTGGCAGTCTTTTGCTGGCTATATCCCTTCTGACAGGTATAGCTCTTTCAGCAGATATAGAGAAGTAGATCATTATTTTTTCTTGTGAAGATGGATCACAAATAAGGCCCACGGAAGCAAGTAATTTATGGAATTTTAAATATTTGTCATTTCTTCATTGGTTCAAATGTGCATGGCCAACAATCTGGTATTTTTTTTCTCCTAAGCTGGCAATGCGGCAAACTGACATTATGTGGGTGGTACTGCCAGGTTAAAGATTCAGGGTGCTGACAGACTTCTTTAGGCATGCATAATCAGTCGAGTCAAAAACTTTTAGCATGTATTTTTAATTGTTCATAAAATAGTATTTTATTAATATAGCAATATGACATGACTGGGCATGATGACTCACACCTGTAAACCAGCACTTTGAGAAGCCATGGCAGGAGGGTTTTTTGAGCCCAGGAGTTCAAGACCAGTCTGAGTAATCCGGTGAGACAAAACAAAACAAAACAAAACAAAACAAAAGAAAAACTATCAAAAAACCTACAGTCCCAGCCACTTAGGAGGGCAGAGGTGGGAGGGTGCCTGGAGCCTAGGAGTTTGAGGCTTCCATGAGCGGTGATTGTGCTACTGCACCACAGCCTGGGTAACAGAGTGAGATGCTGTCTCAAAACAAAAACCAAAACCCAAAAACCAAAACATAGCCTTTGTTAACATTATGAATTTATTGTGTTTAAACTAAGAAAATCCAAACTGCATTATAATATAAAGAAATAAAACAACCCAGGCACAGTAAGATACTTATTTCATTAGTGGTGAAATCTGGTTGGTTAAAACTGACTTGTGTTGGTTTGTGAACTAAAATAAAATCTTAAGCTCTCACAAGCCTGCAGCATACTGAATGAACCCCTCTCTAGCCAAGGGAACCTAGAAAACCTATAAAGCTGAGTTCCTGGCCGTGAGGAGAAGGAAGGTCACAGCCGACCCTCCTTGTCATGCCCTCTCTTTTGGACTGTACTAGATACTAAATCAGTGATTTCCAGCCTACCCCCCCCCTTTTTTTTTTATCTCATAGCACACTTGAACCTACAGTTGAACTTCCACAGCACACTTAAGGTATGTTGATCAAAAAAAAAAAAAAAAGATTGTGAACTTCTTTCAAAAATAATTTAAAAATCTTTACAAATTTTCAAGGCATGCCCAAGATCCTCTGGAGGTGCACCAGTGTGCTGCCGCACACGGTTGAAAATCACTGCACTAAATCATTAACAGGCCTAAAGCCATTCAAGACAAAGCTTCAACCAAACCTGCAGGGCAGCAATTTTCTTAACATATAACTTGACTTCCCATAGATAAATGTTGGTGGCTTGTCTCTGATTAATACACATCCTTGTCTTAAGTTAAAACATGGCAAGACTTTAGGTGAAGCTTTATTTCTTTAACCAATTACAATTCTAAAAATCTTTAAACTCACCTAAAACCTGTAAGCACCTCCCCATGTCCCATCCCATCTTTTTGGGCCAATCCAATGTATGAGCTCCATGTATTGCCTTAAGATCTTACATGTAATTCCTGTCTCCATGAATATACAAAACCAAACTGTACCCCGCTACCATGGGCATGTTTTCTCAGGACCCCTTGAGGTCATGTGCATTTAGACGCACACATATTCGGCAAAGAATAAATTTCTTTATTTTACAGAGTTTGTATTTTTTTCCATTAGCAGATTTGTTTCCCCATAAGGATTGAATAAATTTAATTCATCATATAACTTTCTTGGCTTAGAAAAGTTCTAGATAAAGCTTCAATATTTTCTAGTTAGATCTACAGGTAATAAACTATCCATTTAGATTCTTCTTTGTTAAAGATTTTTGCTTTTTAAAAAATTTAATTCCTTCTTTCTTCTAAAAAGAGAAGCCTGAGAACTTTCTATGCATAACCATTAGGGGAAAACCCATCTTGCTTTTAAGTTTCTTGATTTTCTGCTTTCTATCTCTTTATAAAAACTTCTGTACTATTTTTTTTTTTCTTATTAGGTGCTTCTTAGCAGCTATCTTCTATGTCTCTTTTTAAGAAAAATTTAAAATTATTTTGCACTAAGTATTATTGTATTGCTAGCATCTTCTTCCTGGTAAATTGATTAATCTAAGTGTTACCAGAATATTTACTAACAGACAAAAATTTTCTCGATGATTTGCAGCTTGGCTTCTAACACTGATTATATTTTTAGAGAAAACTATTTTTTATTTTCTTAATATTTAGTTTCTGAGCACACATCTGAACAGATTTTAACAAAGCATCCCCACTCCCAGAAATACAAAGGGATATTTTACAAAACTACTGGTGGCCTAGATTCAAGACTCTATTAACAGCATCAATCCTATACACAAATATCTCATAAATAGTTTTTCTAAATTGTATAGTTTTGAAATTACAATTAGATAGGTGAAGTAAATTACTGCTGAGTAAATATTAAGACCGATAACTTGGAAATCTTACTTAAAAAAAAAACTGATACAATTTTCTCAAGTGCATGTAAGTCAAATCCCCCCCTGCCCACACACACACCATTTGACCTAGTTTTAAAGAAAAGTTTCATTTAAGAAGCTAACAAGAGCACCCTGGGAGGCCAAGGTGGGAGGACCAGCCTGAGCAAGAAAGAGACCCTGTCTCTACAAAATAGAAAAATTATCCAAGTGTTGGCTTGGGCATCTGTAGTCCCAGGTACTCAGGAGGCTGAGGCAGGAGGATGGCTTGAACCCAGGAGTTTTAGGTTGCTTTGAGGTTGCTGTGAGCCACTGCACTCTGGCCTAGGCAACAGAGTGAGTTTCTGTCCCCCTCCCCCTCCAAAAATAGAAGCTAACAAGAATAACAAGAAAAAGCATTGGGAGACATATGGTCCTTTCCCTATGGCTAAAAATGAAATAAACTGAAAAGAAAAATGAAAGTAGAGTGAAAATGTTTTACCATGTCAAATGATTAACATCACTTTTTTGGTATAATTTGTTATGCCCTTTCAAAGCATTATCACAATTATTTTATTAGCTTCCATGTTGCCACTATAAAATAAAAAATGAAAAACAACAGTTTGCTGTATATGTGTGTGAGTGTTAAGTTTTGGCAAAACAAATTCATCAAACAAATGGCCACCTGGAAAGGTGAGACAAGAACAGGGTTAAAAACTCACTGCAGAAACAACAAAGAGCTCACATAAAAAGTTGATTTCCAAAAGTCATAGATAGACAATCTGTTATATTTTTATTACAGTGAAAAAAAAAAATTGAAAACTAAGTGTACCATTAACGATTTGATTGAGGATATCAGGGTATGCCTCCTGGATGTCACAGCTGGAGCCATTAGCGCAGCCCATCCTGGTAGCAAGCTTGGTTGTCCTCATCGAATATAGAGGGCATGCTTGCTCTGATCAGAGAAACAGGCTGCAGACTGTCTGCAGAGGGTGAGGACTTCAGTCAGGGCACTTCAGTGTGAGTAGCAAAGCAAAAGGATATGCAAAAGAAGAAGCACTTGAATCTGAATGGGAGTTTGAGGAAAGGGTCTCAAGACGTCTGCAGTGCAGCCAGCCTTGAAGTGAATCCCCAAATTCTGATACATACATGGGTAATGGTAAAAGTCAGATAAAAGGAGAAGCGGAGGAACGAAGAATCATGTGAAACGAATCTATAGTCTTTTGTGTCACTTTTAATAAATCATATGTCCTTGAATGTCTTGATTTGCTCTCATGTTGAGCTTCCTTTTTGAAAGCTCATTTTAAAGAGAAATAGTACAATTTGATGGAAAAGTACTAACAGAAGGAAAGGTGCTACGTAAATAAATACAGATTGCTGCTTATGTCACTTTCTGTGTTTTTATTTCTGTGAATAAGTGAACATAAAGTTTGAGGGTCAACTCTGTGAGCTTTTCCTCCCAAATGGGCCTCAGTTACCGAATCTCCAGCTAATCATCATTGTCACTTACAATGCTGCAAACACTAAGTAGTGTTTCTTGCATACTCCAGGCACTATTTCAAGAGGTTTTTTAAAAAAGTAATTTAAACTAGAATTATCCTCATAGAACTCTGCAGAAGTAACAGTAGCATTTCTGTAGGAATGATGGGAAACTGAGGCAGAGGGGGGTTAAGTACTTTATCAGTTATGAATAGAGCTGGGATTATAATTTAGGCAGTATGGCTACAGAATCTTCCTTCCCAAGTCCGCATTTTTCTACTTCTCTATAACATTATCATATAATGATAATATGAGAGAAATGTGAAAATAGTGATAGCATAAAAACTTGGTAATATTATCGGAGAATACTGGTGTGACCACACGCTATGCTTTGTAAATATTCTGACACAATCCTATTTCATCTTCAGGTAGCCAGAATGGTAACTGCGATGATTACCACTGTTTTCTGTGATAGGGAACTGAGGAGTTCCTGGTTGCACAGAGATAGGCATTCAACCCACGGTGAGTTTCAATGCACAGTAGTGCACTTAACAAGAGCACCCCAACACGAAAAGGGAATTCAGACACGCACCCAACAGACTCAGTGGTGGCTCTACCTGTCCTGAAGGTCGGGTAGGATCCTGCAAAGAGGAAGTGGGAGTACGCAGGTTCTCAGGACGGGGAGCTTGTTTACTGAGTAAAGTTCAGCATGCATCTTCATAGCAAGATGGGGGGAAATCCGCCACAGGAATTAAAAATTAAACATTACAAGCAGAATTTTCAGATTTTTTCATTACAGTTAAGGTGGGAGAGATTAATCTTAAAAAATTATGGTGCATTTCCAGTGCCTACCGTGGAACCTGGCAGAGTAGACGCTCAAGAAATGTCAAAAGAATAAATAACTATTAAGATATAAAAGTAGTTTCTTTTCACCCACAGGTATCGTTCCAGGTACTCTGTTTAGGTAGCAGACAAATGTTAAGTCAGTAGCTCTGTGACTCAGTTCTAATAGGATGATGTGTTCTGCGGATAATCCACCCATATCAAGGGATGTCTTCTAAGGAGATGAAGTTCGAGGGGGTAGGGACTATTTCTCAGCCCATGGCTCCTCCCACTGAGACACAAGATCCACCCCTTTCTCTCTTGCTGAGCATTGGCAAAACCAAATCTTTCAAATGTCCAGTGTGTAAGAAATGTACCTTAAGATAATCTACCTTAGTGGACAGAATTTTATAAAATAGTGTCCCACAAGCCCCTTGAAAGAAAGATTCTTTTTTTGGTGATATTATGATGCCCTTGTCATCTGCTCTGAAAGGGATTATAGGAGTGAAATAATATTAAACAAATAAAATTTTCCTCCAAAATACTCCATACATACCACAAGGGTGAGGCAATGATGGTGACTCTCTGGAGATGAAATTATTTTTCATGCAACTCATCATGTATGCTTATGCCTGCACAAAAAGAAATGTCTTTATGTTTCTTGCAGTGTTCCTTTTCATGTCTTATAGTATTTAGTCACAATGAAAATAAATATCCAACATTAATGGTACTCAGTAGAAATTCTGTTTTTAAGAGTCTATTAATAGGCCACTTGTGAGGTTAGGGAATAGAGATGTGTTGCGTGGAAACATAGTGATTAAGTGGCTTCAATATGACCACTTAGTTAAATTGGGATAAAGAATCAGCAATAAAGAGAAAAATCCGTGAAGTGTTTTTTGTGTATCTGGAAATAAGCAGATACACAGAACCTAACATAGCTGTAATTAATAAATGGAGTCCTACTCTATTATTTGAACCTTGGCTCTCTCTATAGTGACAGTCCCTGGAATCTATACTCTGGTTATATCTCAGAGATGAATGTTTAAAATAAAAAAGTATTTTGACTTCAGTAATGAATGTGTCTGGCCCCAAATCTCTGCTTTTACTTGATCATTCTAATCCCTACCTTTTACACATTTTCCCATTGCATTTTACCTTTTGTGAATTGTGGTTGCTAGAACTATGGACAATAGCACAGACACAAATGAGTGAGGTTTGTTTTATTCCAATGCCCCAAAGATGACATCCACCATTGTTATTATTCTGGGCTGCAAAGGTACCAAAAGTACTACTGATACCAAGAACAGGCATCCTTCTCTGGAAGCTATCATTTTATTGTCACTATAACCTCTGTGGAGGAACTGAAGTGCTTTGTGTTGGCTGATGGTACTGTGTCTCAGAAGGAGGGTGGCTTTATGCTGGTGGGAAATTGCAAAGGTCTTAGATGAAGTGAAATGGTTCATTGAATTGCTTGGGAAATGTTCAGATCTGCTACCTGCAGGAGGCATGGAAAACTTCATAATACTTGTCAAAATTCAGCTTTCAGCATAGCCATAAGATTTTCTTTTGTGATGAAACCTGGGAGGAGAGGCAGGTGCAAGTGGCTCAGGTCTGTAATCCCAGGACTCTGGGAGGCAGAGGCAGGTGGATTGCTTGAGATTAGGAGTTTGAGACCAGTCTGAACAAGAAAGAGCAAGACCATGTCTCTACTAAAAACAAAAAAACAAATGAAACAAAACTAGCCAGGCATTGTGGGGGGCACCATAGTCCCAGCTACTTGGGAGACTGAGGCAAGAGGACTGCTTGAGATCAGGAGTTTGAGACCAGCCTGAGCACGAAAGAGCAAGACCATGTCTCTACAAAAAAACCAAAAAACCCCAAAAAACAAACAAACAAAAAAAACTAGCCAGGTGTTGTGGGGGGCACCATAGTCCCAGCTACTTGGGAGACCGAGGCAAGAAGATTGCTTGAGTCCAAGAGTTTGAGGTTGCTGTGAGTTATGATACATGGCACTCTACCAAGTATAACACAGTGAGACTCTGCCTCCAAAAAAAGAAAAAAAGAAAGAAAGAAAAAGAAAAAAGAAAGAAAAATATACCTGGGAGAAATACTTTAGTATGCCAGTGGCTATGGATAGTGATAGTATCCACAACCTGTTACTTGAGTATTTCCAATGTCCTAGTCACATTATCTCTATCTATCTACATGTGTGTGTGGGGGGGGGCAGGGAGGTGGAAATCTGATTCTTCTTACAGATCAGGTAAGCTAGGCCTGCCTTGCATCTTATCTTTCTCCCTTTATAAGTGGGGAACTGTGGTTTGGAAAAGTCTAAGTGATTTGCATATTACATCCCAAGGCTGAAGCCAGGTCTGTGTGGTTGCAGGCTGTGAGCTTTTCCGCTATATCTCAGGGGACCACACACATAAGATACCGTAGCACTGAAGCTGAGTCTTGGTTATTAAAACCAATAATTACTAGTTAGTAGAGAACAGACATCATTACAGTTCTCTATACCACGTGACTATTCGTATAACACATCTGGTCAGTCACAATTACAAATTATTACTTGGGAGATAAAAGCTGATTGTTCTCTGGGGAGGTGTAATAAAAATCTCCAAAGTGTCTTTCCTCCCCTTTATTGATGTGTGACTGGGTTGAGTATATAAAGGTCCTTGAACCAAATTTTAGAAACTAGGGTATAGTTCTCAGGGGATCATAGAACATTCTCATGGTGATCTGAGCGTCCTGAATGACAGTTTTAAATATGTCATGTTTCTATTTCAGTGAATATATACACACTTAGATATTCTGGATCATTTGTGAGTATTATAGACTACATCCTTGATTCCAACACTCATGTATTTATGATTAAATTGGTATCAAGAGATTAACCAAAGTAATTATATTATATTTTTGATGAACATTTCTTTTAGATTTACATAAAAATCAAAAGGAAAGTACAGAGAGTTCCCAAACACCCTACTCTCAGTTTCCCCTATGAAGAACAGCTTATAATGGCATGGTATGTATTTTATAATTAATGGACCCACACTGATACTTTATTAAGTTTATACTTCATTCCGATTTTCTTATTTTCGCATAATGTTCTTTTATTCTTCCCAAATCCTATATAGGTTACCACAAGTACATTTATTCTTCACATCTTCTTAGATTCCTCTTGATTAGGACAATTTCTCAGATTTTTCTTATTTTTGATGAACTTAACTCTTTTGAGGAGTATTGGTAAGGTGTCTCGTGGAATGTCTCTTAACCGATGTTTATCTGACGTTCTTCCTTTGATTAGTCTGGGTTTCTGTATTTATATAAAGAAGATCATGGAGACTATTTTTTAATTCACTTTTTCTTTTACATACTGAAGGTGTGCAACAAGATGTTTTGATAGACATGTCCATAGACAGTGAAACTATTATGGCAGTCAAGCAAATCAACGTGCACACCCTCTTCCATACTTACCTGTGTGTCTGTGTGTAAGGAGCCGGGAGCCTACTTTTCACAAATTTTCAGCATACAATACAGTGTTATTAACCATAAGCCTCGGGCTGCACATTAGGTCTCCAGAAATCTCACTATCTAGAAATCTTCTGCGTGACTGCAGGTGTGTGCCCTTTGACCTTTCTCTCCATTTTCTCCCCCTCTCTATCTCTGGTATCCACCTTTCTATTCTCTGTTTCTATGTATTCAACATTTCTTTTTTTAAAGAATCCATGTATCAGTGAGATTGTGCAGTATTTTTCCCTTTGCTTTTGGCTTATCACCCTTTCTCACATCCTATCAAGTGTACACACCGTCTACATGAATGATCCCTGCTGCTCTTGACTTGGATCACCTGGCTCAGATGGTGTTTGTCAGTTTTGTCTGCTATAAAAGTTGTTGTGTTTTTTCTTTTTGCCAGATCATACTTTTAGAAGCAAGTCTCTGTATTTATCCCACACTTAAGAAGTGGGGAATTTTGCTCCATCTCCTCAAGGTTAGAGTAGCTGGATCAATTATTTGGAAATCTGTCCTTTCCTCCCCATTTATTTATTTACTCAATTACTATAATTATATTGCGATGGATACACAAATGCTTTTTTGTCAGCTTGCTTTATAATTCAGTATTATTCTATTTATTTTGCTGCTTAAATTGTTCCAGATTTTGCCATGGGGAGCTCTTTCAGTTGATTCCCATGACCCTTGGAGATACCTCTATCATTGTGAGAATTGTTTCTCTGCTTCCTCAGAGTACTTCCTTACTTTCTGGTACTATCAAATGCTCGAGACTCGCCTTGTATATTTTCTGTTCCAGTTCTAGAATCAGCCATTTCTCTGAGGAATCCTTTTATTTGAGAATAGCATTAGAACATGGTTTTACACTTGGACTTTCAGGGTGCTCTTTGCTTCTGGGGCATCACCGATTCTAAGTACTCTCAGCAGACAGGGCATGCAGGTCAGTGACACACATATCTATCAATACACCCTCACGTAACTGTCTGGTCTATTTTAAGCTAATCATGAATTGCATACAGATGTCTTCACCTTTAATCAATTGCCACTTGGATCATAGTAGCCTTCTCCTGTGGCTTAGGTGTAAAGTCTCACTCCTGCAGTGAGAACCTGAATCCCACCTACTGCCACCCACCCACTCAATTGCTCACTGAAACATAAATAATCTCTAATCCAGCATGTCTTCAAGTTGTTCTCTATGGTTACATTCTCTGTAAGTTATACCTTTAACAAAAAAAGAAAAGAAAGAAAGAAAAAAGAAAGGACAAAAGCTTATTGGTAAGTTGCTTCCATATTGGCCCATTTGAATATATTTGCATAAATATAAATTTGCACTGTTACTGTTTTTTGGCGTGTGTAAAAACTCTGAAACCCCATATGTATTCAATGCGTAGGTCAAGATCTCTAAGCACAAATTTCCACCACCCACAGCACAACATGCTGGCCTGAAAAACAGATTTTGTTGCCGTCCATCTAGATCAAATCATTTCTGGTGGCAGGCCCTATTGTCTTGGGTGTCCCCTTAGCTACATTTCTAGGACTCTTACCCTCCTCCTGGTGATCCCCACAACCAGGTACTGATGTACATCCTATTTCTAAAGGCCATTGCTCTGCCATCTGTCAGTTAATTTCCATATGCTGTAGTTGATGAGACCATTAGGGACAACCCTTTCCAAAATATTTAAGTTTTAATACAAGACATTGAAGAGCCTAAAACACCGTGAAATATAAGTGATTAGATTGGTAATGGTGAAATTCCAGGTACAGATATTTCTGAGGAGAGAATGATGTTCAGCCTTCCTCAAATTGCACCTACGTAATGTGTAGGCATAATTATGTATCTGCCCAAATGAGGACACCTTTCTGTATGTACTTGCCTTTTATTTTCTTGTCTTTAAATAGAAACCAGAGAGTCATTTTTGGAACTGGAATCTCACTTTAAACACATATGTGATTTAGATATTTTTATTCATGTTAGAATTCAGTCTAAAAAACAACCACTTGACATTGTTCAATAAGCATTTCAACAACCAAAGGGACATGTTGTCAGAATCTTAATTAGAAGGATGTTATGGGGCACTCTCATAAAACAATGTGAGTAATTACATAAAACAATCGCCAGCACCCACAAGTACAAACAGTGCCTGAGGTATAGCATGTGAGGTATATAATGAATCTTTCCAGATAAATCTAAGTCACTTTTTATAAAACTGGATTGTTAAAAAAATCAGTTCAATAAGACATCCTATAGATTTTTGTTTCTCAGCCCCTGTGTGCTATGAAATGATACGCCAAGTAAGAGTATCCATCTTTCTGTACACATTGCAGAATACTCCTGATTGCAGAAGAAAGGGGGGAATGAAGGACATAAAAATTAAGTTAATGAAAGTAGAGAAATTATAATGAAACATTTAAGAAAATTGATTCAGAAAACCTAAGTTACTTTTTACAAGTAGATAACATCCTTAAACCTAAAATTTTTGACATAAGTGACCTGAAAGAATTGAACTGATCCCAAGTAAACTGCAGCCAAAGTCAGTGGCAGATAGAAAGGCCAAAGGAAAGAATAATAATAGTAATAGTACTAAAAAGAAAAGTTTCTGCTTCAAAAGACAGAAATAATCTTAGAAAAATATTTTGTGAAAATATTCCTGTAGTAGCTAATACTTGTTTTCACATTATGCTAAGGGTGTCCGACCTCAGGGAGGGGCATCCTTCCGGATCCTAGGGCTTTCTTAGTCAAAGAGAGAAAACACTGAAGTTTCACATAAGCCAACTTTCCATACTCTTCAGGTGAGAGCTCATTATACAGGTTTAGTTCTGCATGTTTTGTCTCTATTTTTATTATAAAGTTTTCTTTCAACAAATACCTATGGCTCACGTTAGATATTTTGAGGCATTCTGGACAGCCTCAGCCTTAAGTGGTGTTAAGAGGAGTGAGTGGGTCCTAGGATGGGCCATGTTGTACCTCATACACTCATATACACTCACACATACTCACACACACTCACTCTATGAAAACTGAATTTTGAAAGTAGCCTGAAAGGAGGGAAAGAATGGGAGTTATGAAAGAAGGGCAATAAAGTGGAGAAGAGGGATTTTTTTTTTTTTTTTGCAATTTCTTGTTCTGCCCATGATAATCTGATTAAAAAAGCCTCAGGCCCTCAATCTTTTGCATTTTCTTTTAATTTCCCCTGTCCTTTAGCAGCCTTGCTCTGGTCATCTTGTGCCTATAGAAGAAGAAGACTCAATACATAGGTCTTGCGGCAGATTTCATAATGGGATGGAACTTAATGCCGTGTTTGGCTTCAAGAGGTGACAGAGCAATGCAGAGAGACTCCACTCTCCAAGCCAGACAGACAGCAGTGCCTCATACAGTCATGATGACAGTGGTCACTGCTCATTGTGTGATCATCTATGGGGTGCTGGGCACTCTGCACTACACCTTACAAGCATCATCACAGCTAACCTTCCCCATCATCCTAGGAGGCATACTAACGTATGCATTTACTCATTCATTTGCACAACACAGATTACATCCCATCCACCAGGCACTTTTAAAGCAAAGGAGAGTGAGAGGTGACCCCTACTTCTGCCAACTCACAATGTCATGACAGGTTAGCCTGTTGCTGAAAGGTTATACAAGCCAGTGTGGGAATAGCAGGGGGGATAGAACTGGCAACTTCTGGGGCTCGAAGAGAGAAAACAAGTTTGCCAGGTTACAATGAGAGAAACAGTTCTCCAGGAAGAAGGAACAACATGAAGAGGCTTGGAGCGAGAAGGAATGTGGCATGTTGGGGAAGGAATGTTTTGAGCACGAGAAGCATGACGGGAAGGAAAGTGTGTGAGGGGCCAGGGACAGATCCTGAGGAATCTGGGAGGGCTAAGGAGGGTGGGACCTGTCCTCTAGATAAAAGAGAGGCAACTGACAGTTGGCTTTTTTATATTTTATAAGACACAGATGTTTAGCGTGTGGCTATAGAAGAGCAAAAAGAAGACAATATAAGTCAACAGTAACCCCACCACATAGAACTAACCACCCAGGAAAATTTATAAATACAAAGGTATGTATACATCAAAATGCTTATAAAGTAGGCCAGGCACACAGGCTCATACCTAAAATCCTAGCACTCTGGGAGGCTGAGGCGGGTGGCTCAAGGATAAACTCAGGAGTTTGAGATCAGCCTGAGCAAGAGCGAGACCCAGTCTTTAAAAATAGACAGGCATGGGCCGCGCCTGTGGCTCAAAAGGGTAGGACACTGGTCCCATATGTCGGAGGTGGTGGGTTCAAACCCAGCCTCTGCCAAAAACGGCAAAAAATAAATAAATAAAAAAATAAAAATAAAAATAAAAAAATAAAAAATAGACAGGCATTGTGGCGCAGCTATAGTCCCAGCTACTTGGGAGGGTGAGGCATGAAGATTGCCTGAGCCCTATAATTTGAGGTTGCCACAGCTCTCTACTGAGGCTGACAAAGTGAGACTTTGTCTCAAAAAAAAAAAAAAAAGCATATAAAGTACATATGTAAGTATTTATATATATACATGTAATTCGACATTTTTTTCTGTGTCTACATATTATATTCATGTTAGCATAAATTTTCACAGATATAATTATAGGCACAAAAGTTTGAAATTATCCTAATAATACATTATTGGACATCTTTTTAGGATAGTAATATTTTATTGCAAATTTAATTGTAATTGCTATGAGTGAAGGAGAGAGAAGATACTGGATGGCTGGCAGCCCGAATCTGGTGTGGATGGTAGTTGCTGTTAGTTGCAAGACTATGTCCATCTCTGGCTTGCTTTGGACAGTGCTGGCATTTCGTGTCCTGCTTTGGTCACAATAATGTGATATGAGGATGACCCTGAAGCCGTTTCCTTTAGAAATCCTGTGGCTCCATTTTGAATAAAAGTGGCATTTAAATTCTGCTTAGAAAAATAAAATAGTACCAGTTTTTAACTTGACTATAAATTTAAGCATCTAAACATTAAGAACTAAAAGTATAACCCTTGGGTCAGGCTGTCTACCAGGGAGAGGGATTGGTTTGGTAAATACATTTGATAAAAGATATCAGAGGGAGACTAACCTTCCTTCTACATCTAACTGGAAGCAGTTATGGGGCTTTTGTTAGCTTTTTAAAATACAAAATGAAGCTTTTAACACACCTCAGAAGACACATAGATATAGCTATTATAGACAATTTGGAAAATTCAGAGAATAAATGAGAAATAAAACTTTAAAAAATTGCTAGATTTTGTGTTCTAATTAAAAAATAATTTTGTATTAATACAGTCCGATAAAATTCGATGGTAGTAGTATCCTAAAATGGGAATCAGCCCCCAAACAAGTTTCTTCCCTGAAGGAGACTATATAGTAATTTAAGTGGAATAAAATATCAGTCCTTCTATCTTGATGTGACTAGCTCTGGAAATTTTGTTTAGGAACCCAGAATTGGCTGTTATTTCAAAAGCATCCTCATTTCTATATCTGGGCAAATAAATTCAATTGAAATATGAAGAGTTTATTAACTGGTGTAAAGAGCTTGGTGTAAAGAGCTTGAAAGTTTCTGGGAGAAAATTCAGCATAATTTTAACTTCTTTATTTTGACAACTCAATACATTCAGAGATATGTGCAACCTATAGTTTGATTGTGTTTTCACTATAGAATACTGCTTCTTAAGTAGAGATGAATTGAATTTAGTAACACATAATGTTAAAATTTTAGGATTCTAACTTTCTGTAATTCTGTCTTGATTTAAGTATGAATAACATTCAAAGCAGATGCTAACTATAAACAGACATAAAATCAAGTTTGTGCTTAATAGACAATGATTAATCTAAATTATTGAGAAAATAAAAGTTTCAATGAACAGGCACTCCACCACTTAAGGAACTGAGAAGTTGACATAACTTATTACCATAATCTTAATACCATTATTTCTAAACCTGAATAGAATTTTTGGAAAGAGAAAACATACGATTATTCAAAGCGGGTGGAAATCCAATGGTAGAAATGGAAAGACTTTTAGAAAGGCTTAGCAGCTTAGATGATAACTCAGTATTACAAACTATATAGCTACCTAGAAATTATGAGGTACTAAATATTCATTAATATTTTTACTTCATATAATTTTTTTCCTGTCAAGTGACATATTTGTTAATTAAAGGAAAACAATTTGAACTAATGGATATTTAAGAAGCATACTTCTTTACCTTCATTTATGTACAAAATTGAGGTAAGAAAAGACCATAAAATAGACTCTTTGGCCAAGTATGAGAAGGAAGGCGAAACCAGAGAAAGAAATGCTGTCCAAGAAACTGGATTAGCATTGTCCTAAAGGGAGTTTCAGCCTCAAATTGAAAACATTTGGATTTTAATAAAAGGATGCTTTTTATGTGACTGTGGTTACATTTTTGCTTAGATAATTGGAGGGTAAAAAGACACTGTGTCCTTCCATATGTTACTTGTTAGGCTGCAACAAAGATTCCAAATACAATTATTTTGAATCAAGGTTTCAAGTAAGGGTAAGTTATGCTCTCTAAGTAAGAGTACAGTCATGAAGCCCACCTATACTGCATGGTTTTGTACAGGGTGCAATGATAAATTTCAAGGGAGACCAATTCTCCGCAGAGTTGGACTCTACTTATTCCTATATGTTTGCCACAGGAATTTAGGAATTTTATGATTTGCTGACAATCATTCCTGGCAATGTTTACTGTGGTCTCCACATAAATTTGCAGGAAACAGTAAGGTTATAAGTCATATTCAAGTTTAGTGTTATTATCAATAACTTCAAATTATTTATCACATATGATGATCTTTGGTAAATCCTATAGAATCTCTGGATTACTTAAATGTGAAAAATTCCAGCACTAAATTGGATATGGCTTGAAGAATTCTTTTTTCCATAGGCATTTATTTTTAATTTTTTGAGTACCATAATAGGTAGATTTACAGGCTAAGTAGTAACTGCAGAAGGACATAATTAAAAAAATATAGACAATTTTGTATCAGGTTTTTTTTTTTTTTTTGACAAACAAAATAGTGTGTTTTTGAGCCACTTCTTTCTCCAAATTCTGACCAGAATCAAAGTGATAATCTGTACATTTGCGACTGGAATAAAATGTCTCATCCGCGGCTATCAGAAGTCTCCCGACAACCTCATGTTTGCTTCTGTTTTTCCTACTGGGTATTCCTTACTTCTGTACCTGTTTCTTACATGAATTCATTCCCTCCTATCTGATTTTGGCCTTTAAAATATTTCTTCATGCCTCTTTCAACCTTTTCCTCCCTACCTTGACGTAAATCAGCAATAGTCTAATACTTAAATCGCATCTTAATCCAGAAAATTTCCCTCACCGCACAGACAGAATTCTTTCCCCAGTACTTGGCTGAAATATAATCTGAAATGATTCCCTTTTGTGGGACATCTATTCATTAGCCAATGGTGCCTGTATACATGTGTTGTATAGTCTGGAATGCATTGATACATATAGGAATAATAGGAAAGTAGGACTACTTTTAAACTCTACTGCTCTATTTTGCAGAGCTTTAAAACTAATATCTGAATTGGGTGGCGCCTGTGGCTCAAAGGAGTAGGGCGCCGGCCCCATATGCCGGAGGTGGTGGGTTCAAACCTGGCCCCGGCCAAAAACTGCAAAAAACCCCAAACAAACAAACAATAAAAAACGAATATCTGAATTGAATCTAAGACGCTAGACCCTCAACAATCACATAACAACAAATATGACCTCTGTGCCATATGTAATATTCGTTAACTTCCATAAGAATGCCTTGAAGTAGAAATTTGTATCCCTTTTGTACATCTGAAGAAGTGGGGTTCAGAGAAATTATCTAAATTCCCCAAGGGGCAGAGCTCCCTCTGATCAGTGGCAGATCCTGACACATCCAATTTTTTAAAATCGTATATTCAAGACTCATGCAAGGCAGGTCTTGCCCAACTGTACGCAGAGGCCTCACCGGGATAAGACTCAGATTATTTTGTTATGCCTACATCTCTGTCTAGTATGTTGCTCTCTGGGAAAAAAGTATGGAATGGCTTTCCCTTTGTGGAAGAAGCAGAACATAAACTGTGACTCTGTGTGGGTATGTGCAGTGTGTGGCAGGGGAGAGATAAGGTGAGTGAGCTGCGCCTTGGTGCCATGTATCCCCCTTCCACCTTTCCCCGGGTCTTCTACTTCATCTTCCCAGTGATCTGTGATCTCTTGCTGTCTCTGCAAATGAAATTTCTGATCAGGCTTGTTCTTTCCCCTCTTGTAAACTGTATCTCCCTTGAATCTTACTTTGCTGACTGTGGTTAAGGGCTGGTAGGGTCTGTTCGTGTTGACTCTCTGACCTTGATTTAGTAAGATAACTATTCTAAGCTTCAGTTTCTCATGAGTAAAATGAGAATAAAAATGATACATTATTATTACTATTGTTATTATTAGACACAGAGTCTTGCTCTGTCACCTAGGCTGGAGTGCAGTGTTAGGATCAGAGTTCACTGTAACCTCAAATTCCTGGGCTCAAATAATCCTATTGTTTAAGGCTCATGAATAATTGGGACAGCAGACATGCCACCATACCCAGCTAATGTGTTTAATTTTTATTTTTTGTAGAGACGGGGTCTTGCTATGTTGTCCAGGCTGGTCTTGAACTCCTGGCTTCAAGCAATTCTCCTACCTCTGCTTCCCAAAGTGTTGGGGTTAAAGCGTGAGTCACCATGCATAGCCAATACATTATTCTTGTGGAACTATTAAATGTGATGATACACATAAGGATATTAATAGGAAACACAGAACACAGTAATCTCAGTGAATGCCTCTTCTTTTCCTTGCCTTTCTCTCCATCTTTGTCGTCTCTTCCCTCAGTTTAACATATATGCTTTATAAATGTGGTCTTTGCCGCTTTGCAATCTACTTTCATAGTTCATTAAAGTTGCTAAACAGTGGGGTTTGAGGCTGATTTGTGGAGGGGGCTTGGCGGGTGCCTGTGTAGACAAGCAGAAGAGTCAGGGAGGCTCTTTTGTTTTTTGGAAACTATCCAACTACACAGGTCCTGGCCACTAATATCATGGACTTAGGACTTCAATGTGGAGATCCTCACACAGATTTTGTATTTTAAAGACTGTAATTGAACTTCGCTTCCTACGAGTAAGTTTCAAGAAGGAGGCAGACATGAAGAATTTTTCCATTATAGCAGTTCCCTTACCTATGTCTCCTACCCCCCCTTTCCTCTGAGCAGTCTCCTGCCTTCATCCCCTTGCCATCCCTTCCCTTCTCAAATCACTCTTCTTCTCCTCCTTGTCTCCCCTCTTCTTCTCCTCCCTCCCTCCCTCCCTTCCTTCTTCTGTACTTTCTTCCTTTCCATCTCTGTCTTCCTTTTATTCCTTCATTTTTCTCCTCTCTTTTCTTTGTAATACATCTGATACTAAAATGATATTCTCACCACCTATGCTTCCTCACTTAAGCCTCTGAGTAATGGTAGTTACATGTCTAGGCTGGAATTCTATGAATATTATATAGGCTAATAAATCCAGCCAAGAACACATTTAAAAAATAATTTTTCTCATAGAAATATTGCATACACTATGAGTGCCAGAGTACTTTTCCCCCTTCCTCAAACACCTGGTAATGAAATTTATTGATGTATAAATTTAATAAGCTGCTAATTGAGTAATTATTGACTGAAGGAAATGTGTTCTTAAAAGTCACATTAACAATTGGCAGAGAGGCCAAAATAGAACAGGCTCAGTTTTCAAGTTACTTTATAGCATTACCTTAAAATCATAAAGAGTTAATCTTATCACACTACACATGGCTGAATTTATAAAAGATAAAATCACAAACGAGTAATGCACAGTTACTCGTTACATATTCTTCCCATTACAACTGACAGGTTCATTAATCATACAGTGTATTTTACTATTAGAAGCTATAAAGGAGATCAAATCTCTTGTAATTTTTCTTCTTCTCTTTCATTTGATAAGTGTGTTGTTTCAGTGTGCAGATAAAATATAGTGTCAGTCACCAATAGTCTCAGGAGATTTTCTTTCTTTATTTTTTTTCCAGTAAGAATATCTTTGCTTATTTGCAATGTAAAAAGTCACTAGATCCAAGATGATTTTCCCTATAACTTGGACATCGGATCAGGGAAAATGTCTGCGTGCACCTAACCACAGAAGTGGTCACCCAGAAAGAAGTGCTGCAAGAGGGGACCCGTGTTTTGGTGATGGTGGCCTTGCTTCCTGAATGCTGAAGGCATTAACGAAGCACACCCCTGTTCATAACGCAACGTTGATTCATAATTAAGGTTCATGTAAATTGCACAGAGAGCTGACAGATTCCATAAGCTCTTCTGGGGCATTGTGGCAAGTTTTACAGTTTGTCACAGCCTGCCAGTGAAACACTTGAAAGCATAAATGAAATATAGGACTATTTGCCAATAAATAAAGGAGTCTCTGATAGCCCCTTTCATGGACTGTGATGAAAATAATATGTCTTAAAAGGCTACATTCCTACTTAGAAAACAAAGTTTTTTTTTTTTCCAGTCTAAAAAGAAATCCTGAAAAGAGATGCCATCAACCCATACAGAAAAACAGATGGATACATTTTAATTTTTTTAATTAACAAAAAGAAAGAAAGAAAGAAAGAAACATTTTTCTATCCTTTGTCAACTTAAAGAGGAGAAAAGTTAACCATGAAAATTCTTCTGTTTCTCAGTGTTTTCATTTTTTTTTATTTTTAAAAGTATAACTTATAAATAAAATTCTTAGGATTTCTTAGTTTTGGTGATTTGTATGACACTGATGTACTGTAATTTATACAAGAACTACTTCAGTGTATGTTTTTCAGTGCTTCCTGCCAAACCTAAGTATTCTAAATATAAACTGAAGAAATTCAGTCTGGCACAAAACAGCTGATGAAATATTCTGGGCTTGTGTTCCACTATTTTCCCATAAGACCTTCTATGAGAAGCCAGGAACGTAAAGAGATCTTGATGAAAGTGCAAAAATGTACGTAGTCCAGTTGATTGTAGGCTTGGTTTAGAGTCTGCCCCGAGTGGCCTCTCGCTCCATTGCATGACGCTTCATTCTCAGCAGGGACACAGCCTCATAATTGCCTGTTCTCAAGCCACAGAGAGCTTTTCATATTACAGGTCTCCCCCAAACAGGCACGCTTTTGCCATGTTTGCATAGCAGGATTTCTGGGGGGCTAGATTAGTAAAGCTGTTTACTCTGTCCCTATCCTTAACTGATTTCCAACTGCATTTTCACAGCACGTTGGAGAACTGAGTAACCTTTGGGTGAATCTGAGCAGTGTAGGCAATCTCTGTTCGGTCCTCCCATAGGAGCTTTCTTCCCTTTTATTTACACGGATAATTACCCCAGTTATATAAGGGTTTGTGGGGTTTTTTATTGTATAAGAATCATGCTTTATGTTTGAGATATTATTCTCATGTTTCCTTTGGTTTACTAAGGGTTAGATATAGAAAATTAGCTTAAAAATTCCACTAAGGATTCCTGTTGGATCAACTCACATGCTCTGGCTTTCTGGGGGTGGGGAAGGGGACGCACAGCATGGGTAATTCCACAGCTGAATCTATTATACAGGTTCTTATCCTTGGGATTTTTCTTTGCAAATGTGGAAGCCTTGTTTAGGTGTCCATGCCTGTGTTTCATCAAAGCTCACAAATATTCAAGAATAGCATCAGTAGAAATGGCCAGTGGAAAGACTGAGAAGGAATTTCTAAATGTAAAGAGTGAATGAATGAATTTTCCCACATGATTGTGCTGAAACTTCAGTTTGGATGTGATTTTTTTTTTTTTTTTGCTGGGCCACTCACACCAGTGTTACCTGTTTTCAAAGGTTCCTTGAGATGAATGAATGAGTTTATGGAAACTCTCAGGCACTCTAGGAGCCCTAAGTTCTACTTCTAGAAGAGATTATTGGGAGTTTATTTCTAGAATTATTCTTCACTTGCTTCTGAGCAGTCAGGACAGTTGGAGCCAGGACAGCAGGGCCTTGCCCCAGGCTTGGGCTGGGATGGGTTTGGAGCTTCTTCCTGGAACTTTTATCCTGGGGGAGTGAAGCTGTCCTTGTTCCACAATGCCATCTTCGAAGGGCAGCAGCGTCCCCAGCCTGGACCAGACCTGCTGGGCCCCAGCCCAGGCTCTCTTCTCCCGGGAGGTCTTGGAACTTCCACACCACGGGCTCATGGTAGGCTGCAGGTGGGTAGCCTGGTGACCTGTGCTGCTTCCTAGGTCACAGGAGATTGGGCCACCAGAATGTGGCTGATAGGCTGATTTTTAGTTACTCTCACATAAATTGGATTGTGAGCTCTACCTTGGGCTTGAGCTGTGTATGTGGAGGGGGGAACTTATAGGGGGCTGCAGCAGGCAAGGATGGCGAAGCTGGTGCAGAGTGCATGCTGAGTGGTGGCCATACTCTGCAGACTCCACACCACGGGTCAGCAGCCCTGGGAAATGCCTCACAGCCCTTCTCACTCCAATTGTATTCCTCTAAACACCTCAAACATTGCACTCTAAGAACACACAGAGGGTGGCCTCAGGCATTAAAAAAATGTGGTTGGAAGATGTGTTACTCTAATTTGATGCTGTAAGTTTAGCTTAGAACAATTAAGCAAAAAATGGATTGGCATTCTCATTTGCCTACACGTTCTGGGTGAGACTTGTATTTGTTTTCACCACCAAGGAAGCCTGGTAATAGCTCCTGACAGTGGCACTAGAAGTCAGAGATTGCCTGGGCTACGGAGGAGGTGTTTCACGAGCAGTGAGATAACCAGCACTGGAAGTGGAGCTAGGGGACAGCAAAGGTAAGAAGACCAAAATTGTTGTGTTAATACAGATGGGATCCAGAAAGCTCTGGCCTTGCTACCTTTCCCTGCAGGGGGAAATTTGAAATTCTTCATGGATAGATGACTATGACTCACATAGGCCCATGGATTTTGCAATGCATTACAAAAATCAAATTACCTATACGGACAGGGTCCCCACAGATGAGTATTACACAGAGTTCCACACCATCTAGGGAGTTGATCCTGTTTCAAGCAACATCTATCAAGGGTCCAGAGAGGGAAGAAGGAAGGGGAAGACATGACCTATTACTTCGTTGTTGTTGTTTTATTTTATCTTTATTTTTTTTTTATTAAATCATAGCTGTGTGTTTTATTTTATCTTTAATCTTACCTTATCTTATTTTTGATACAGAGTCTGACTCTGTTGCCCAGGCTAGAGAGCTGTGGCATCACAGTTCACAGCAACCTTAAACTCCCGCGCTAAAGCAATCCTCTTGCCTCAGCCTCCCAAACAGCTAGGACTACAGGCTCCTACCACTCCTGTTTAGTTTTTGTGTTTTTAGTAGAGATGGAGTCTAACTCTTGCTCAGTCTGGTCCCAAACTCCTGACCTTAAGTGCTCCACTTGCCTGGGTCTCCCAGAGTGCTGAGATTATAGGCATGAGCTACTATGTTGTTTTGGTTTCACTTGCTATTAATATGTGAGATTACCTCATTTGACTCTCATTAAAATAATCTCCCTTCAACTTCAGGGTTATTGAGTGTATTCTCAGATAATCTTTTTTAAAAGTATAAATATTTATTACTCTATTATCTCTCATTCTGCCAAATATAACGATCCTTTAATATGGAGCAATGACAAATACACTGTGGGCGGCCCATACATTTATCTGCAAGTGATGAGACAGTGTACCCAGAAGAGAGGTCTGAGTGTTAATTTTAGCCTCTTCTGTTTTTCAAGTCATGGAAATATATCTCACTACATCCCTATGCTATATATGTGTGTATATGTAGGACATCATGAAAGTTTTCAGATACATAAAAATCAAGAAATATAAAACCCATTTGAACAGACACAAATGAAGCCCTTTTAGCAACACCCATAAGCCCAATAAGTTGAAACTTGCACGGGTGAATCTGAAAGGTCACAGACGACTGTGCTTGTTGAAAGTGAAATAATGGAACATAACATAGTTTGTCTCAAAATTTTCATAGTGATCTATGTATGTGTGCATATATATGTACTTTCCTTTGGATATAAAAAGAAAAGGAAAAAGCATAGAAAGGGGGCTGATTTAAATTCAGGGACACTCAAGCTTTGACACTAAAAAAATGCATTGTTGCAAGGAGAAATATTTTCTGTGTTTTGAATGTCAAAGCATGTCACTAAAGATCTAGTACGTGGAAAAGGAACGGTCTAGAAACATCCAATTGAGTTCATTATACTGAGGAATGGAAAAGTTTCTTAAGTCTCATAAAATTCCCGAGCCCTTGGTTTCACCTCATTCCTCACAGGCTCTGATCCAAACACTGGATTTGTCCATTGTGCACTCCATGGCATTTTCTCTGCTGTAATTGTCTCCATGCCATTTCCACACTTGGAATGACGTCTGCCCTGGTTTCTGCTTTCCTGTTCAATTCTGCTTCTTCTCCCTGCTTTGTGCCTTGAGAGGAGAGACATTATGAACTGGCATCAAAGGGTCCCCTGCCCGTGGCTTCCAGTGGGCCCTGCCAATGGAGGTTGTGGTTGGAAGAACAGAGGGTATAAGGAGATCTTGGGGTGCTCCTCACCTTAGTCACTCCCCAATGGGCTCCATCTGCTGCCTTTCCCTCTTGAAGGTCAGAGCATCCGACAAGTGCCCAGATGAGGGGCTAGAGTCATGTCCAGTGTCAGTCCCTGGTCCTGCCTTTGTCTGTGGGCCTAGGAGCGCTCAGGGTTTTTCACTTTGCTGGGTGCAGGGTATCTCATTGAGGTACAGGCTTTGCTCTGCCCTGCATGGCTGGATAAACACCTTCATGACGTTCTCTTAATCTCATCTGGGCTATGAGCCCCACAGGAACAGATCCCTTCTGTGTCCTCTGGTTTCTAGAACGCGTATTGTTCCTAACTAATAAATAGGCCAGATCCTGGGTTAGGCTCAGATTGCCTTGTGAACCTACTTCTTTTATTGATGACCTTCATCTCCTCCCTACCATTGATCAAATGTTAGGTTTAGGTTTTTCCTGTAATAGGAAAAGCTGGAATCGTGCTTGATAGGAACTCATTTCTCGTTTCTGTACTGGGGAAGACAAGAAGCCACCTGAAGACACCAGGGAGCCCGGCTCTCTCCTGTCACTTCTCTGCCTACCCGAGGACCTCCACTATGCCTGCCGAGTTTCTAGGCAGCCCATATGCTCCAAGTGGAAGGAAGGGGAAATGGGGCATTCAAGGCTTGCAATCAATCATTGAGTCTAATGGGGAATCTTTGAAATTTCTTTTGGCTTCATCCTTTCTTATCCTGCACATATCCAGATGTTAGCACTGCATGTTAAATTACTGTACACACTTTTGGCTGATCTCCTTGAAAGCAGTTACCTCATTCCTTTACACTTAAAGACAATAGCCTGACTTCACTGAGCATAATATGTATCAGGAACTCTTACCTGTAATTTACAAGCATTGGTGGATTTCATTTTCGTAAGAGCTGAAGGAAGTTATGCTATTGTTACTTATATTTTTGAAGACACAGAGGCATTAACAAGTGAAGTAAGTTGCCCCAATGCAGACCCAGCAAATGAAAAAACTGAGACTCAAACCAGGTGGTTTTTTTCAGAGTCAAAACTCTTTATCTTTTTGCTACATTGCTGGTCCTTTTGAGGATTGGTTACTAGGTCATACCATGCCACTCCCTCCTTGTGTCTGTGACATCAAGTGCAAACTTGTCAGCCTCCTTCCCCCAGACTGCCGTTATCCAGCCCCTTCAATGCTTCTGACTCCAGTTCCCACTGCAGCCTAACATATAGGTTGTGGCATACTGATAGTTCTTATTTTATTTTCTCAGTTCTTCAAATTCTCTTTCTTTCTTGAGCTATACAATGCACTTGCTTTCTGCTGGAATGATATTTTCTTGTTCTTGTGTCTTGGCAAACATTCTCCTCTCTGGCTTGGCCCTAGAAACCATGGATCTAACACCATCCCTTTGTTAATTCAGCCTCAGAGTGGAGGGCATCAAAACAAGAGGGATCCCACCACAGAGAGGTGGGAAGACACACCACTTTGCAAGTTATCCCTATCCTTCTTCAAAGCTCAGATGGAATAATTAAAAAATAGTTTTGAAATCAAAGTGGTCCAAGATCTTTCTTTTGAAATTGAGGAAATTATGGTTATAGTGTTCTACTTAAATAATTAATGAAGTCTTTACAGACTGTAAGGAAAAGACCCAGAACTGAAACTTGGGTTTCTGACCCCTAACCACTGTTACCAGCGTTGGTCCATGGATCTCTGGAAGCACCATAAGAGACACTGAGGGCTTCATTCTTCCTCCCTGGGGTACTTTATTTGCTGCCATCACTGGGCTTCATTGCCTGGTTTCACTTGAACAAAGTGATCTGTGGCAGAAACAATTTTGAAACCCAATGTGCTATACAAAGGATTGGCAAATGACAGCCTGTGGGCTGAATCTGACCCTGCCCCTTATTTTCGTAGGGCCCACAAGAAGAATGTTTTTAACATTTTAAATGGTTAATGTAAGTCAAAAGAAGAATATTTCAAAACATGTGAAAATTATGTAAAATTGGAATTTCAGTGTTTATAAATACAGCCTTGTTGGAATATGTCACATTCATTTGTTGACATGTTACCTGTGGCTGCTTTCAGTGGCAGAGTGGAATAGTTACGATAGAGACCACATGGCCTGGAGGGTTTAGAGTGTTTTGTAAGTGGCCCTTTGCAGAGCAAGTTGCCCCTCCTGCGTGGTACCATGTTGCAGAAACGTGTCTTCCTGAGCTCTTCTTCCTCTGAACATTATTTGTACTAGGATTTAACTGCCTGGTAAGTTTACGTGTGCGATCATTTTAGAGTTTAAGAAAATTGTTTAATGTATTTTACATTTGTTTTTTCAACCAGACTTCAAAGCTCCAGGAGAATAGGAATGAGATCTTATCCCACTTTTAAAAGAATCTTTCTTTTTCACTTATACTAATAGTTCTTACTATGTGTTATTAAGTAAATTTTTGAGGGCATGATAACACTCATTGGAATTAGTTAAACCAAGTGTTTTATAATAGTTATATTAATTTCCTGCAGAATCATAAATATTGAGTTAGTTTTCTAAAGCTGTCATGACTAAACACCAAGGACTGAATGTCTTAAATAATTTAAATTTATTTTTTCACAGTTCTCGAGGCTGGAAGTCCAAGATCAAGGTGGCAACAGCATTTGTTTCTCAGAGGACCTTGGCATGTGGTCTCCTGTGTGCGTGCACACAGGCCTTTCTTCCCCATGTGTGCATTCTCGTGTCTCCCTTTTTATAAGGACACCAATCATACTGGATTAGCACCCCCCACCCCCGTGAGTCCATTTAACCTTAATTACCTCTTTGAAGGTCCTGCCTCCAAATGCAGTCACAGTAGGGGTTAGGGCTTCAACATATAAATTTTGAGGGGCACAGTTCAGTTATAACAGACATCCTGGGATAATCTTTTAGGGTACTCTCTAGTCAGATTACAACATATTGTAACAGAAATAAAGAGGGGAGTAAGCATAACGTAAGGGTCTTATTGTTAGATTCAGCATTAACAGCCCAATGTTCACCACCCAACTCTCCGCTGCTATTACTGTCTCTAGCTACACTGAACTCAGTTGACTGACAACATTTACTTTTCTCATTTCTCATCTCTAGGATGCAAGGGCTTCATATCTGTAGATAAATCACATAAAGGACCAAAATACAACATTAGACACTTGGTAGGACAAAAAGGATTGTGTAAAGTATATGAGCATTTCCAATCCTCCTTGTGTCATCAGGGCATTCTTCTCTGACCTTGAGGGGGAGGGGATCCAAAGCAGAGAACATGGAAGGAAGAATAACCAAGCAGGTGTACTGCCATTGCTGAGGGTTTTTCTCTGTGGTCCAAGCTTCATTCTGATGCATAAATGATCTAAGGGTGTTGATAATTGCCACTGAATGCATTTAGGACTGGTCCCCAGTTTGTAGTAGGTTCAGAAACTGCTTTGTCTAAATAAAAATGTCCCAAGTAGGGGGAAAATTTACTGTCTGACTTTGTCACGGAAAATTTGGAAATTATATAATTTTGCAAAGGATAATTACTTAAGCATTTGAAATGGGGAAAAAATAGAATAATTTTTAAACTTAAAAGTGAAAAAATTGGCATAACCTAAAGAACATATGGAAGAACACATTTCTGAACTGCACACTGCTAAAAAGAAAAATTATCCAGTCCCATTTTTTCCCCCACCACTGTTATGCCAATTTCAGTTCCAAATATGTAAATCTCGCCACAATGGTATCCGAGAGTGTGGTTATTCAACCAAAATCACACCAAAGAGCTCTTATTATTGCCGACATGGACTTCCTCTGGCTCTGGATCTCTCTTTTCAAGTCATTCAGAGCTGCTGGTTGCGTTATGTAATGGCGGTGAGGTGGAGAGGAAATAAGTGTGTGTGCCTGTGTGCATGTGTGTGCACGTGTGCATGTGTGTGCACATGTGTGAGGGCATGTGTATGTGTCCATCTCATATTGGTATTGGTAAAGGGATGTGTTCGGTTTAGAAGAAAACATGAAAAAGGTTAAACAAGATTTTTGAAAGGATCAAATGAGTATTTGGATCTGTACAGGACACTGGGCCGATGTAAGGAGGTTGTGTGCTGCACTGGGAAAAGCGTGGCCTTGAGGGATGGCGAACAGACCTGGATTCCAGTCAGGTGACCTTAGCGGGACTGGCTACCTTCTCCAGCTACCTAATCTACACACACAAGGTAATGGTTTCTACCACAAGGGTGTGTTTTTACAAGTTTTTATTTCAAAATGTTAGACTCATAAGAAGTTGCAAAAATAGGGAAAATGGCTCAAAAATAGTCACACTAGTAGTGCATATTTTGCAGTAGGTAGTTGCCTACACCTTCATCTCATGCACAGGTTTGTGTGAGCATCACCTAATTGGGATACACACTGTCCCAACAAAACACAGAAACTCCTATGCATGGTTTTAAATGTGAATAACCACAACAGCTAGTACACACATCTTTAAGAGGGGTGCTTCAGTAATTCTCCCACTTTTAGGATTCTTAACTGTAGTAATGAGTTGGGGTCATTCTGTTACAAGACATAACAATATCATAACACCAAAGATGTGTTTAAAATCAGTTCTTTTTGGAAATGGCAAAGGGATTTGTTAAAATTTGCTGAGCTCACTTTCTCTTATGGTATTCAATTTACTCTACTAGAACAAACTCTAAAGATGAGAGGTTAGTTCCAATGTAGGTAGGGATTAGTCACATCAGAGCTGGTGCCAACTCTGGTTTCATTGCTTGCCCAGCCTGCGTCCTTTTCCAGGTGTTAGGTGTGGTCAGATCTTTTGAGTTGACCATTTTCTTAACTTCTGGGCTTCTATGTCATGGTTTAGTCCTTGGTAACCCACACTAGCCAGCCCTCATTAGAAGTTCCTTCTCCTGAGTTCAGTTTTTCTTTCTTATCTGTTTACAGGCCACTTACTCTGTGATGAGCACTGAGTTGGGTGCCTTCAATACAGGAATGTGCCTCGACCCTCATGGATGTTCAAACCCAGTAGAAGAGAGAGATAAGGAGAGAGGTGATTATGAGACAAAAGGGTGGGTGTCAGAGATGTGCAAACAGCTACGGAGCCTCGGGAAGGGTCTCTAGCCCAAACCTGTGGAAGATCTGGAAAGGTTTCCCCAGTAAGGTGACATTTAAACTGAGTTCTGCAGCCCCCTAAAGAAGTTATCCAGGCTGAGAGGAAGAGGGAAAGGAATCACAGGCATAAAGGGAAAGTGAGGCACAAGCTAGTAAACAAGGTGTGGATGCAGACTTGAGTGGGCAATGGCAGCAGATGAGTTGGAGATGAGAGCAGGGCAGTGTCATGCAGAGCTCTGTCTCTGAGTCTGATTTGAGGCTGCCCCTTACCCCTCCATCTGGCCTGAACCACAGGGTGCCTCTCAGTGGGCTGGGTCTGAAGTGACATGGAGCCTTCGTCTGCACAGAATCATGACACCTTTGCAGCACTGTTCACACCAAACTCTCCCAGTAAGGGGGACCCTGATCTGTGAAGCTCACTCAGCACACAGTCGTGGTGCCTCTGTTCTAGAATGCACCTGCCCTTGCCGTGATTACGCAACATTCACCCCTGCTTTCCTTCTGCTTTGGTTTGATTCCTTTTACTTGAAAGAAACCTCCAAAATTAAGTTTGTGTTTGTACCAATTATATTCATTTCTGTTTTAGTAAATGAAGTTTTAGTAAATGAAGTTTTATATTCTTGTTTCTGCTTTTTTAAAACATACATTCAAACTCAGAGAAACAAAGTACCCCAAGCCAGTTTACTTTTTCATTTAATGAAGCAGTGCTATAAGAAGTAAGACTTCTTATAGTAAGACTATGAAAACATTCACATAGGATTTTCAAAATAGAGCACAGGAAAGAGTGGAATGCTTCAAAAGAGGATGTATGTTTTGAGAGGAATGAGAAAAATGATGTACTAAAACAGCTCTCAGAACACAGACTGTGTGGTGTCTAAAGGATATTAACTCTGACACCAGTCAAGTACAATAAATGACTAATTTCATTATGGTCTTTGAAAAGAGCCTTATACCCTAAGTATACACAACAGCTGTAAAGATTTGACTTGACCCTATATGGTACAGAAGATTGTCTTTGCTCCTCATCTGTCTGGTTACAGCTACAGCATTCACCTTCGCGAGGCTCTTCTATAGAACACTTTTACCTCTAACCTGAAGGTTCTCACAGTATTTTTGAAGCAAGTACATGAATTAAATGTTACCACTAGGGTTAAAGTTTCGTGTTGCCGTTCAAACAAGGATTTCAAAAGGGCATATTATACACTTGTAACATCACAATGGTTCAATTTAACAACTCTCTCTTTGCATGCACACTGTGGGGAGGCACAAATTTGGCATTTTATCTAAAAGGTCATCAGGGGGCCAAATATTGGCCATGCCCTGAATTTATCAAAGCAAACACAGTCAGCATGTTCTGGAGCATTTTGCATTCTAGAGTCAGGCAGCAAGTGCTTAATCTCCTGCTGACAAAGCTGTCCCCATGGGACTGGGAGGATTTCCCTCATTAGTGATATCCTTTCTGAGTTTCTCCTTATCCTGCAGAAGCTTCATTAAGAAAGCTAACATATTCAAAGAATCCCCCCCGCCCCTGCCAAATTGACACACAGGCATTCAATCCATGAGTGACTACATAAGATAAAGTTTGAGCTATTATTCACCTACAGTTTATTCAACAGAAAAAGTATTGAATGCAGCATACCAAGTGCGTGAAACCACTGCCACCATTTATATGATGCCAAATTTGCAATATATTCAGTTCGCTCAAACTTCCATTTAACTGTGATCATATAAATAGGTATAGATAAAATGGTTTCTTTTGAATTTAAAATATTTTGAGGGCAAGATATCTACCGTAAAATTGTCTAATAAAGTCTCTAGATGATTTTTTTTTTAACTAACAATCGATGTCTACATGTTAAAAATAAAGGTAAGAATTGTCGATATATTTGATTGTCCAGAAGATCTATGTGAGTCATCAACACCTCACAGTCTGCCCTGAGCTTTCACTGCCCATGTGGAGTGATGACCAGCCTTGGCTGTCCACCCCAATTAAATTAGCCAAAGAAATGTCACCTTACTTCTATCATTAACAATCTATATGAAATGTCATGTATATGAAAATTAGACCAACTAGTCAATAATCTTTTTACAAATTTATTCAACCTCAGTTATGTGCTTTATTGTCAAATTTAAAAAAATTTTAAATCTATTTTTGAGATTTTAAAAAAAACATCTACCAAGCAAATCTGAAAAATCTTATGGTTTGATGTATTTAGCATATTGCATGGGAATAATTCCTATGGAAATGTATGTGATTATTGGTGATGAGTGGAAATCAAATGATTATTATTCATCTGTGGATGGTATATTTCTGAAGCTGAATTTATTTAAATTAACTCAGTAATTGAAGAAGAAAATGTTGTAGCTGAGTGAAGACGATTGCTGCTATTGTCACATACAGCAACAAGTTTCCAGGCTTAAGATTAGAAGAGGAATAGGTTGTTTGTACTAGTTTTCATCCTTGTTACCATTGTTGTTATGAGAATGGATTCATGGTGTGCCATTTTCTGTTTCCCTGCCATTTTTTTGTCACAAGAAGAAGATATGAGAATCTCAACGACTAGTCTTATGTATGAAAGGCAGTAAACTATTCTGTTTTAACCTTTTATATAGTCTCATTTTGATTGACTAGCTATTCTACCTCTTTCTGCTAAGTTACCAGTGCTGTTAAAAGGAAAGAAGAGAAATGGCTGCCCAATCAAATGGGAGCACATTATAAAGGTCGGAGCAGTGGACTCTGCTGCTGGCTCTGCTGCTGGCTTTCACAGCATGGATGAAACGTCTTTTTTTTTTTAAGAAAAAAAAAAACTTATTCTTGTGACAAAGATTGCAATAAGAATAGAAAATGTCAGATCAAGAATCTATTCATGGGACAATGATTGTGATGGGAATGAAAATAGTGCACACTTTACCCTTTCTTTTTATAATCATAGTAAAGTAACTTCAGGTGGTGCAGCTCGGGAGCTGGACTTGAGAATTCTGAAACTGGAAGGAAAAAAAAATCAAAAGGATAGTGAGGCATAATGTAAGAAGAATCAACATTTAAGTGACCACCCAAGGTATCGGCACGTCTCAATTATAGAATGTGGGTGGCTTTAACTAAAGGTCTGGTAAAATTGATCCGCGGATTAACCACATGTAGTTAAACAGGAATTGTATTTCAATACTCACATTGCTTTTGAAATATAGCTGTGAACTTTCCTTTGTTATACAAGTCATAAAACATATTTCTAAATATGTGTGAACTAGTAAGTAGGTCATTAACAAATACAATATAGAGATAGACAATGGATCATTTTTTCTGTGACTAGAAGCGACTAATTACCCAAATATTTATTTCTAAGACTTGTCTAGCACAGAATCCTTGCTGAATCTTCCAGTGTGTTAAGATACTATTGAAGCAAACTTAGTTGAGTTTTTTCTTTTAAAAATAATTATAACAATTAGGTGGTAGTAGTCTTTTCTGAGTTTAAAGTGATTTGTGGGACTTACTTCAAAATATATAACAATTAAGATAATATTACTAAAATGATGCAATTAGGAAGTCAAGTAATATTTCAGCATCTTTCAACCTTTTTTATCTCATGGCACACTTGAACCTTTAAACTTCTGTGGCACACATAAATTATGCTGATCAAAAAAAGGAATTAAAAAAGAATATACTTATTGCGTTTTGAACTCCTTTTGAAAATAATCTAATTAGTGTTCTTTAAAAAATGTTCGCATCTCACCTAAGATTCTGTCACAGCACATCAATGTGCCACAGTATATAGCCGAAAATCACTCTATCTCAAGATTACTTATGTATTTAGGAAGAAACATGATCAAGTAATAAGATGAAAACTTTTTGGCCGACTCTCTAAATTGATAATTCATGCAGGAGTATTTAGTGTGCACCCAGCATTTGCATCCAGAGCTGTGGTCTTGGGACATTACAGTCCTGTCCTGGCCCACTAGAGTCTTTGCCAAGGCATGATTATGTTTGTTTGAGGTTTTTTTTTTAATAAAAGGAATATTATAATTTATACTTGTATTTATTAGCCTTATACATACTGCAAGAGAAAATTAATAGTTGACTATGACTTTTAGACTTCCAAAGACAAAGTTTCAATTGAATGTATTTTTTAAATTAATATTCTAAATGCGTATTTTGAACAGAGAGCAGCAGATTTATCAATCACAACCTGAGACCATGAACTTTTCTTATCTCAGAGAATTTGTTTTGTTTTTTTTTTTTAATTCCATTTTTGTGGGATAATCCTCAAAGCTCAGGGCTAACTCTTAGCTTTAAGCATAAACATCAGTTCCAAATTGGTTGTACATATGCTATATTGGTATAGCAAAATATGGTATAGCAAGCCCTGAAAATTCTGGAACACACAAACTTGGGGGAAAAAAAACTGATAAATTTCAATTCAACCCTCTACATGCATTATACTTTTTTTTTCTTTATTAAATCATAAAGAGGTAGATCATGTATACATTAATGCATTTACAGGGTACAATGTGCTGATTTCATATACAATTTAGAATGCTTACATCTTATTGGTTAATATTTCCCTTGCCATCACAGTAAGACTAAAGGGGAAAGTTCTGTGGCTGGCATTTAGACCAAAACTCCTTGAGGGAAGGGACCACATTTTATTCATTCCCCAGAGTGTTAAAAACCTACTGGGTCCTCAATACATATTGAATTGATTAATTAATGGCTGTGTTAGTTAAGTGCTTTGTGATCACTGAGTCCAGAGGCCCTAGCGTGTCCCAAACATGAGCACATGGGAGATTTCTAGTTACTTAATGGGGTACATAATGGGGAATTATTACACTTGTCCTTGGCATAACTCACGTCCAGCATGTTAAAAATCAAGAAAGCACTTTTCATTATGTCTGTTTCAGAGGATGCATAACAAAACTCACATCAGGGAGATAGCAGTAGTTGCTGTGATTCTGAAACTAGGATTTCATGGCAGATTTCTACGTATAGTTTGGACTTCCAGGCATTTTGTTTTGATTATATAGTCTATTAAAATTATTTTTAAATCGATACACTGTAATTGTCTTATCTATGGCATATGGGGTTTTAGGACTTTTGGAAGAGACTTTCTTTTTTTTGAGACAAAGACTTACTTTGTTGCCCTTGGTAGGGTGCCTTGCCATCGCAGTTCACAGCAATTTCAAACATTTGGTCTCAAGTGATTCTCTTGCCTCAGCCTCCCAAGTAGGTGGGATTACAGAAGCCTGCCACAACACCCGGTTATTTTTAGAGAAGGGGTCTTGCTCTGCCTCAGGCTTGTCTCAAACCTGTGAACTCAGGCAATCCACCCACTGCGGCCTCCCAGAGTGCTAGGATTATAGATATAAGCCAACACTCCTGGCTGGAAGAGACTTTGCCACAAGTGAGTATCCACCTCCCTCAGGGGGTTACCAAAATTCCACAGGAGAGCCTAAGAACTGAGGTGCTGAGCCTGTTAAAATGCATTATCCCTGGGAGGGTTGAGACTCAACTCCCTCAGCACTCATAACATGTTCAAAAACAATCAAAATGTTATTTCAACAACAGGAAAGAGATTTTGATATGATCTGGAATTATTACACTTGTCCTTGGTGTAACTCACTTACCAGGCCCTGTGCTACAAATAGGCTTCAAAGAAGAGTTGGCTAGTTGTGGTGGCGGATACTCAAATTTGAGGGGCTGAAACAGAAAAGTTGGAGATTTTGAGACAAACTTCCTAATCATTATGTCAGGAGAACACAGACATGATAAATGTATCTTGTTTAGAGTTATTTGTATTAATGGAATGACATTCTTTCTTGAACCTTTATCTGGGATTCCATGACAATATTTTTATCATTGTATTAGTTTTTTCTTTTTTAGAAAGAAGGTGTCACACTGTCACTCAGGCTAGAGTGCACTGGCCTGACCATATATTGCAGCCTCAAACTCCTGGGCTCAAGTCATCCTCCAGATGCAACTTCCCAAGTAGTTGGGACATAAGAACAGGTCACTGTGCCTGGCTTTGTGCTCATGTTTTAAACATATAATTTTATTTTCCTCTTCTTGGTTGGGTTTGCTTTTGCCTGAACTGAATTGGACCTGAAGTGCCTAAAGCACTCCTGAGTATTAATAGCTCCTGGCAAGAGAACCAGGGGATCCACCTGTGGAGTTTCTCCTTCCTCTTCCAATTGCTAACCCAGAGGTGCTAAACAAACAAACCTACTGTGTGCTTTCATTCAGCGTTTTAATGTTTCTAAAGAGGGAAGAGATCGTTCTTTCATAGCTTTATGAGCTGTTGAAATGAGCATTTATATTCTTAATTTAAGTTCCAAAAGTATGTCCATCTTATCTCTGTCATTTAGAACTCATGATTCACAAACATAGCTGAGTTCTTTCACTGCCAAGGTGGGGCTGACTACTGGGGTGGCCCTTGGTTTGATGCAAAAGCATAAGTTTCTGTAACATCTTGAGGACATGCAAAATATTTTAAAACTACATTAAAGAGATTTTGATATGATCTGGAATTCTTTGGCTAATTGGACGCCAAATGGCATTCAATGCCTTCAAAAGCAGTAAGAATAATTAGAGAACGTTCATTTCTTTAGCAGATGGCCATTTGTTTCACCTTAACGTAAATATGCAAATTGACCTTATTTTTCCACAGTCTTATGGATTATCCTTGAGATATTAACCATAATGCCCCCCAAACCTGGTTTATGGGGGTAGCTTTTTAGCATAGTAATTCTTGCTTTTAAAGCATCCCAAGTTTATTATAAAAATATAAAATCACTTTTATTAACTTAATTCTACATTCATAAACACTGATGAAAAATTTTAAAACTGTAAGAGTAAAGACCCCAATAAACATAATCATGGAAAAGAAGCAGTAGTTGGTGGAAGAAATGTACAATGATCTTCCTTTCGTCCACACATTTTGGAAAAATTTGGAGCTGGATATATAAATTAATGGTTCTGCTTTGACTTTTCAGACTGGGGGAATATTAATTGTAAACTCTTCAGAACTAAGAGGAAAACATTTTTTCCACCTACCATCTATGCTCTTTAATTCAGCTAAAGAACTGTCTTAGTTAACTTTTTGGCTGTATGATGGCTGGAGGTGATGTACTTTTTGTTTCAGAAAGTCTTGATTTGTCAGAAAATATAGACTCTATTCATTGAGCTTGGTTCAAATGCAGAAACCCAGTGACCTCTTGTATGGAATTATTTACCTTTTAAGGATATCGATTTTATTTTTATGTAACTCTCATTACTTGAATGTTCTTTTTCTTTTTTTGCAGTTTTTGGCCAGGGATAGGTTTGAACCCACCACCTCTGGCATATGAGGCTGGTGCCCCACACCTTTGAGCCACAGGAGCCGCCCTACTAGAATGTTCTTTTAAAAATCAAACTCTAAACAACAATACTTCCGTGTGGTGTCCAACCCTGACATTTGGTTCTGCTTTCCGAAATGTCATTGAATACATTGAATTTCACGTGGAAAATATTCATACTATATGTGACATACTGATTTTTCACATCAAACATTCCAAGCTTCTCCTTATATGTAGTATCTTTTTTGCCTCTCTTTCCATGTGCTCTAAATTGTCCATGCCTTTCCTATGGAACGCTGGAACTTACATACACACACACATATACATATGTATACATATATACACTATTTTAAATTTCACATTAACTTTATGGACACCTGTATATGTCATCTGAATAATGGAGAATATAATGGATCTTTCCTTTAATCTGCGCACTATACTTCTTATGATGTAGCCTAGAATATGTTGCCTTTTTTAGCACTTACTGAAGAAGTTAATGTAACTCCATTTAAGAATGAAGAGGTTAATGTAACTGCATCTTGGAACTAATTCCCCACTCCCCTCCTGGGCAACTTTGCCCAGGAGGAATCAGTCTATGAAAAAGAGACTGGCTCCCTCCTCTGCACTTCTTGGCAGCCAGTCTGAAGGGGACCGGCTCCCCCACCCTCCACATTTCTGGGCAAAGTCAATCAGCCCAGATGGAGCCAGTCTATCAGAAGTGGACAGGCAGCCCTCCTCTGGAAAGTCCCTAACTGTAAACCCACCTTACAGCACCTCTGGCATAGCAGGTGGTACCAAGCATCCCTGGGCAACAGCTCAGCCAATGGCAACCCCTCCCCACAAAATGCCCAGTGAAATTCCTCTATAGGCTTTAAAAACCTCCCCTCGCTTCATTTCAGGGTCGCCCTTCCCCTGGCTACGCTGTAGAGTGGAGTAACCCAGGCATATGCTTGCAAATGAAGCACTTCATTGTCTTTGCATGTGTGTAGTGGTCTTTCAGCGGCGATTTTGGGCCCAACACTTACTAATTGAGCTTTTGAAAATCCAAAATCAGGCAGGGCATGGTGTAGGAGGCTGAGGCAGTTAGATTGCTTGAGCTCACGAGTTTGACACCAGCCTGAGCAAAAGTGAGACCCAGTCTCTTCTAAAAATAGAAAGACAAGAAAGAGGATCGCTTGAGCCCTAGTTGGGGGTTGCAGTGAGCTATGACGCCACAGTACTCTACCCAGGGTAACAGCTTGAGACTTTGTCACAAAAAAAAAAAAAAAATCCAAAATCACAGGAATTTTCCATGAAGAACTCATGACAAGCCAGCACCTTCCCCTTCTGTGCTAATGCAAGCCCTTGAAAGGGAAATAATTATATGAAAAATATTAATATTTTTAAAGTATGACAAAGTCATAGAATTCTGACTTGAGAAGTCATCTAGTATGAACCTATATTTTTAAGGAGGGGAAATTAAAAACTTTAGAGAAAACAAACACATTGGCCGAAGAACATGTGACTGTGTATACTGAGATGGGGCGAGGCCCTCAGTCAGTAGACTTACAGGAGCAGACAGTGTATTTAACAACTCCCTCTCTAAGGCAGGAAGGGTCCAGGCTACTGAGTGTTGTTAGAGCAAATTGGTGAACCTACTGGCTAATTTTAACAAATGTTATCTTCAAATTAATTTATATTCAGCTAGAGACAGCAGGGTGTAAGGCAGCTTGATATTTCTTTAAGGGGAAGTACAGAAGTACTTTATTCTCTTCTAAGGACTCAGCCCCTGGCCACTTTAGGGTCTCAATGGAATCATACCACTCTCATTTTTTCCTCCCTTTTAAAACTTCTTTCAAAGTAGCAAAAGGACAAAGTAGCAGAAAAAGATGCAGAAGAACCAGGAACAGGAAACCACAGAAGAGAAACTGTTTCTTTATCTCGCTCCCTGGCAGTTATTCCTCTTATAGCAGTGACAGAGCAGAGGGGCTCATTTTGCCAGATAAGCAGCAAGGGATGCTCTGATGATGAGTTAATGTGAAGACTGAGTACAAATTCCTTGCTAATTTAGAATTTATTTCAAGGAGAAGACAATTTGAGGATTAGTGAGAAAAGCAGAGAATTGGGCTCTAACTTAGTTGTCATTAGTGGCAGACAGAAAGGTGCAAGACCGTTGGTTGCAAGCCTATCCGCAGAGCCCTGTGGAGCTGAAGATGCTGAGATTCTGGTTCTGCAGGCACGGAGAAGTTCCACTGCTTTCAGAGAAAGGCTCCCCAGTTCCATGTTTTATAGTTAAGGTTAATAGTTACCAATACGTTGGTTAAGAGCTTGGATGAGGTATGGCTGGTCTGCTGACTTGAATTTATGCTGATCTCTCTAACCTATAGTTAGTACTATAGGTATTTAGTTAGTTAACCCCTCTAAGCTCAATTTCCTCCTATGTAGAATGGGATTAATATTAGGAAAATATTATTATGAATAAACTTCATAAGATTGTTAGGAGAATGAAATAAAATTATGCTTACCAAGTACTTAGTACCAAGTACACAGGAAACATCCTATGTCTGGTACTTAGTATTATATCAAGTACACAGGAAACATCCTATGTCTGGTACTTAGTATTATATCAAGTACACAGGAAACATCCTATGCCTGGTACTTAGCATTGTACCAAGTATACAGTAAACATCCTATGCCTGGTACCTAGTATCAAAGCAGGTATACAGTAAACATCCTATGCCTGGTACCTAGTATCAAAGCAGGTATACAGTAAACATCCTGTGCCTGGTACTTAGCATAGTACCAAGTACATAGAAAACATCCTATACCTGGTACTTAGTATAGTACCAAGTACACAGTAAACCTCCTATGCCCAATACTTAACACAGTACCAAGTACACAGGAAACATCTTATGCCTATTGACAATCCTGAGTACTTTTTACACAGTTTCTGTAAAATGAAATCTTCATGAATACAATATTGTTCAGATATTATGAAAAATACATATCATATATGTGGACATATAGATGTATGGGCAAATGGCTCATAGCACTCTGGGAGGCTGGGGGTGGGTGAGTGCCTGAGTTTAGAAGTTTGAGACCAGCCTGAGCAAGAGCAAGACCCTGTCTCTATTAAAAATAGAAAAACTGAGGCAAGAGGATGTCTTGAGCCCAAGAGTTTGAGGTTGCTGTGAGTGATGATGCCATGGCACTCCACCCAGGGTGACAAAGTGAGATGCTGTCTCAAAGAAAAAAAAAAATTAGAACATGGGAAGCAAAATGTGAACAGAAAGGGATAAAGTGTATTCCTATTGTTAAAGAACCATCTGAAATACCATAGAAGAAATTGATTTAAGAGAAAAAATAAAACATTGCAGGTGGTTAATACACATCAAGTGCCTGTTATGTCCCATTGATACCAGACAGGGGGTGCCCCAGCCAGCTCAGCAGAGTGGGGCTGGAGGACCTGCCACCTCAGTCTTGGTGGTGTTAGTGGCAGCAGCCGGCAGAGGAACCAGCAGGCTGGAGCAGGCTGGAGCACAGGGAAGCGAGGGAAGCTTTCCTCCCCCCACCGGAGGCTCCAATAGCTAAAAAGGGGGGAAGACACTGGCACCTCCTCTTCCTCCCTGATTGGTCCATTTTCAAAACCTGCTCCTGATTGGTCTGTTTTCAGGACCCAAAAGCTCATTGGACAATAGCCCCTATATAAACCCCTGAGCAGAAAGCCTAAGATCAGATCACCCCAGACCTCTGAGGAAGAGAGACCAGAAGAGCAAGAGCTGTAACACTTGTATCCTGACCTGCAAGGAGGTTTGGCTCTTTGTAAGAGCTGTGACACTTGTATAAAACTTACCTTACTACTGATCCTGCTCTTCAAGGTTTGGCTCTTTGAGAGAGCTGTAACACTTGTTGAATAAAACCTAACCTACTGATGATCTTGTGGTCTGTAGATTCATCTATTGAATCATTGAGACCAAGAGCCTGGAAATCCAGTATCAAAAATCCAGTATCACCATTATTTTATTTAATTATCGGAATCAATTTAGTGGTTTCATTTATTACTGCATTTTGAACACAGGTTTGGACTTGGAGTGATTAACAAAGCTGTAAGATACATTGTTAGAGACTCTCAAACCTACAGGCTATATAGTAATAACCACGTAGACCAGAAAGTAATGACTGAGACGTTGGCCACTGAGAACACCCAAACTGTAGGTTTTGTGTATTTGAGATTTGGAAAATTTCACGTTAAAGTTTTAGCAGATAGCTAAGATTCTGGAAGGTATGAAGCAAATTTGCTTCAATATTTGTCACCACAACAACCAAAAAATTTGACTAGGCGATATCAGAGCATAGTGTAGAAGATGCAGTATTGTTTTGGGCTCAGAAAAACTTGAGCTGGAACTTTATCAGGTTTGTGGTCTTGAACAATTTTTTTTTAACCTCTGTGGGTGAGTTTTATTTCCTCTTATGTAAAATAGCAACAAAGTTTCATACTTTTAAAATGTCTTTAGGCATTAGAAACAGTATACAAATGAAAGACTCAGCACAGCTCATGGCACATACTTGTTGCCCAGTAAGTGATAATGTACCTGCTTCAGGTGCAGATTTAACTTAACCTAAAAGCAACTCTTTTAGAGAACAAGAAGGGAGTGAGAGGGGCAGATGAAGTGGGGAGGAGAAGGCAAAGGGAGAGGAAGAGATGTTCAGGAGCTTCTACAGCAAGATCAGAGAGAAAGGAAGGAAGTTAGCAAGTACTCAGTTGGAGCCCCCACATAAGCGTCTACTCCTAGACATTTAAAAAGGATGTATTTGATTTTATGGCAATAATTTCAACTTAAGTTTTTCTTTACACATTGACTAAAAAACTACAAAGAGAATGTGGTGCACCCTACTGGCAGAAATAATAACAGTAACAAACAATTATAGTAGTATAATAGTGCTATAATTTCTTTTTTTTGGAAGCAGGATCTCATTCGGTCACTCAGGCAACAGTGTCTTGGCATCAACCCAGATCACAACAACCTCAAACTCCTGGGTTCAAGCCATCCTCCTGTCTCAACCTAATGAGAAGTTGGGACTACAGGCACCAGCCACAGCACCCACCTAATGTTTTTTTTTTTTTTTTTTTTTTATTAGTAGAGATGGGATCTTGCTTTTGCTCAGTCTGGTCTTGAACTTCTGAGCTCAAGTGATCCTTCCTTCCTGACCTCCCAGAGTGCTAGCATTACATGTGTGAGCCACCAAGCCCGGCCTACACAATACTATATAATGATAGATACTAAGCGTGTCCCTTGAATTTGAAAGGCATTGGTGAGGATTCAATAGGTAAGATTGAAAAGCCAAACATCTGACCAATGTTTGGCATTCTGAAATGTGAGTTTTATTCTTTGTTATGGTAGGTACATCCTCTCAAAATTTCACCAAAGTGTCACACTGCCAGGATCTTCAAACAAGCCACTGAATTATAGTTTCCAAAAATGAGATTTTTCCTTCCAGAGAAAGTTGAGAATTTTCTGTGAAATGATTTGATTATTTGCTTTCACAGAGAATTCAAGCAGGATCATTTTCTTAGCAAGCCCAGACTTAATGTGGAGGCTCCTGGGTTTTGTAGCTTGTATTGAGATATGGAAAAAATTAAGTTACATTTCCAAATAGTCCTCAATTCAAAATTTAGTCATGATCTTTAATGGTTTTACTTTACTTTTGATACCTAAATCTGCCTTCTACTCCCCAAGTTTTTGTCATCTGAATGTATTACTCTTTTGAGTAATGTGACATTTCATAGTAAAATATAGCCACACACTTGTAATAGACATTTAAAATTTCATTTCCATGATAGAATGATAAACTACCTCTTTACTTGTTTTCCTGGGAAATTCTACCTTGCTTGAAGCATCTGAATCCTAACAGGCCAATGAACCCTGAATTGTCAACTGCTAAATTCCTTTCCTCCAACTCTCATAGAGGATTTTGAGGACAACAGACTAGAGAGCTTTATGCTACTTGGTCACTGATCTCCCATGCCACTCTTATTTAGGCATTCCTTAAAACATTCCTCCAATAAAGCATGATGTAACTCAAACTTTTCCTTGTTTGTGTGAAAGGAAGTTGAGAGTGTCATTGAAATCATCACCATGTCACTCATCATCCATGTGTAATAAACAACTCTCTCATGAATTGCAGTAAAAAAGGCAACTCTGCAGAAGACCCTTATATTTCAATATGCTCACCATGGTCACATAACAGAGATATTAAAATGGTCATGACTAGACAGTGGTAATGATATGACAGGAGATGTGCACAGAGGGGCATTATTAAGTTTCATAGTCTACCAGAAATGTACCAAAAAGAACCTTTCTTTGTAGCCATCTATTGATATCCTTTCCTTCCCTTGTTCTGCAGATCAAATGGCATCTCTTCCAAGAAGTCTTTATGACATCCTTTAGGCACAATTATTGATCCCGTCTCTCCAAATTCTTCAGTCTTTATCAGAGTCTGTCTGATATTACATTTGACATATGTCTGTCTTGCATATCCACTGTGGGGACCAAGTAGTTGTGGGAAAGAAAAGATCTTTCCAGTACAAGCCTCTTTGCTGCTGTAGTGCCTAGGGGCTCCCTCCCTCTCCTTCTCTAAGTTGGCCACCATGTTCTACACTTGCTGTGTCCTTCTATCTTGGGACTAGGACCAAAATGCCTATCTTTTCTTCATTGTTGGGTCCCAAAGCAAACACACAGAAGATAAAAAATAAGAAAGTATTCAGAAGAATGGGATGGTACATGGATCTAAGATGTTTTTCAGTTCTTACAGTTGTGCTGCCTGATTAATAGGGTCTGACTAGCTTTTCTTTTTCGTTTTTTCCTTTTTCTTTTCTTTCCTTTCCATTTTCTCTCTCCTTCCTTCCCCTCTCAATCCTTCCCTCCCTGCCTCTCTCTTTCTTTCCCTGGTGTACAGATTTCTGCGGCCCTATATCTTAAGTGTGTGTATCTTATCATGGCTTCTTTCCTCTGCCTTTGCTTAAATCCCTTGTATCTTTAGAGTTTTTTCACGGATAAAAGTAAAATTCAGAAGAAACAACTATTAATGTATCTACTTATCTTAAGGGGTTAATTTTCTTATCTGAAAACTCCAAATTGGCTTTTTACCTACTATTCTCCTCTTGATCCAACCCTGTTATTTATTGGCATCAAGGCTATTTCAAAGATAAATATGACATAGTCCTTCATATTCAATAACTTTCCTTCTATTAGGGTAGAGTTCCCAATTCAAAATGTTGCAATACTTTGTTATAAGTTCCCAAACCATGGACTGTTGGGTAGAATGTGTATGAAAGCAACTCAGTAGAGGCAGGATATTTTTTTTCAGCAAATGGTGCTGCGACAATTGTATATCCATATATAAAAAATAATCTCTGAGCCATATTTTGTACTACATATAGAGATTAATTCATAATTCACCATAGACTTAAATGTAAAACTATAAAATTTACAACAAATAAAACACATGCCTCTTTAGTCATTAGGAGAGTGCAAATGAAAACCACAGTGAGGTATCACTCACACCCATGAGGATCGTTGGAATCAGAAGGGTAATAAAAAGCATTGGGAAGCATGTGGTAGAATCAGACCTCTCACACATTGCTGATGAAAATGTGAACTGGGGCAGCTACTTTCAAAATGGTTTGGCTGTTTCTTAAAAAGCTAAACAAAACATATACCTACTATATGATCCAGCCATTCCACTCCTAGATATTTACCCAAGAGAAATGAAAGCTTGTGTCTACACAAAGACTTGCAAGTAAAAGTTCAGAGCAATTTTATTTTAAGAGCCCTGAACTGGAAACAACCCAAACTCCATCAGCCTCAGTCTGGTTTGGGGAAACACAAAATCTCCCCAGCTCACAGTTTTCTGCTTGATACTGAAGACAGGCACACTGACTGTGTTTTAAGGTTTTTTGAATAACTTAAAAAAGATAACAAAAAGTAAAATCATGAGAATGACCACAAGGTTACTAAGCCCTACAAGATATCCACATGTTGCTCTTACTCTGTTCTTATCCTAGTTAATACAAAGGTCTGGATACTAATCAATTTCTGTCACTTACCTTTATTCCTGGGGTGAGGCCTACCAAACTTCTTCCTTCTGAGTGTCCTTCCCCACTCTCCTTAAAACAGGGCTTGCTTTCACAAAGATTCAAAGACATTAAATTAATATTGATATGTGCCCCACCCTCACCTTGCCTCTTGTTGGCTAGTTAGACCCATATGTACTTTTCAAGTGGGTGATGCCCACCCCAGAATGTTTTTATCAGAACCTCAAGCATGATTCACTTAAGATTTTAAGTATCATGCTATGTTGTAAAATAATTTGGAACATGTAACTATAGTGTCTACAAAGTATTCTATTGTATGGAATACAATGGAAAAATTAATTGCTTCTCTTATTATTAGATAGTTAAATTTGTTCCAATTATTCAGTCTCATAAAGAAAATAAAGATGAAATTCTTTGGACAATTTTGTCCCCATTTCTGGCTACTAATTTTTGTTAAGTGCCTAGAAATGGAATTTCTTGGTTGATCAAATAACATTTTTTTTTTTTTTTTGGTAAGAACATGTAATAAAATTGCTGTCCAGAAAGGTTATATCAATTTAAAGGAGTTTCTAACATAAACCTTGGCAGGCTTCCTCCTGAGGCTTCATCAGGCTTCCAGATCTGAATTTAACAAACATTCCAGACCAGCCATTGGGTAAAGGAAAGAACACGCTGCCAAGAACTGCTATTTCCACATCTTAAAGGTCTCATTCTTTTTTACTGTTTTCTTTTTCATTTTGGAAAAAGTTGCAGAAACAGTATCACGAATTCTTGTACACTCTTCACCCAGGTTCTCCAACTGTGAATACATTACATAACCATTAGCACAGGTATCCAGGCCTATGAACTCATCTAAAGACCACTTTCCAATTGTGCCCTGGGGCCCTTTTTCTGGTCCAGGACCCAATCCAGGATATCACATTTCATTTTCTTGTGTCTCTTTATTTGCTTCTGATCTGGGAAAGATTGGAGCGCTGTCTTTATCTTTCATATCCGTGACATTTGTTGAGTCATCTTGGCCAGGTATACTACAGAATGTATCTCAATTTGAGTTTGTGTGATTTTTTCTTGTGATTAAATTCAGGGTCTGTGCTTTTAGCAGGAATAACACAGAAGTAATATTGCCCCCGTCTTGATGCATCTTATCAGAAAACATGTAGTATTGATAAAGCTCACTAGTAGTAATTTCAACTTTGATTATTTATTTAAGGTACGTCTGTCAGGTTTCTCCATTGTAAACTTACATTTTATACATTATAATTGACATGTATGTTATGAAGAAATACACTGGACTCTCATTCACTTAAATTTTTAGTTTTGTGTTTTATCAAATATATATATATACTATGTCAATATAAAGCTGTATGTATATAACTTATAAATAAATTATCAACACAATTATTAAGGGTGAAGGCTTAAATAATTTTTATTGATAGGTTTTGGCAATGACTTTTCTTGACTAATTCATGTTCCTGTCTTACCCTTTAAACGTGACTCCTCCAACACTTACTACAAGAAACAATGTATGGTAGCTAACCCTACCTTGCTATAATTTTCTCCTTATCTACATTTATTTTTTATGGAGACAGAGTCTCACTCTGTTGGCCTAGTCTAGGGTGCCATCACATCAGTCTAGCTCACAGCAATCTCAAACTTTTGAGTCCAAGTGACCCTCTTGCCTTAGCCTCCTGAGTAGCTGGGACTACAGGTGCCCACAACATCCAGATAATTATTCTATTTTTAGTAAAGACAGAGTCTTACTCTTGCTGAAGCTGGTCTTGAACTCCTGAGCTCAAGGGATCCTACTGCTTCAGCCTCCCATAGTGTTAAGATCACAGATGTGAGCCACTGCATCGGGCCCTTATCTACGTTTTATACTGCATCAAAACTATACATATTTGCAACAGTTTGCTTTGTTTGCTGGTTTTAAAAGCACTTTTATTTTTCTCTCTATCAGGCATCACTATCTAGATTCGAAGGTAGTCAAAAACAGGGGTCATATGTGCTATCTTTGTTACCAGACTAAGTCCTTTGAGGGAGTATCTGTGCTTGGTTTATTTCTGTACCTTCAGTAATATGAACATAATGCCTTGCACATAAAAGCCTCTCAATTAGCCTTTGTTTGTTGACTGCATGAGAGGATAAACATCTGGTACAATGTTTGCATAGTGAGGAAACACAATTTACTTTCGTTCAATGACTGTGGCAGACACTCTTGGGGGGGCTAACCAAGCCACTATTTCCAACTTTTTTCTAGCCAACTTCCAGTTAGTGTTGGACACATGACATAGTTCTAGCTACTAAAAAAGAAGGGGGAATCTGATGCACAGTTCTGGAAAAGCTTTTGTATTCTCCATAAAAGCATGACATTCTGCCTTCTCCTTGCTCTTTGCCTTGAGTGTAGAGGTGATGGCCCAGTTGCAGCGGCTTCCATATGGTCATAAAAAAGAAAATAAGATGAAAGCAGGGACATTGCTCCTAGCATTTTTAAACTGAGAAATGAAACCAAGAATGATCTCTTTTTGAACATTTTAGTATGTGAGAAAATAAATAAATCCATGCAGGAGTGTCCAACTCCAGGCCCACAGGCCACATGTGAATTATGTGAGGACTTTTTTGCTTTTCTGTGGTGGCAGATATCACAAAAATTATGCATGGACCTTTTTGTTTTTCCTCATCAGCTTTCATTAGTGTTTGTGTATTTAATTCATAGCTAAAGACAGCTCTACAACTCTTCTTTCAATGTCTCTCAGAGAAGTCAAATGGTTGCACCCCTCAGGATTTCCTCTTATGTGTTTAGCTAAAATATTTCTGAGTTAGATACTCGAAGACTAGAAAAGCAAGACTTGTTCTTTGTTTGATTCACAAAAGTTTCATTGAGAAGGAGTAATTCATGGTCATTTGGATAACAAGTGTAAAGACCTGAGATAGCTGAATTCAAAGAAACATAAACCTCCACAGATACAGTATTGCTTTTGATATGGTCTAGAGAAGGGGTCATAAGTCCTGGTCTATGCCAGTGAGGGGGGCCAGCGAGAGAGGTGGGCAGACACGCAGCACGTGAGGGCTTTCAAGCTGGCAGCATGAAGTGCAAGCATAATGGTCTAGGGAAACCTGGGGATGAAGTAAAGATAACATGGCAGGCAGATCAGAAACAGGGGTACACTAGGGATGAAAGTGGAGAACCACTGAGGGCAGAAATGCAGGACAGAGGGACAGAATAGAGAGTGCAGGGCAGGCAGGACTAGGGGGACAGAGTTGAGAGCATGGAACAGACAGGACCAGATGCAGGAGCTGAAGCCTCACTGCCGCTGCATCCTTGCTGAGCAACCTGGCCAGTTTCTGCCCTTTCTGAAGCAGTTTCTTCCCTGTGCGGTAACAATAAGAGAGGTTTAATTATCTTTTGTGAGACATGTACCTCAAGAGAGAGATGAAACAATTACTCAAATGGAAAATGATAGAAAGTAGCAAACAAATGACATTTGTTGATGCCAAATTGTAGTCTGGCTTGAGGGTGGTTCTGTGTTACATGATCCACGGAGACGTGGAAGAGAATTCTGTCGATGTATCGTCCACTGGATCGAGGCTCGACCAGCAGACAGCATGGTTTCTGATTTGACAGTATATTTCAAGTCTCAGGGTCTCTGCTTGTGTGCTTGGGTTTTTTTAACGGTGCTGAATAAAATCCTCTGGCTTTTTCTTCAATTGCAGGACAGTTCAGCATCTTAGCATTTTAAACCTCAATAGTTTTCCAGCCAACAGTAGTTGATGAATGTTACGTTTTGGTCTTTTCACCTGTTTTAATTGGGGAACCTTCTATAAAATGCTATTTTGGGCTCCAGCACATTCACGAGTAAGGGTTACTACTCAAAGCCAAACCCATTCAGCCAACAACACTAAAAATACTTTTGGTTTCTGCCAGTCAATTTTCTTCTATTTTCACAATTAGTGGCTCTGCCTGGAAACTGCCAGCCAACATGCAAATCTCTTCCAAGGGCTGATGGAAATTTGAGAATGTGCTAAGCTATGTAAGACTTAAGAGCAACATTATTCATTCACTATTTGAAATATTTAAACAAATGTAAATCAAAAAAAGACATGAAATCTCATTATAAGAAATGAATGGCGGCTTTCCACTCTTCCTACAATACGGTCTTGATATCATTTGCATACCATTTGTAATATTAATATTATTGTAGTGAAATAAATCACATCCTTCACTTTTACATTTTTAATTACATTTTACTGCATTTGTTCTTTTGTTTATAGTTAACTAATAAAATATTTATTACCTCTTACATATATGATGGTGTTTCTGTATTTTAATCAGATTTTATACATAATCTTTCCTCCCTCCTTTAGTATCTTTTTTATGACCCTACACACCACAGGATGTTGTTTTGTGGAAAACCTCATTATTTTTTAATGCGTGGCTATTTATTAATGTATTGTGTATATAACACACTATGCATTTCTTTGAATTGATGAATACATTTACATCCACTTGAGAATAAAAATTCCCTTAAGGGCCAATCTCACATTTCTCTCACTGTGCTGCCGGAAGCCTATACTGATTGTTTTTCTTGTTTTGTTGAGGAATGAAAAGTAAAAAGAAAAAGAAGGGGGAAAAAGAGAGATACAGTATTTTTTAATTTTATTTTTCTGGGAAACATTTCTCTTGAGGTAACAAATTAATGCCTCATTGCAAAACGGAATTCCCAGAGCATGCAAATTAATTTACCCTTTGCAAGATCTTATATTTGATATGCATTTTATGTTGAGCACTTGACCTGTTATTCCTCAAGTTACTTTCCACTGTGTTCGTTGAATTACTCCCTCTACCTCTGCACACTTTTGTGCTTAGAGGATTAGATATTAATTGAATATTGAGCAAAGAACACAGTTAACCACAATAGCAGGTACTACTGAATATCATTTTACAGCTATACAAAAATAAAAGACTTTTTCATTTAAAACCCTGCTGCTAACCAGGAACCCAACTCCCTACAAGTCAGAGAGTCTATGTTGTAAACTGGGAGAGTAGGTTAGAGGGAACCTGTCTCCCAGGTTGAGGAGCTGGACACAGCTGCCCAAGTCATGCGTCCACTACTTGCATTACTTGATAATTTTTCTGGGACTTGCTGGGGATGGGCCCAGGGCATGCATCATGCTGGGCGTGTTCTTCTTCATGACCTTGGCAGTCTTGTATGGGCACGTTTTGAGTTCTTTTCTGGACTAGCACAAAGCAATGGTTAGCATAACGGCTGGGAGATGGATGACCTCAGCAGATTTCTCCTTTGCTCCGTGAAAATGAACCCGGTTCATATGGCATCAGGGCAAGTAGGAGAGCTCCGCTGAAGGTGGATTTTCTTCTCTTCCCTTCTCTCCAGAGAGAGTTCTTTTCAAAGAAAAAACATGGTAAAGAGAAAAAACAATGCCCCTCTATTATTTTTTCCCTCCTCCCCCATATCCAGTTTTGCCTGCCAGCATCAATTACTCACACATTCATGGTACTATTGGAGGTATTTCCACAACTCTCTATATTTTAAATGCTTCTTAGTTCCTAAGAAACAAATTTTATTTCCATATGGTATGAAAAGGGTGCTGAGTGGGAAATGCACTATAACCTCTAATTTTAAGAAATAAATGTGTTCATTGTGACTATGTATTCAGCAAAAGGAATATGAAATGCTTTCTAAGATAGAAACCGTCTAGTTCTGGAGAGACATCAAGCTTCTCTTTCTTGTAAATCAGTTTGACAAGTGTGTGTCCATATAGGCTGGATGCAAGATCTCTTGGGCAATTCTACTTTGTTACAAGCTGTGGCAGACAGTCCAGGGGCACCTCAATATTAGCGGCTTCCCAGGCACCCAGGTGACATGTCACTGGCTTAGGGATGTTCTTGGGGGTGTAAAGTAATACCCTTGTCACCTCTACATTCTTCTCTAGGAGGGATTTTTTTTTCGAGACAGAGTCTCAGTTTGTTGCCCTGGTAGACTGCTATGGTGTCATAGCTCACAGCAACTTCCAGCTCTTGGGCTTAGGCTATTCTCTTGCCTCAGCCTCCCGAGTAGCTGGGGCTAGAAGCACCTGCCACAACGCCCAGCTATTTTTTTTGTTGCAGTTTGGCCAGGGCCAGGTTTGAACCCGCCACCCTCAGTATGTGGGGCTGGTGCCCTGCCCACTGAGCCACAGGTGCCGCCCAAGGGATTTTTTTTTAAAGCAAAAGGGAGATACATTTTTTTCTTTTGTTCTGTTTCACACAGCACTTGGGAGGCAGGTGGATTGCCTGAGCTCACAGGTTCCAGACTAGCCTGAGCCAGAGCGAGACCCTGTCTCTAAAAAATAAAATAGCTGGGCTTTGTGGCAGGCACCTGTAGACCTGGCTATTTAGGAGGTTTAAGCCCAGGAGTTTGAGATTGAGGTGAAGTGTGACGCCACAGCACTCTACTGAGGGCATCAAAGTGAGACTCTGTCTCAAAAAAAAAAAAGACTAAAAAGCATATTTAAGAATAAATATCCCCAGTTTTCTCAAAAACCTAGTAAGTAAGGTTCTAGATCTGTGGACCAAATGATATTGTTCATTTGTTGTTCAGACTTACTTAAATTCTCAGTGCCTCAGTTTCCTCATGCTAACATATGACTACTGCTAATAAAGGCTTCACAAATGTTAGCGTCGGTAATGCTGCTGGCACTTTACCTATATGCTACACTTTTTCATCTCTATTTGCTATTATTTTTGTTCTTTCTGTCTGCCCTTTCTCTGGACTTAACTGATACATTCTAGTCTTCTACAAAAACA
>NW_003852632.1:1654709-1670698 GCF_000181295.1 Otolemur garnettii
TTTTTTTTTTTTTCCTTCAGCAGTCTCCCCCTCTGTCATCCTGGCTAGAGTGCCGTGGTGTCATCATAGCTCACAACAACCTCAAATTCTTGGGTTTAGGTTATCCTCTTGCCTCAGCCTCTGGAGTAGCTGGCACTTACAGACACCCACCACAATGCCCAGCTAATTTTTCTATTTTTAGTAGAGATGGGGTCTTGCTCTTGCTCAGGCTGGTCTCAAATTCCTGATCTACCCAGCTCAGCTTCTCAGGGAACTGGGATTATAAGCATGAACCACTGTGCCTGGCCCATCGTGTCATTTTTGACACAGTTACTTATGCCTGATGGGTGTCCAAGGAATGAAGCAATGAATATCATACATCCATTGTGGTTACTCACATGCTGGTAGAGATTATTTTATTTCTTTTTATTTTTTATGAATATTATTGTAATATGTGTAAGACATTTTTAATCTCTCATGTGCTACCTGTCACTTACATGGCAGCCTGCATCATGTGCTTAAATAAAAGTTAGGCCACGCAATTCCCCTGCCCAACTACTTACTAAATTTCATCCCTCTGCTTCACATTTAAACCTTCACACCTAAATATAGCTTTCTTGATTTCTCAAAAACAGAGTCCTGCTACTCTCCTAGGCTCCTGGCCCAAGAGACACACAGTGCTGTGATGACCTGGCCAGACAGGACAGGACTCCACAAATTTGTCCAGACAAGACTCCACACCTCTGTGTGTCTGCTCCTCTGCTCACTTATCCCCAGACTTCCCCTCCCTCCTCATGTCCACTCACTCTTTGACCTGCTTTGGGATTTCCTTTCCTCCCGGAATCTTTTCTCTTAGGCCTGCTGCTGTGGTAACACTTCCGTAGACTTCTGTTTTTTTAAATTTATTGTGCGCGCCTTTTCAGTGCTAGAAAAACGGTGTCACTCTGAGGTGGTAATCACCATAAAGACATGGGCCAGCCCCTTAACCAGGCTCTGTGGTTTTGCCACAAAGTATGAGTATTCAAATCTGTTAAATTATTAATAAACCCAGTAACACCCGCTTCACTTTTCTAATGGAATATATTCTGGTATGAAAGCATTCTTAATAGAGACATTTGAATTGCTTCGAAGTGCCTCAGAACAGGTGGAAGAGATAAAAATTTAGCCAAGTGTATTTGACATTGGGCAGAATTTGTACTATATTCAATTAATTAAATGGACTTTTGCATTTGGAAATTACCTAGAACCTGCTTAGTACTCATATAACTGCTGCAAATGAGGAAAAAAATATTTTTATTGGCAAAGAGAATAAAGGCCCATGCATAATATAAGGAACCCAATTCTAAAGTGAAATGTGACTGCATAAGCAATTTGCCTAAAGGCCCCTGTACCATTAAATACCAGTGACCAATCATGCTTGTTGTTCCCAGGGGAACTATTAACCTCGTTTTACATGTGAATTTTTATGTTATAAGAACTTTGCCTGTATAGATACAGCTTTTGCAGAAGTTATGTCTGCTTTGGTCAAGTTGTACTTTTTCTCCACTTCACAAAATGTGTGCGAGCAGGGGTTATGATAGTTTGACGAAAAGTAAATTAATCAACTAGATTTTTCTGTTTACATAACAAGTAGGAGGTTTGACCAATTGCTTCTTTGGGATATGACAAAACATGAAACCAAACAACTCATATCCCTATACTTTTAGACATTCAGGACTGTCATACATGACCGCATCAGTTTCACTGATGTTTTAGATTTATTTAGAAGCTAAAGGTTGGCGTTTACCCAGAGGCATACTTTGTTGTCTTCTTTCCTGCTGAGATGTGTTTAAGAAGGGTTTTTATCAAGGGGGTAGAAGTTCCAGAATTTCTGATCCCTTTCTACTCTGTTTACAAAATGTGAGGATTAAGAATATCAGGCTTCAAAATGATGTCATTGGTAATCAAGAAATATTGAAAGTATTAAAAGACAAAAACTATATTCACTTTATTCTCAGCGATTTTAATTTGTAGGACATGGTAAATTAACTACATATATTTAGTATTATATATATATATATATAATCTTTAAAATGTGCTTTGTCACCAAATACATGCAAATGGTGCCCAAATTAAGATACAATTTTATAATAAAAACTGAAAATCCAAAGTATGTACTAATAAGAAATAGTATATGATTATTAATATTTAATCTTCCACTTTAAGTTCCTTTTGAATTGGTTATTCTCTGCAGCTGTCTGGAAAATAAATAAATGTACCAACCTTGGGTGGGAAGAGATAACACAACCCTGTCACTGCAGTCATGTCCTGGTTTGGCAAATTCTGTGAACGGAGCAAAATATCACTCCCCTCTCTTGTACGTTGTATGTTGTCCAGATTGAAAGCTCACAGACAGCCAAGCAAAGAAATCTTTCTCTATGTGTTTCGTGTAAGAGTCTAAGGAATATCATATAATGTCAAGTTGTTCTTTCTGGAGACCACAGAAATAAAAGGCACATAAAGTGTAGTGGACTACAAATTCTTAGTGCTTGTCAACTTTGTGCTATTAACTTGATGTTACTTATTTTGTTCTATACCTGTTTAAATATCTTTCATATAGTTTATAGCATTTTAAATATTATGGGTTAACTAAATTTAATATTTATTATTAATAAATATGATATGTATTATTAAGCCACTGTGTTAAATTATACATTTGAAACTTTGTTAGATATAATCATATATTTATACTATTATATGTAATAATACAATAACTCACACATAACATGCCATATATATGACAAAATAATGTGTAATTAAAATTCAAACTATGTTAATTTTAATACAGACATTTTAACAAAATATTTTAATAGTAAATATGAAGTTTAATCATTATATAAAGTTTATAATATATAATTTACATGAAATATTTAAACAAGTTCAGAACAAAATTAAGAGTTTCACACAAACACATATATAAAAACTGTATTTCTGTGGTTGACTCTGAGGAATAAATAAAAATAAAAATCGAGTGCTTCAAATAAATTACTAAAATGTGTGTGTGTGTGACACAGATACAGAGATAGACCTATCAATGTACACACACAGTGTGTGCCCAACCAAATACAACTTGACAACTAGCCCAATGACACGCCATTTCCCACTCAGCTCCTGGCTGACTCTCGGACCTCATTTCTGGCTGGCCTGTCACATCAGTCTGCCTCTAGTCACATGGGCCTCCCCTGCCTCAGGGCCCTTGCACTTGCTCAGGTACTCTGTCCCTGGACACCTATGTTGCTTACTTCCTTCCAATCTCTGCTCCCCTGTCATCTTATTAGCGAGGTCATTCCTAATCACTCTATATGATTGATAAGCCTCACTCAATCCTCTTCAGCAATTCCTTACTCTGTTTTATTGTTCTCTGTAGCATTTTTCATAATCTGCCATGCTATGCATTTATTTATTCATTTTCTATTTTCTATTTCCCTCTAATAGAATGTAAGTCACATGAAGGAAGGGGCTTTGTTTCTCTTACAGAAATAGAACTCAGAAAATGATCATCTATCTCATGGCATTCTACAACCAAGCATCACTTTCCTATAAGATACTCCAAGCTCTTGTGATCCTTCATCAGTGTTCAACATCCTTCTTGTGGTCCTTTTTTCTCTTCTGCTTTATGCATGTTTGAAATTATTACTTCTTCTGATAGAAAAGAAAAAAAAAATCATATCCTCATGGCAGACTGGAGAGTGATGATGAAAATGAAGGGACAGGGTGGTGCCTGTGGCTCAAAGGAGTAGGGCGCCAGCCTCATATGTTGGAGGTGGCAGGTTCAAACTCAGCCCTGGTCAATAACTACCCACCTCCCCCCCAAAAAGAAAAGAAAATGAAGGGACATATGTGAGGTATGTGAAAGCAATCTCAGCCTCCTTATCTGATTTTCACCATGTCTAGGCCAATTCCTGGATGGTGCTAGGTGTTGAATAAATTCTTATTAACTGGAATGAACGGGGAGACAACAGGAGGTGACCAGGAGCTCGGTCCAACCACAAGCCTCTTCTTTGTCTCCCACCTGTTTCATCCTACACCTTAGAGATTTCTACAGATCAAAAGAAAAACATACTCATTTTGCTCTTATGCCAGTAGGCTTTAGAATCTAATCAGGTTAAATTAAAAGGGAATTATGATCCTGCCACATTACTTAAGATTGGCAGAAACTTGCCCTCAGAAACTTTAGTGAAGTGTTAATGTTTAAATGGAAGAATTCTTGATATTTTGATAACTTTCTCAAATCATCAGTCCTCAAAGGCACTTTTATAGTAATTTCTCATTAATTTTACCATGAATATCAAGAAAGCCATTTCACAAATTTTTGTTCTCTTTGCCAATAAGGTACTTTATTTATTTATTTAGTTTATTTTTTACTTTTATTTTTTTTGGCTGGGGCTGGGGCTGGGTTTGAACCTGCCACCTCTGGCATATGGGGCTTGGGCCCTACCCTTTTGAGCCACAGGCGCCACCCAATAAGGTATTTTATTGATAAGATATCAAGTATATTATCTTATGTTTAATAGGAATTTATTAGCAGGATTCTTATACAAATAAAAAAATCAACCAATATAATCATTCTAAGATGTGACATTAAAATAAGGTCTTATAACTGTTTCTGATAAAGAAGGAATGACCAAGAATGCTTCAATTCTCCAGACTATTTAGGTAGTCAAACATATTGCTTAATTTGTCTTCCCCTTTCTATAAAACTATAGCTTAGAGTGAATATCCAATGTGTAGCAAGATAACTACATATTCTCCAATGTATATAGTCTCACAAGTATTTATGTCTCACATAATAAAAATGACATGTTGCAGTCCACATTATATCTTTCCAAGGATTCCCAGAGAAACATTTGAAAGGCATTCAGAACTAATTTTTATTTATTTTGGTAACCTAAAAGGTGTTAAAGACAGATGCAGCCCAGTTGACTGGCAGAACAAAGTAGCACTACTAGGAATCATGCCACCCAGGGAAAGAACTGGTCTGCCTAAAATGTGGTGAGTTAAATTGGTGCATGTAATTTGTGTGCAATATTCAAGTAAGATATCCAGGTGGAGGAGTCTAGAATCCAGATAGAAATGAAATAAAGTTGAAGTTAAGTAGAGATTTGTGATTCCCTGTGTAGAATGGGAACTTCAAAGACGAGATTGGAGAATAAAATCAGGGCAATGGTTAGAGCTTTATAGAATCTGAAACACCCCCCCCTTCTATTTTGTAATATGTTATTTAATTTGGGTCTTATTATATAATTTAGTTAGGGAGTAATTAGTTCATATGAACATCGAAAATACAGGAATTTTAGAAAACAAAAATTGTCTGCCTGAAGAACATTGTAAGGCTTAAGGTATGACAGAGAAATAATCCATCACTTACCAATTACATAAATATTTAGGGAAGTATGTATAGTGACGAGCAATTACTTGCCTGGGTATTGTTTTCTACATTCTGCCTCTCAACTATGTGTGCATCAGCCAATTTATTTTTCCCTTCTAGAGAGTGCATTAAACAAGTAGGACATTAGAGACTTAGTTTGAAATGGGAGATTATATTTGAAATTTGTTTCAATAATCTGATGAGAGTTTAATCGTTTTGCTAAATTTTAATGCTGATTTAATGAGAAAATATTTGAAGATCAGATGTTAAGACAAATATTAATATAATAGAATGAGCCTGGATATATGTTTCTAGGCAAATAAATGAAATATTTACCTCTATTTTGCCAGACTCTTCATAATTACTTCCTTCTGGTTCTGAGTCACTGTGCATCTGTGAAAGAAATTCCAAATGTCGTGAAACAAAAAACAATGGCACCTTAGTAATAGTGAGTGGGTTCTAAATTTGAGGAGTAGAGACAATAAAAGATTACTACAGTTCTGCCTCTCCTAGATTTGTAAGGCTTTGTGTTTGTCTACGCTAATTAGAAGCTTCCCCTAACAGCTATAAGGGCCTTGGGTCTGTGAGCCCCAACCTCAAGTTGTCTAAAGGCAACTGATGATTGGTTTAAAGATGAGCAAGTGACAAAATTAGACCTGATACAAGGAGATTTGGGCCAGTTCATTTGGGACAGATACTCTTGCTGCTTTTCACTGGCTTTGAAAGTGAGGTATTGTAAGGAGTGAATGTACTATGTGAACTTGTGACAATATTTGAACATTGGTCACCTTGCCCTGAAACCAGCCTTATCTTTGATTTTTTTTTCATACAGTTAAAGTGTTTAGTTATTTAAAAAAATCCTACAATTAATTCTGGGAGGAATTTTTCTCATGCAAGTGTCCTCAATCATAGGATAGTTACATGTTGGAGGTTTTGTTTTTTACTAAGGCATTCTTGAACACAAAACCCAGCAGAAAAGTCATCTCTTAAAGTCTTGGAACTTGTCCCAGTAATGACCATGCCTTGCTCAATTCTCAGGAAGCCTTCTGGATCAATCTGGGCCTCTCACAATTTCTTATACACTCAAATTGTTTTATATTTCTGCGGCTTCCGCCCAGTGTTTTATCTGAGGATTGCATATGGTGCTACTGAAGTGTGGTTGCCGGGTGCATAGTGAGCAGGCACTGCTTCTCACTACCTCATGCTCCATAGTCCAGGGACTCGACATTTGTATGACGTATGTTGGGACATCTGCCGACCACCAGTATGCATGGCTGAACCACTGTGATGTCTCAGAAATGACACAACCTTGTGTCCCTTCTGGCTCTCTATTTTTCTTCTTTTAGGGATGAAGAGCTAAACATAGACTCTTTGTAAAACCTCATTTTAAGGCCTAAGCAGGTGCATCTCTATGCAATCCATTTTGCACAAGCACTTTATGAGTGTGCCCCCACCAAGTTCCAAGACTCAGTTTCATTTTGTGTCCAAAACGATATAATATCGTTAACATAGCTAACATTAGTAACCAGCACTTTACCAAACTTTTGCATAACTATAATCAGTCACTGTAGGTAGGTGTTTATGACCTTGATTGACACATGAGGCTTCTGAAACCCAGACAAGGTGGGACTAGAATGCAGGTCTTTTAGCATCAAGCCCAGGCTCCTGTCATCGTTCACCAATATGGTTTTGAACACTACTTACCACCTACCCCCAGACACAAGGACCTGCTTTGGCTCTCCACTTGAGAGTGTCACCGGGATGATCACATCCCATGCCTCTGTTGTTCTCTATGCCTTTTCCTTTCCTTTGACTCTGTCCTCCAACATCCCAGAGCAAGAACGTGCAGGTGGCCATGCCTAAGAGCTCGCCCATGTGCACGGGCTCAGACAGCCTCTCATTACATCTCTCTCTTTGGGCTGTATGCAGTTTGTCTTTCTAATCGGGACTTTCCAAGAGCCCTCAACCCGTAAAAAGGTGATTATAAGTTTTTATCCTTGAAAAAAGCACAAATTTTTACAGAATAACTCTATTTCTTACTTTTGATGTGAAGAAAATACAAGACAGTAGTTGGCTGCTTAAACCTATTAGAGTCTGTTATTAGTTAATAAAGTGTGTCTATATTTACTGCTATATGGGAAAATCTGTTGTGCCGTACCAAATATGTTGTAGTAATTTCAATCTGCCAAGAAAGAAGATCCCAAAGAATATTTTTAGTGTGATTTTTAAACTCTGTGAAATTAATTTCTTTTGGGACTCCAGAACAGTATACCCTGAGATTTTTGCCTGAAGTTAGCCCCCAGGACACCTCTGTAGCTTGTGCCTGTGCCCATGGTTGGTCAGTGTGACACTGTGGTCAGTAATAAAGAGAGGCCTTCTGAAATTGTTTCCACTTGTTCTGCTGTCTGAGGACTGGATTACAAATGAATCTCGATGCCTTCAGGGAGGGAACATCTGTAACAGCACTGCCCTTGCCCTTCCCGCTGTTAGTTCTTAGAACAACTCCCAAATAGGAAATCATTGTCTATTGTGTAGGAAATATATCACATTGCATCACACAGAGAAAGACCCAACACCATTCTACCCTCTCATCTGACCATCTCTAGAATCCTCGTTTTAGGAGATTTTGAAGAAACTTCTATTTTATTTGTTTTTAAATAATTTTGAAGAATATGTCCTCTGCAAAATAGTGACTGTCGTAGAGGAGAAATATCTTTGTTTGCTGGTTAAAGGGTTTAGTCAGGATTGTGGCTTCTCTGTGTGGCTGCAACTATGCCTCTCCCCCTGTGTGACCAGACTGCTTGTTCTTTGTTATTACTTTTCAGAGCATAGCAGAACACTACTTATGTGAGCTTATTAAATTGGAATTGTAAGCATTTAAGGATTCTCGTCTCTATGCCCCTGAGTAGTATGCTATTATGACATATTTCTGCTGGAGTAGAAGCTTTAGAACCAAAAGTTTGTTAGCTACTTATAGATACTTCTCCATGATACCTATGGCTTGTTAAGTGTGATTTTGAGAAAACATTTATTCTCAGACAGCGTATCACCCATAGATTATAACACACACTAGATGGTTCTGAAGAATTCTCTCACAAACTTCCACAGTAAGAAGTTAGAAAAGAAAAAAAAAATTACTCTTGGTTGTCATCCAGTAGTATCTAAATGAAACAGATAGACTTCTGACTATTAGAGAAAAAAAATTGATCCATATTTTCCTTCCCTCCTCCTCTTTGAGAAAGCAAACATGTCTGATAGGTTTATTCACTTCTCTTTCTTCAGCCATTATCTAATGATTCACCTAATTAGAATATATGTCCTTCCTGGGTTTTTCTCCCAGCTTCAGTCTTGAATCCAATGTGACATCTTCCTCTGAATGTTCTACAAGCCCCTTAGACTGACATTGCAACTAGATGTGCTCCCCTCATCTGACCTTTAGTAGGGTTAGGACCGCTCGCTGTCCACCCAGTTAGCAAAACTAGGTGTTGGTGGGTTCCTGGCAATTTCTGAATTTTTCTGAAGAGCCTTTTCTAAGCACTTCCTGCTATCTTTTTTGGAAAAGACTGCTAGTCTGGAATCTTCTGTTATTCATTTTAGCAATAGCCTTCATTTATTTTTGAAGCCAATGGTAATGAGTTCTGAAAATTTTAATCCCTACCTGCCATTTTAACTGTGGCCAGCCAAGTGAAGACAGGAGATGAAAGAAACTGGCTTCTCTGAGACACCTGCCAATGCAGGCACACGGAAGCCCTGCAGTGACCACTAGGCCAGTGTCATGCACTCCTTAGACAAAGTCAGGGTGCTCACGTGGTTGCTGTCCTCCAGAGTCCTCTCCTTTGAGTGAGGGAAATGGGATGGCTATAGGTTCTATTCCAAGAGATTTCAGAATGAACAGCATTCCACCATGTGGGAAAAGTGGGGCTTTGGGGTATATTTGAAAAAGAGAGACTATGAGCTTTTCATGTACCCAAGTTCACATGCTGCTGCTAATTTACTGGGGCAGTGGTCTAGGGGCAAAATGATACCAGAAGCGGAGTGATCCCAGACTTGGGACCCAGTTTGTGAACAAAGAATGCAATATTATAAATTCAATTAAAATGTGATTTATAAGGCATCAATATTCTGTACAATTCCTTAAGGTCCAATTCTTGGGACTTCTAGATTTCTAGGGTTAATATGTTCCAAATTTACCTATTTTTATTTCAAAAAATTATTAAATATCCTCAAAGTTTTAATAAATGTGTTTATGTTCTTTTTGAATAAATTGATTGGCTTTCCTCAAGATTTACTCAGTCATTATTGTTCTTAGAAACAACTTAATGTTATAGCACTTTCTTTTTTATATTATCTCTTAAAACATAAATTATGTCCCAATGCTATATTTTAAATATTCAAGCAGTAAACAAGCTTGGAAAGAGTCCTTTCTCTCTCCATCTCTCATAAAATCTTCAACCTCTGCCCTGCAAGATGAAGAGATGGTGGCTGACAGGGCAGGTTCCTCCTCCTGGTCTTCCCGGCCACTATTACATTGCATTTTATAAAACATCATCCGATCTGCTCTGTTGACTTAGTCTTGGAGCTTTTTCTCTTTAGACTATGCACCTCTGCCTCAGTGTTTGATTGTTACGAAGTGTTCTGCATAAAGGAAGATCAATTTATTTAGTGATCTCTCCATTTCTGGATATATTTGAGGAGGGGATGGATGGTAAAGGTGATGACCTACTCTGTATCAAAACTGCCTTTTAAATACCCTCCCTGCCAGCTCTCCTACCAGTGTAGTTTATGTGCTACCTACTCACTCCTGAATTATTCTCACAGCCTCTAACTAATCTGTCTTTCTACAGCTTTCATTTCTTTTGAATTCATGGTCACTGTGCCACCAATGTGATTCTTTTGGGTTGCAAATTCTGTTGTATCATATTACCCATGGCTTGTGTTCATTCCGTGGTGCAGGATGGAGCCCCTCCCCTTAGCATGATGCTCTGGCTGTTTGTGGGAGTCTTTTGTGTGCCTCCCTTCCTCAGTGTCCCTCTTTCCATTCACCCACATGGATCCTGATGTCAAATAGAACTATTTGTCTTCTGAAGGTGCTTTGACTTGACCTCTGTGTTGCTGACACATCTGCACCAGCTGCATCCCGTGTCCTGTTTCATCAGTCTTCTGAGCTCCTCTGGACTCTATTCAAATGTTGTCTTCACTCACCTGGCTCCTTCACAGCTGGAGACTTCTCATCTTGGCCCCTAGAGGCCTCTACTCCCTATTTGCTACTCCATGTATTATCTCCTGTGGGGACCATGTTTATTGAATTTTGAGATCTCTCACACCAATCAAAAGGCCTGAAAAAGAGTAGAGATAAACAAAATAAATATTTACTCAATGAATGAGTGCAAGGATGGATTGAGGGAGCTTTGCTCTGGGCAATTTGGTCACCAGAAAGTGGAGGAAGGAGAGAAAGAGAGAGAAAGAGAGAGAGAATATGCAATTAATCAATTTGGTCAACTGATCAAAAATTCATAGCATTTGTGAATGAACAGCAAAAAGCAACATTTTAGAGTCAAAACCATTGACCTGGCCCCACTCTTGGGGTCCTACCCTGAGAGTAGCATCTGCGGAGACCTGTGAAAACTGGTGGTGATTGACTGAAGGAATATAGAGTTAGAAGTAAGGGTAAAGCAAGACAAGAGACATAGAGTAGAATTAACAGCGAGAGCCAGGTTTCCATTGCCTGTCCTGGGATTCCAGCAATGGCCCAGAGTGTTGGCTCTACTCTGGTTTTATTGAAATCTATTAGCCTAGAGGGTAAGATGAGGGTGAGAGCAGGATGTCAGCAGTTTCTCAGGTTGATCAAATCAACTTCTATTGTTATTATAATTAACCTTAAGAGTGGCCTTCCATGGTATTCTGAAAGATGAGCCTTGGATTGAGAGAGCCTCCTGCTTGAGGTCTCACACACACAGATTTCTAGGGAAGTGTTAATCTCCGCTAGTTCTCTGTGGAGTAAAACACCACTGGACTTAATCTCCTCTGAGTGATGGGTGGCAGGGAGGCATTTTTCTCCCATCAGCACCACAGAGGATTTTCCTCTGTGATAAGGGATATAAGCTCTGCTGCCTGTATCTCAGAACTCAAGCTCCTTTGGTCTCTGCCCCATGCAAATGCAAATCTCCACAATGGGTATCTGCTTTTGACTGCTTAGTGGGCAGGAAATGCTCTAGAAGATGTATCTTTTCTAGGACTTGCCTTAATCTCTTCTATGTCCATTACTATCCTCAGAGTGCTCACAGACCCAGCAGAGTGTTTGTAAGCTGTATCCCCAACAGTCTGGAATTTCAGAAAAGGCAAGAAGCTTGCTAGCAATAGCTAGCTTAAACAGAAACTAGCTGACTTTTTTTTTGTTCTGACACACTCAGCTTACTTTTTAGTGTGGGTACCTCTTTTTCTGGGGGTACTTTTCCTTTCCCAAGAATGGAGTCTTCAGTCCCCATTCTCCCAGTACCCCATTTCTCCCCTCCTCCTGCTGTAGCCCTTCAGCCCCATCACTCCCTCATGGCCCCTGTGGCTGCCATGTTTTTCTGGACCATGCTGTTCACTGACTCCCTTGGTAAACTTCCACTTGTCTCCTGACCTTCTTCCCATTTCACGTTCCCCTGAGTCTTTCCACTTTGCCCCATCTCACACCTCCCCCACAGGGCTGATATAGATTAAAGAGAAAAGATACATTATTTGTGGATATTATACTTTGAGATCCCAAGGAACTGAGATTCAATTTGGATTTTGGATGCTTTTGTATTTTTTTAAAAAATGTACCAACAGATTTGTGTTCCTTTAAATGTACTTTAATGTTTGTTGCTGTTTTTAATTTGCAAGGTTAAATTTCCAGAGGTTGTTTTATCCAGAGACTTGCCTAAAATTCTGGTAACTTATTCCAGATGAAGAGTGAGACTGGAAATGTCTCTGTGGGTTGAATTGTGAGACTTCACATAACTGAGAAAAAATAAAATAGAATCATTCACTTATGCCTTTACATTAAAAAATTTTATTCAAACAATGAGGCAGAGAAAACACTCAGTTTCTAATTGCCAATTTTAAAACAACTGCCACATAATTTAGAGCCATATTTTAAAAATGTATGTATCTCAGTATTACTTGAACCTTCATGATGAATGCCAATAATTAAGTGCTGTTGTTCATTGTAGTTGTTTTTAATAATATTTCTAGCTTTTAAGACAAAATGAAGCATCTCGTCTTGTAGCCTTCAACAATCACAATAAAACTTGTTAGTATTTACTGAGTGTTCTTTATGTACGTGGCTGACACTTTGTTTGCTCTATTTAATTTAAGTCTAAGACAAGTTCTAAGGTAGATGTTACTTTCTTTGCTTTGCTAATGAGAATATGGACTATTAATGATGGCAACAAGCCCAGGGTAAATAGCTGTCCCATGGAAGAGGAGAGAATTGCTTCTAGATCTAACTCAGAAGACTGCGCCTATAGCCACTGGTCTGTACACCTGCCACCTGCCCCAGCTGTGCCTCCATGTTTATAGCTGGAAGCATTTCAGGGCAAATTCACTTAGCCCTTTGATACATCTCGGCATCAAATACCTTTGCAGGTTATCTCATGTATTGAGTCACTGGATGGGTAGGGTTAAAAAGATGAAGGTTGTTTTGCCTTTTTAATGTTCCATTTCTGAACTCATGTTCCACTTCCCCTGAGACAAGGAGAGTTAAAATGAGGCTTGTTTTAAAACAGTGGGTCCTAGACTTTGTCAGGCAGAATTAACACAGGAATTAAAATGCAGATTCTAGGGCACATCCCTCCAGATGTGTTTTAGTAAAGCTGAGATGGGGCCCTTTGTCTGAATTAGTAATGAGCACGGCTGATGATTCTAATGTAGGTGCTACACTGAACAGACTTTGAGGAATAATGCTTACAACCTCAAACAAGGCTACCTCATAAAAATAGAAAGATAATGTGGGTCATGAATGAGTCCTTTAAAATGTTGTAGTAGCCACATTTAAAAAGTAAAATGAAATAGGTAAAATTAAATTCAATAACTTGGTATATTCTATGCATTCAAAATATTATTTAATGTTGGAATCAATCTAAAAAAATTATTGAGCTACTTTAAACATTTTTTGTAAAGTATTTTACAGCTAGAAAACTTCCCAACTTGGTCCAGTCCATTTCAAGGGTGGACTAGCCACTTGTCACTCGCTGGTGGGGGGCAGGGGTTGCTTTCTAGGGTAAATTACAGTTGAGGGCCAGATGAGTTACCAAGCACATCTTCAAATCAGCTGCCGTGTCAAGTGTGTCACACGAAGTGGAAGTAGACATGAAAACAAGGTGATTAGAATCTAGAGGTGCCCTCATGGAGGGGTATGAACAGAGGTCAATGAGTCACAGCACAGTGGACACAGGGACTTTCAGGTAATGGCAAGGGTCATCCACATCCTTTGGTTCAATCTTGCTGGGCTGGGGAGGGGTTGGGAGTGGGGAACATATGCTTAGGGAAGCAGGGCTGTGCTAGATAAACTTAGTTATCTTTACAATGAGAATATCAGAAAAGGTGGTCTCTAAACCTTCTGGTCACTAAAATGAGATGTTTCAGGCTATGAAGTCCACACCATGTGCACAATTGTGAAGAATAGTCTTTACCAGGATGCCACATTGAGTGTCTCTACCTGCTTGAATCTTGTTCACTCTCAGACTTTTGGAATGGAAGCTTAAACTTTACCAGGCCCTGTCCTTTGCTACAGTACACAGAATTCAAGTCTTACTCCCAGAATTCAAGTCTTACACCCGTACTTAAGTTTAATTCTTAAAGGGCCACACCTCTTGTGCTGAAAGGCAGTTTAAATCACATCGCAACAGAAGGCACCACAGCTTTGATACAGAATATATGTTCAATTGTCCACAAATTATGTGAAGACACAACTTTGAGTTGCAAAAAGTGGCTCTTTTGTGCTGTGCATTTGAAGTACGTGGGAAGTCCCCAAATATAAATTATTGGTAAAAGCATTCTGCAATTTGTGGTTAATTAAAACGTTGAAACAAGAGTTAGATTACAGTTCAGGTCACTTAGGATTGTTGGCACATGTATTTTCGGGTGCCGACTCATCCTAATGGCTCTAACATCTACTCTCTCATCTGTACACATGGATATGGATACACGATGCATAATCAAGCAATCATGATTGAGCTTGTGTTTCATGAGACTCCACCAGTACCCTGGCTAAACTGGAGCGAATTAAAGGTAGATGATACAGTGGTAACAAACTAGCAGGAGAAACGAAACCCAAAGAATAAAAGGGCGTATTTGCCAAGCCCTGATGCATGGTACAGTAAAGACATGAAGAGCTCAGAAGGAGAGGTGATTCTGGGCCGAGTTCTTAGGAGCAGAATTCCTAAACCAGTGGCATTTGAATCAGGTTTTACTGCTGAGGTTTCTAATAGTACAGCCAGAGGTCCATGCATATAACATGGTGAAGTTTACACAGCTGAAAGGAGCTGCTCGGGGCACAAAAGCTGTGATGAGCTTTTGGTATCACAGCACTTTCCCGCTGCAGTGTGTGGTGAACGTCAGCTGGCAGGAGCAGCTTTCTATTCTAGCTCTGCTGAGCCAGGACGCTAGACCCAAGGCTCAGAATAGCCCATGGAGATTTCTTCACACCCAAAAGGGGACGAAGTGTGTGCTCTCCTCCGCACAAAGGAAGGATGTGGGCTCGCATGTTCTGCACTGGTAGAGATAGTGGAGGGAAGAAGCAGGGAAAGTATAGATTAGAAACTCAAGTTCCACTTTTTGACATAACTGCAAATTTGTATATGGTAATAGTCTTCACAAGTAGTTGACTATAGCCTTCTTGATTTTAATTGTTCCAATGGTCAATGAAAATACAAATCTTACTTGTTTCCCAGCAGTAATAATATTAATTAAAATGTTCGTTGCTCTAAAGACCTTTATATTGGAACTTTGTAGAAACAATGACTCAGAAAACAGTAATTATAAACTGTATGTGGAATTGCTTTGAAAGAAAGTTCCTAACATCTACACTTCACGAATGTATTTCTGAGGCTCTCTTAATTCCCACAGTAGTTTGAGAGATTCCTTTTATTATTACATACAAATATTCCAACTGGGCCCAAGTTTTCATGTTGAAGTAGAAGGCTGTATATTGATACTTTGAGATATGTGGGGACAGACACAACTACTCTTTCTTTAAAACATCTTCCTCACATCTCTGCCATGACACCTGGTATTTCCTAATCCCTCATCTTCTTCCTCCCCTCTTTATCATCATCATATTCTTCTTCTTCTTCTTCTTTTTTTTTTTTTTTTAAAAAAAAAACCAGGGCTTTGAAAAGAAAGACCTGCAAAATATAAATATTTTCTCTGTGAGAAAAGGTACATGCACATTGACAAAAAAGCATATATTTCAAATCCATTAATTATGTAGCTGGGTCTAGAAGCATGGAATTTAGGAAATTCCTTTGCAGAGAGGGCAGTTATCAACTGCGGAGAAGGTGCAGTGTGGATACTGGGAGTGGATGGAAATTCGTTGAGGGTTCTGAGTGAGAGGATTTCCAAGTGATAGTGGGCACTA
>NW_003852632.1:1671269-1687777 GCF_000181295.1 Otolemur garnettii
AAAAAAAAAAAAATCATCAGGGACTTGCACATCAAAACTACAGTGAAATACTACTTCATGCCTATTGGCTATAATCAAAAATTGGAAAACAACGAGTGTTGGCCAAGATATCAAGAAATAGTAAGCCTTGTACATTGCTGGTGGGAATGTAAAATTGTGCAGCTACTGTGGAGAACTGTTTGGCATTTTCTCAGAAACTTAAACATAGAATTACCATATGACTCAGCAATTCAACTCAGACCCCAAAGAAATGAGAACTGATTTTTAAAAAAAAACTTGTACTAATGTTCATAGTAGCACTATTCCCCACAGTCAGAAGGCAGAAACAATTCAAATGCCCATCAACAGATGAATGGGTACACACAGGGAGGTGTGTCCACGTGGTGGAGTATTCTTCAGTCATTAAAAGGAATGGAGTTCTGACCCATGCTGCCCTTGGGTTGAACCTTGAGAATACTGGGCCAGTGAAAGAGCCAGACACAAAAGGTTGCACGTCTTGTAGTTCCATTTATATGGAATATCTAATATAGGCAGGTATATAGAGACAGAAAGTAGATGAGTGGTTTCTAATTAGATGGCATAAAAGGAGTGAGTGCCTAAAGGACATGGGGCTCCTTTGGGGAGTGGTAACAATGTTTTGGAACTAGATAGATGTGATGTTTGCACCTCGTTGCAAATGTCTTAGGTGTTACTGTCGCATACACTTTAAAATGGTTCACTTTATATGTGAACATTTTACCTCGTTTAAAGTAAAAAGTGAAATTTGGAAAAATATAGATACACAGAAGTTTGCAGGTTTGGCAAATCCTCTGTGGCCCTTTTCCTCACCGCCTGGATTTTGGTGGACAGTTGGGCAGCTGAAGGATGTGGTTTTTGATAAGGACATAGTGTATGGGATCTTGATGTTGTTAATTAAGGGCAGACCTATATTGAAAATACCTGCACAAAGGTTTGGATAACATACACCATGAAAAGTAAGTTGCCAAACAAACCTCTTGCCTGGGCAAATGGCTTCTTCCTTGTTTATATAAGGATGGGACAACAAAGTCCCCACATACAGAGGACTCAAACACCAATGTAGGTTAATTTTAATGCATAAATAGATCATTAAAGCCTCTTACATAAAATGGAGCAGTTGGTTTTAAACTACATGAAAAAAACCCCACATGTTAGAATAATTTAAGATTTCTATAAAAAACTCATGTGTGACCTGCAAGCCTTCATTCCACCAGGTAAAAAACATTGACATTGAACATTATTTTACCTTGGAAAACATTTCAAAGCAGAGTCACCATAAAATATTAGTACACTCCTAAGGTATCTAATTTTGAGCATGTGACTACCTTATGTTTTCAAGCAGGATCAATGGGAAGTATGTTAATCTACTTTATAGAGTTGCATATCAGATAATTAAAAATCAGTCAATATAATTTGGGAAGTAAAAAATAGAATTTTAGCATAGTGTCTCAAGCTTTCATTCTAACCAGGGCTCCTCTCCAGATCTGTTACCTAGTGGGGAAAATTCTAGTTTGTAAGAATGAACCATATTTTCTGAATAGAAAAGACTACTCTATAAATCTCTGTAATCACTGGCTTATGAGTCTATATTAGAAATTAGAATTTAATTCATTATTTTATGAAGGAGAGTCTTTTTAGTATTGAAATCATATATTTAAATTTAATTACAAAAATTGATAAAAGTGAATATTCTAGCACTGAAATCAGAGCAGGGGTCTGGTAACTTGCTGTGGGATATCACCTTCAGTTCCACAGTGTGTCCTAAATAATTCAGAAACCCTGGTCAGCGTGACTTAAAGAACCTCATTCTATGTTGCTCAAAACCAGTTTTACATGATTAAGGTACAAGCTGAGAGACAGAGAACTTGGAGGTGCACTCACACACTCGGTGAAAAGAACAAAGCCTTGCTCTACCCTGCTTGACATTAACACTTCATCTGCCATGACACAATTTACACACTAACTCCCATCACTAGATTAAAAAATGAGTTCTTGAGAACTTTCAAAAAGTGGAGACATTTATTGAACACACACCTCAACAGCTGACACCATCCAAACAGCTTAGGGCACTTGTGAAAACAAAGGATTTCTGCCTCGTATACCAAAGGATTATGCTTTAGCAAGTCCAAATTTTAATGCAGTTAGTCCTGCAATAAAAAGGACTACCGTTGGGGACCAGTCTTTTAGCCTATTACTTTTTCTCAGATTTGAAGTGCAAGGAATGACCATTTCAAGTTGAAAATTATGTTATATTCTTCTTAACACTTTTCTATGGAAATTGATCAAAAGTATAATAATCACTTGTAGAACAGTTGGGTGTAAAAAGACTTATTTGGATCTTGTATAGAATATTGATCTTATTGATTTCAAAAACCCCAGACTTGTAACTTTCTTTTCAAGGCATCAACCATAATTCTGTACATTGTGGGGGTAAAAAAAACCTTAAGGCTTTCAGTTGGTTTCCTGCCCCCTTTTGACTATGGGGAAGCAGAAATTTGGTTCCCCCGTGTGCATTTATTGCAGTGCTCAAAGTTCAGGGGATGTCAACTCTATCATTGTATACAGAAACATAGACAAAAAGATCATAGAGATGTGACTAGATTATGACCTACTTAAGGTTCTTGCGTAAATGGAACCTTTTCAACGAGATCTTCCCAGTCCTCCAATTAAAATCCCCAATTCCTTCTCCTTGACATTGCCATCTGCCCTTCCTGGGTTACTTTTCCTCACAGTTTTTATCACTGCATGTAGATACACACTTACTTTTTCAATTGGCTTCTGCAGCCATTATAATACAAGCTCTGTGGGAGCAGAGATTGTTGCAGAGCTTTCTGGGAAACATCTCCAGGATGATCCCTTGTCCTGTGTCTCAGAGGAGGAGACTGGCCACCACTAGGGCCACCTGAGGGTTCAGTCTAGGTAAGAGAGCTCCAGGAAAGGCTGCTTTGTGGCCTTGATGGGAGAGGCCCATCATATTGATGGGAGGTTCTAAGTGGGTCAAAGAGAGAATGTGTAGACTCAGAAACAGACAATCTAATGTCGGGAAGCTCAGCCCGTGACCCCCCGTTTTGAGTACCAGGAAGCTAATGAGAGCTTTGGAATCAAATTGTGCCCAGAAACAAGAAACATCTGTCCCACATGTCTGTTCTTTCTCTTATGTGAAAGGAACTAGAGGCTCCAGGTGCTGCTCAGCAGCAGCTCTCACAATTAGTCACACTAGCCACAAGACTAAAAGGATTACAGTTATATTCAATAGTATATGGACTTTTGTTCCCTTTTGGGAAAAAATCTACCCTTGCCCATCACAAACTCCAGTCCAGTTGTTCATCTGTTAGTCAGCTTCATCTATTTTGTGGAAGAGCGTTGTCTTTCCTAAACTGCTTACCTAGGTGTCTGTGATGATGCTGTCCATGGTGATTTGCCCAGACCTGGAACCTTGGGTTCCAAGCTGAGCTTCCTCCTCTTTGCAAAGAGCATTTGACACCTTTAGAGCATGCTTTCCTTGTTGAGCAATCTGAGGCAGGTGAGCCACACAGGCTGAGTGGAACAATTATGTTCTATGCACTACACATCTAGCCTAACTCCATTTAAGTCATATTTTTCACAGAGTTTGTGGCCCCTCCCAATGGGTAGAGATTTGTAACACGCTTTTGAGTTCCAGTGGTGTTTTAAATGATGCTCTCAGAATCTGAAAGCCAAGTGAATATTTTTGTTTTTTCACAATTAAAGGAGTATGTTTTTAAATATTAAAGAATGGTTAATAACCTTAAAAAAGAGAAGAGAACCTATTTTCATCTAGGTACTGCTAAAGAAAACAAACTAAATTTAGCCTATGAGCAACATGACCTAAAATTTGAAGATTTGACAGTAAGACCTTAATTCTTTGTACAGATCTGATCTCTCTCATAGGACCATTCTCTCCCTAACATTAACTACCTCTTGCTTCTCATCTTGGCAGGTGAAGGATTGACGTGGCTCAGACACAGATGGTTGTATGTTTAAAACTTCCCTAGGACCAAGCATTGGCTGATCACCTCGCCCTCCTTAGGTGCCAACCTTCTATCTCACAGATCACACAGTGATGTTCTCCGTCCATGACATTCACACTGGAGAAGGACAGTTTACCCACCTGGAACAATCCTGTATGTGAATCCCAACTAAACCAGCTCCTTCTTGTCAGCCTTTCTGGAGGAAGCTATCCGAAGAAAAGATGGAGATCTTTCTGTTAATCCACCAAGATACAAGAAATTTACCAGGATGAAAGACAGGAAGAACTGGCTACATACATTACAGGGGTCTATGAAAAATGAAAATGCAGGGCTTTTGTTCAGAAATTATTAAGAATTTCAAGATGGCAGCAGCAGAATACTGAAACATGCTCAGAGCCCTTCTCAGTGTGGGGCCTTGTGTAACAGCCTGGGTGACACACTTTATGGGGATGTGAGTCAAGTCATAAAGTGACTATTTAAGAAGAACAGTTTCCAAGGCAGAAGAAATGGAAAATATAAAGGCAGAAAAGAGGAGCAAATGGTGCAGAGGCCTTGTCCTTGAGTGAGGAGCAGGTGAGAGTGGGTGTGGAATCCAGCCAAAGGGGAACAGGTTTAAGCAAGGGAGTGACATGTTCCCTTCTCAGAAAGATGATTGAAAGTCCTGTGTAGAAGACCTTGGAAGGGGTGAGCCTGGTGACAAGGAGGCAGTGGACATAATAAGGCAGGGTTGCAGGTTGAAAATGGCCTCCGAAATACAGGTCTGAATCCCTGGAACCTGTACATGTTACTGCATGCATTAGTGTGCCAGGGCCCTGATAACCAAGTGCCAGGAACCAGGCAGGTTAAACAACAGAAATATTTTGTCTTACAATTTTGAAGGCTGTAAACCTGAGATCAAAGTGTTAAAAAGGTTGATTCCTTCCAAGGGTATAAAGAAAGAATCTATTCCTGGCCTCTCCTCTTGCTGTTAGAACTTCAACATATAAATATTAGAGGGACCTAATTCAACCCACAGCACTTCGTGTGGCAAAGATGTTGCTGATGTAATTAAATTAAGGATCTTGAAAAGATTACCCTGGATTATCTGGATGGGCTCTACATGTAATCACCAGTATCCTTATATGAAAGGGGTACAGGGAGGTTGGAACACACAGAAGGGCAGAAGATAATGTGATCAAGTAAGCCAAAATTGCAATGATGCAGCCCCAAGCCAAGGGATGCTGGCAGCCTCCCAAAGCTAGGAGGTGCGGGTCCCAGGCAACACCTTGATCTCACCCCAGTGAAGCTGATGTCAGATGTCTAGCCTCTGGAACTCTATTTAGACAGTAAGTGGGTTATTTTAAGCCACCATGTATGTAGTAATTTGTCACAGTGGCCACAGGAGTAACAGAGGCAACATTTAGGCAGGAAAGGCTGATGGGTTGAACCAAGCCTGCAGCGAAAGATATCTAAATTTATAAGGGAGGAAAATCATGTGGGGTGGTGGTGGTCATGAGAGAAAGAGGAGCTGTCTGTCTTGGTGGCTACTGGACCCATCCCGAATGCCATCTTTCCCACATACAAGGCATATGAGAGGAAGAATCTGGTGTGGGAAATTCAGTCATGAGCCTTGTTGTGGGGTGGTGGTGTTTGAACTTCCTAGTTATTTAATATGATGTGACTCTTCGGCTTTATGACCAAAATGCTAAAAGGGTAAATTTTAGACTAATTATGGAATGATTATTTATGTGATGATATCTTCTTTCACACATTCTTATCTTTACAAAAAATTCAATTTTGGTCAAACACCACTGCTTTTATTAATTGAATGAAGTCCATTTATGTGAAGCCAGAGACTAGGCAAGAGGTAAGCTGGCCACAGGTCCTGGTCTGCCCTGGCAGTGCTGTCTTACATCTGTTGTCTCAGGCAGTCATCAGCTGGGCCTCCGCTTTCCCTCTGCAAGGCATAGTAGTAACAATATTCTATGTAGTCAACTCTACCCAGAAGGGAGGAGGCTTTCTGAATTTCCCTTCTCAGTCTACAAAGCAAAGCTGTGAGCAAGAAACTTGCCAGGGGTGCTTATTCATGAGCTTAAAAAAAAAAAAAAAACTTTTTAAAAATTTTGTGTTAATATGAGAATATATTCATGGAATTTGTTTATTTTAATTTAGCCCTTCTGCTGGTAGAAGGGAGATGATCCTGAGTTTGGCTATTGAGTATTAGCCCCAGGGCCCTCTTTAAAAGAGTAAGGAACAGCTCTGCATGGACAGAGTCGGGGCAATTTGGTGCTTAGTAAGGCTAGAGGAAAAACATGTAAATATTTTCTGAGGCCAGCCAGAATGAATGTGGGGAGGGAAGACTTTTTCCTTTAGGCTGGCTAACATGCTTTTCATTTTCTAAATATTTGCCATTATCTCGTCAATGTTTGCATCTCCATTCATGGGTACTTGGTGCTCACTCTGAATCAGCATGCACACAGCTGCCTCGTGCGTCATGCTGGTGTTTTCATTTTCTGCTTCCTGCCACATGGCAGCACACCTGAATGAGCTCGGACATGCTGACAGCAGCAGATGAACCGTGGACTTGGAGAATGTCCCATGCCATTGCTGTCAGTCAGATGTGACAAGGTAAAATATTGGGCTCCTAGGAACTTCCTAGGAGCCTGTGTTCCTAACAGTTATATCCTAGTAGTGATCTTGACAGTGGCTTTGGCACTGGGGAGTACTGGTGTGATACGGTGCTGGGAGTACCGTGTGGCGTGGAATGAACATCCTCAACATCAGAAGTGTACCTTTCATGGTCTTAGCAAATGGACTTTCAATAGAAAGCTTCTATGTCACATTAGCCACATGTGTTGAAACAATTCAAATGTGTTAAATGCCAGACACTACCAGTGACTGCACAAAGATAATCTGAGCAGAGTAACTTGGAAGGTGTTAGTATTCTGTTACATAGATGCAGAAACAGAGGCTGAAGGGGCTAAGTCAGTTCCCCAGTTTTACAAAGAAAGGGCAAGGTGGAAGCAAAACTTGCATCCAGGTCTTTTAGACTTGAGAGCCTGTTCTCATTTTAATTTTTACCACCCAGTGAGGTGAAACATAAAATGCAAATACACCAGCTAATTGACAGGATGAGATTTTTCTGTGACTAATATTTGTACTACCTCAGGAGTATAGTTCTACCCAAATTTGTAACACAGGGATGGTAATGCCAGGCCTCTTCTTGGAAGTCCTATCTAGTGATGAAAATCTCTGTAGAGACCCAGCAAGGTGGCTCACGCTTGTAATCCTAGCATTCTGGGAGACCAAGGTGGGCAGATCCCTTAAGCTCCTGAGTTCAAGTCTAGCCTGAGCAATAGTGAGGCGACTCTGTCTGAACAAAAAAACAGAAAATAGCTGGGCTTGGTGGCAGGTGCCTGTAGTCCCAGCTACTCAGGAGGCTGAGGCAGGAGCATTGCTTGAGTTCAGGAGTTTGAAGTTACCGTGAGCTGTGGTGCCATAGCACTCTCCCCAGGATGACACAGAGTGAAACCCTATCTCAATAAATAAATAAATAAATTAAATTAAATCTCTGTCAGGTTTAACTGCTACATCCTCCTTCTTTCCCCACATGCTTTTTTGCTTTATCATAGTCTCAGAGAGGATGTAAAAGTTAAGTTTTATATTAAAATAGCATTTGGTATTTAAATTAGGGGTTGAAGCCTAGTATAGAATCCTATGCCATCCCATGGCAACAAGACTTTATTGCGCTATTACAAGCATTATTTCATGTCCTGCTGCTGAAGTCTGTCTCCTTTCAGAGCTCAAAGCAGGTAATGTAAAGTGCTTTGTCATCCATGATAGATGCTGAAATCACAGGTGGGGAGATGTGAGGAATTTTATTCTTACCGTCTTTATGATGTTAATGATTCTCTCAACAAAACTGCTTTGTTTTATGCAAAATTAAAAATTCATTACCTGTGAAACCCATAAAAACTTTGCACCAGCTAACCACTGAGTACCACCGAGGTACGTATAGTCAGCTTTGTTTGGTCTCTTACAGACAAACAGGAAAAAAACTTAAAAAATTCTTTGACCCTGCTTTTTGCCATCTGAATGGTCATGGTTGAGTGGAAAATCAATGTAGTGCTGTGAGAACTGCACCTCAGTGTTGCTGACAAGCCACACAAAAATCCAACTTTTCACATGAGATGAAGATTGCCTTTGCTTCATTTACTCTCTTAAGACACATTAAAATCAAAGCTATCACCCATTTGGCCATCTGTCAATGCGCCCTACTCAGTAAGTGGGTAGACTTTGTTCCTGGATCACCAGAATTGGAGGGTGTTTTGTTGTTGTAATAAATGGTTTTAGGCTTAAGAGACAGAAATAAATCAATGCAATTTATAAAGTTGGGGTGAAAATGTTAGCTGCAGTTTTCTAAACCACAGAGAATTATATATGGATGAGCTGTAATAAATAAAGCATAGCATTAGTGGTTTATAAAAATAAATGATAAAGATGAAAAGAATTAATGTATAGCTTTTTCTTTGGAATTATTTCTTGCTTTTGCAAAATTCATACAACCACCCTTTACTCATTAAATTGCAAATTTCATGTTTGAATGCAACTTGGTAAATAATGGTTCCCAATTTCTCTCCTAATGTTCAATTTCCAAGTTTTGTTTGGAGTAGACCAAAGACCTGAAAATCTAGTTTCTGAAGGTTCCCAGACAATTGTCCTCCTGTTTATTAACAATGCACTGCCTTTTAACAATCGCTTGTATTTTTAGATTGAACATACTGAATCCAGTTTGCTGACCCTGAACTCAGTTAAACACAAGAACTGGCTCTGCAGGTGCTGATTAATAGAACTTGCATGGCCCACATCTTCAGAGCTGTTCCAGGGAACAGAGGCGCCCTGGGCCTTGCTGACAAGCACACAGAGGCTCTTGTTCTCACCACCAGACCCCAAATCTACTTCCTTGGTTTACCATTTGCAGAAGATTAAACTCTTAGTGTTGGTAGGTTTCACCAGGCATGATGAGTTTCCTGGAGTAAACCACTTGAATCCATAATCAACTAGTCAGTGATAGACTTTTCTGAAGAGGGCTTTACATAGAAATTTGTGATTTAATTTAGTAGAAAGATGAAAATTAAAAAAATCATAAAATGTGTTATATTGAAAAGGATTCTCAATGATACAAAAACTCAATCAAAATAGTTTCTTCTCAAAATGGATACATTTTATTTTCAAGGTCCAATTTGTTTTGATGTAGATCCTCAGTTCTAATAATATCACTATGTTCTTGTATCAAGTAAAATAATAACAATAATAAAAAAGTGTCCTGTGGAATACTTGTTGATAAAGATTTAGGTTTAGGCAAGGGTTTATATCATTATTTTTTATTTTTGAAGAAGGTCGCATTCTCATTTAGATACTGAACACTCAGAGGAATTCAACAGCAAGGAAATCTATTTAACTTTTTTACCTCTGTGTCTCCCAAAGCTATCTCAATGCTGAAACTCTTACTTGCCTTATTATTTTTGACAAAATTCACTCTGGAAAGTGTAGTCAATGAAAGCGCAGATAATTTTCCAGAGTAGATCAGTCTTATTATCATCCCTATTATTTATAACAGCTTTTTTTCTTTTTACTGCTTTACCCCTTAATTTTCCAGAAGAATGTTGTATCAACTTGAAAAATTTATTTTTTTTCTTTTTGATTGCCAATGTTACATCAAATCGAGTGCTGAAAAGAACAAGATTTACAGCACAACAGTATTTAAATAAGTTATGAACCACAAATTTTCAGTAATATACACATATTATTATATAATTAATGTCACATTTATCATATATGCATGCATGAGATACAGATACTTAAATTAACATATGGAAGGTGGATTAAGAAGACATGTATCGAGTGTTCTAGAGCTGAATGCCTATAACGGAAGGAGAATGGGCAAATGAGGGAGCAATGGAAAAGTATAAAATAAAGTACAATGAAATACAGTGCAAGGAAATGCCATGCAATAAAAAATAAAATAAAATAAGGGCCTCCAGGGTGGTGCCTGTGACTCAAAGGAGTAGGACACCAGCCCCATAAGCAGGAGGCAGCGGGTTCAAACCCAGCCCGGCCAAAAACTGCTTAAAAAAACAAACAAACAAACAAAAATATAAGGGCCTCCCTTGGGCTAGTGATGACAATCTTCCCTGACTCATTCTGGACACTTGAGGTCAGAAAGAAAGAACAACAACAGACAAGATTGTCCTCTGTCACCATTACTACTCAACATAGTGCTGGAAGTTCTAGCCAATACAATTAGATAAGATAAGAAAATAAAGGGCATCCAAATGGGAGCAGAGGAGGTCAAACTCTCCCTCTTTGCTGATGATTTGATCTTATACTTAGAGAACCCTAAAGACTCAACCACAAGATTATTGGAAGTCATTAAAAAATACAGTAATGTTTCAGGGTATAAAATCAATGTCCACAAGTAAGTTGCTTTTGTATATGCCAACAACAGCCAAGATGAGAGGTTAATTAAAGATAATTAACCTTCACAATAGCCCCAAAGAAAATGAACTCCCTTCATCATAGCCCCAAGGAAAATGAAATACTTAGTAATGTACCTAACAAAAGAGGTGAAGGATCTCTATAAAGAAAATTAAGAAACGTTAAGAAAGGAAATTGCAGAGGACTTTAACAAATGGAAGAACATACCATGCTCATGGCTGGGAAGAATCAACATTGTTAAAATGTTTATACTTCCCAGAGCAATTTACTGATTCAACACCATTCCTATTGAAATACCAACATCCTATTTTCAAGACTTAGAAAAAATGGCTCTGCATTTTGTATGAAACCAGAAAAAACCCTGTATAGATAAGGCAGTTCTTAGCAATAAAAACAAAGCCAGGGGTATCATCATACCAGATTTTAGGCTGTACTACTAAGGCCATAGTGGTCAAGACAGTGTGGTACTGGCACAAAAATAGACATAGACATTTGGAATCAGACAGAAACCAGGAAATGAAATCAGCCAGGAAACTTATAGCCACCTAATCTTTGATAAACCTAACAAGAACATCCACTGGGGGAAAGACTCCCTATTCAATAAATGGTGCTGGGAGGACTGGATATCCAATGGATATCCAATTGGATATCCAATGTAAAAAACTGAAACTGGACACACACCTTTCTTCACTCACAAAAATTGATTCAAGATGGATAAAAGACTTAAATCTAAGAAAAGAAACAATAAAAAGCCTAAAAGAAAAAATAGAAAAAACACTGGAAGATATCGGCCTGGGGAGAGACTTTATGAAGAAGACTTCTCTGGCAATTGCAACAGCAAAAATAAACAAATGGGATTTAGTTCAATTGAAAATCTTCTGTATAGCCAAGAAGTCAACAGCCAAAGCAAATAGACAACCTACCCAATGGGAAAGCATATTTGCATATTTTGAATCAGACAAAAGTTTAATAACTAAGCAGAACTTCAATTAATCCACAAGAAAAAACCAACAATCTCATACATCAATGGGGAAGAGAGATGAACAGAAACTTCTCTAAAGAAGATAGATGACTGGCTAGCAAATACATGAAAAATGCTCATCATCCCTAATTATTAGAGAAATGCAAATTAAAACCACCCTGAGATATCATCTAACCCCAGCGAGAATGACCTATATGACAAAACCTCAAAACTGCAGATGCTGGCGTGGATGTGGAGAGAAAGGAATGCTTTTGCACTGCTGGTGGGACGGCAAACTAATACAACCTTTTTGGAAGGAAGTATGTAGAAACCTCAAACAACTCAACCTAGACCTCCCATTTGATCCTGCAATCCCATTACTGGGCATCTATCCAGAAGGAAATAAAAACCCTTTTATTATAAAGATACTTGTACTAGGCTGTTTATTCCAGCCCAATTTACAATTGCTAAAATGTGGAAACAGCCTAAATGCCCTTCAACTCAGGAATGGATTGGCAAACTGTGGTATATGTATACCATGGAATATTATTCAGCTATTAAAAAAAAATGGCGATTTTGTAGCATTTGTACTAACCTGGATGGAGGTAGAACACATTGTCCTTAGTGAAGCATCACAGGAATGAAGAAGTATGAATCCTATGTATTCAACTTTGATATGAGGATAATTAATGACTATTAATGGCATGGTGGGGCATGGGGAAAGGGGAAGCAGACAGAGAAGGAGGGAGGGTGTGAGGGTAAGGACAAGAAAAAAAAAGAAAATAGTGACTAATTCTCACATAAATTGGATTCAATTTCGACTAAAGTACATTACTTAAACATTAGTTTTTACTTCAACGGGTTAATATGCTGTTTACAATACAGGACACTGCATCCTCATTTAAAAGTGAATTATGTTTGTAATTTCCCCTTTATAATAATATATTTTTTCCAATTTTAATATCAGGTATATCCAGATTAAGCAGAATGATTTTGAAGTATTTCTTCTTTTTCTATTGCCTGTAAGATTTGGCATGATCTGGTTTTTAAAATTATCTTTTATTTTTATTTATAAATATTAGTTGTCTTTTTTTTGAAGCTTTGGAAAAAGAATATTAAGAAGTTAATTGATGACTCCACACTGAACTTCAGAGTTAAAGCATTCTATAATAGACATACTCTTATTTGACAATGTGAATGTTACTTTCTTTGCATTACTATTATTATCATTGCTTAATACTTTATTGCAGCAATCGTCTGATTTCTTTTCTGAATGTATTTATCTTTATTCAATCTTTAAGAAGTTTTTGTGTCTAGTCCTTATCTTAAACATTGTTATTGTTTTTAAATTTTAAGCCTTTTTAATTCTGTGAAGGCAAAAAGTGGAAACCTAATAATCATATGTAGATGTAAAAATAAAAAATAAAAAAGAAAGAAAGAAAGAAAAACAGATTGATCCACACGTGACTCTGATGTATGTAGTTCACATTCCTCAGTTTAGGAAGCACAGTGCCACTTGGTCTGTCTTATCTCCGCACTGCCTTTTCTGAAATATAGTGGCACATTTTGACTGATTCAATCCCTGCACATGGGACTAAGAAACGCTAGACACTCTTACAGCTTTGGAGACCATATAGATTTTAGATCCACCATGTAGAAATAGACTATAGCTAGTCACTAATACAGGTCCTTTTTCTGATGAGTTGAGTGTGATGATTCTAATTATAAATGCTGGGAAATCACTTGCATGGCTAACCCTCAGGCTGTTATTCCATCTCTGCCTCTCCTCTTTGGGAAATGCAGCAGATGCCACACTTCCTTCTCCTTTCTCTTGAGTTTGTACATCTGTATCTGTCCCACATACCATCCCCATCTCTGTTCATATCTGCATCTACATATGTGTCTCTATCTATCTATACAAGTAACTCTTGGCCTGACAGCAAGTAATCTACAAGTTAACTGTTATTTTATTTTATTTTATTTTTTTTTGAGACAGAGCCTCAAGCGGTCCCCCTGGGCAGAGTGCCGTGGCATTACAGCTCACAGCAACCTCCAACTCCTGGGCTCAAGCGAGTCTCCTGCCTCTGCCTCCCAAATAGCTGGGACCACAGGCGCCCGCCACAACGCCCGGCTAAGGTTAACTGTTATTTACTGTTTGTTTGTTTACTTAAAATTTAGATCTGTGATTACTCACTCTTTCTGTTGGGAGTTTTGTATCCCAGGATATTAACTGTAGAAAAAGACTTTCGTGCTTGCCTTGGAAGCAATCATTTGTATAGGTAATCTAACTGTGATTCTTAAAGGGGAACAGACGGAGGAAAATAAAAATAACAAAGATGAATAAGTCATACAAACTAAAACACCCTATATGGTTCTTACAAAATAGTCCCTAATTTCTGACTCCAGCATTCAGAATGGCAACTGAGAACCTCACTGGCCTTTGTTTCCATTATCTCAAGGATAAATCCCATCATATATTTTCTTCACTTGTTTCTTCACCTAACATTTCCATGTTTGATGATGAGCACATAGAACTCAGCACTAGAGGCCTTGAGTGCCAGGGCACGGTCACCGTCATTTGTGACTGGAGGAATGGTGTGTTCTCCTGACTTATGCTACTGGAGTCTAATTGAAGCTGCTCTACCCAACTGTTCTTAACACATTTAGTTTTCCTTTTGATTATACAGGTCCTATTGAATCATGTAACACCTCCTTGTGCTTAAGAGTGTTTGCCTATAATCCTCTCCTAGTTAATGATTTGAACCATCATGAAATGCTATAATATAATTTGGGGGGAACATATCCCATTCTTATGTAATTTTTGTTCAAGATTTAATTTGAATTAACAGGCTTTCATATCACCGTATGGCAACAAGAAATCAATTATTTCTCCTGGGATTCTTCTATGTAGACCTACCTTTGTTTTCTTAAGCTATTGAAGGATCAAGGAGGGTCAGTACAACTGAAAGTAGAAGGCCATGATATGAATAGCTGGGTGGTCCTTTAGTTAATTGCCTATGGAATGTTCCACTTCAGTTTCTGTTATGTGAACCTCTATGCAAGCAGAGTTTATTTACCGTGGACATATCTTGACATAAAGTCAGCAAATGTTCAGAGAAGACTGTTGGCCTCGTCTGATCACCTGATTATATTTTCCTTTTAATTTTTTTCAGATGTAGGAAAGAAATTTGTCTGGATTGGCTGCTTTTAAATATCTGCCATAATTCCTAACATCTTACTACCTTCTTGTCATTTCTTCAGGTTCTACATGATTTTTCTTTTCAAGAGTGCCTATTGCCAAGGAGGTTTCCCAGATGCAGGTGATTAAGGTCCACTTTCCCAGAGTCATTATGGCTCAGGATCCATCAAGAGCTGAGCCTCACAGTCTAGAAGGACACTCCCCCATAGCATTGCTTTCTGGAAAGCCTAGTTGCCAGTCCTTCATGTGATTAGGGACTCCATGAATGATCAGTCTGCTTGAATGTCCAGACCTTTGGCTCTGAGTTAGCCTTCTAAGATGTTGAATATTGTTGAATACCAACTCTGTTAGATTGGGGCTAGCTCCTCCTGCCTAATTTCTTAGGGATTTGAACCCTACTTCCATACGATGTTTAATCACTTGGGCAGACTTTACTGGGCTATATTTGTATACCTGCCCGAGTCTAAAAAACACCACCTACATCATTGCCTTTGGCCACATCCTTTCCATTCAGGATTTTATTGCCTCTAACCTTGTCTGGGCTGGAAACAACCCAACCTTTTTGGTGTGTTTTTGTCCTAGTTAGTTCTCTAGCCCTTTTAATCTTGTTTGCTTAGCTTGTTTGCATTACCTATCTTAGTCCCAAGGTTGCCCTAGTTTGGGCAGTTGGATTTTATATATTTATATGTGCACATCTTTTATGTGTAATATATAAAGTAGTATTTTTTATATATAATACATAGAGTATATCATCTTTATATAGACTATACATTCTTTATATACTCTATATATTTATATATGAGGCACCCATATAATTTTGCTGATCTGCTGAAAAAGAATCTCCCACCACCAAAAATAATATTGTAACTTTGTACATTATTTTCTCCCTTTCATATGCAATTGGAATAATGAAGTGTTAGCAACTTGCACTCTCTCTTTTCAGGCAGCAATGAATATGTAGTACTGGAAGATGGATATAAGGTACCCACTGGGATGTATGAATCATGGAGACAGCATATGGCTTTGCCAGAACATGATGACCATAGGTCTAATACCTAGTATAGCAAACATAATGACAAACATGCTACTAACGAAATAGAATATTTTATATGTGTATAAACATCCCAGGAAACTTAAGATAATATTTCACCAGACACTCTGAAATGGATAGCAAAATCCCTTCTCTGTAGCATTCACCTTATAATAAAAATTATTTCCTCTAATTTTTCTAGATTGAAGGACTGTATTCGGAATGTGGATAAGATTATTAATGTAACATATAATAGTAGAGGCATTTTTGTTGTTTAAGGTCCTTAGAACATTAAAAAGAGAAAAAATCATGACAAAGAGAATTAGGCTGTAACATATATTTTGAGGCTTTGAGTACATTTTGGAAGTGAATGTATGTATTCCTAGGCTTTGGATCAGAAGGCTAATGGAAGTTCTTCTCCAAGGCGAAAGAGACAATGTGAGGAAAAGATCCAGCTGTTCTTTGCATCTGCTGGAGACACACATCAGAACAAAGGTAAAAGCTGCAGAGGCTGGTAGGGTCATTAGTGCCTTTCACACAGGCAGAGTGGAAAAAACGATGGCCGCCCTCAAACACCTATGAGTTGGAGGTAACTTTCATTTCATCCATTCTGCTCTTGAGAAGTTGACATTATAATAATGAAAAACATACCAAGTTGTGAGATTTGAATTGAGTGTGCACATTTGTTAGCATTGCTGGTTGCATAAGTACTTTTGCTGATGAACTGAAGTTCTCTATAATATTAAATCATTTTTTCATGCCACTTATATTAATGTTTTGAAGGGAATTGTACATTATATTATACTATTTTGTACAGTTGATTCATATAGCTAG
>NW_003852632.1:1688260-1718446 GCF_000181295.1 Otolemur garnettii
TCTACTGAGAGTGACAGTGAGACTCTGTCTCAAAGAGAGAGAAAGAGAGAGAGAGAGAATAACAGAGGGGGAGAGAAAATGCAGAAAGATAAAGATAAAAATGAAGGATTGGAAAAATTTCTTAAGCCGCCAAAAAGGACAGGGGTTCCTATTGTCTCTCCAGTGTTATCTGGGAGTCCAGTGGGTTCTGGGCTGAGTTCTTCAGAACTTATTTTCTACACTTGCTCCAAAGAAGATTTACTTTTGAAGAGCTGCACAGGATAGAATCCACAAAACTCTTTCTCCTGTCATTAACTCACACCCTGCAATTTTCCTCAGTCTCTTTACAAAATATGAAATAAGTTTAGAATATTATAGAGAAAAAGCTGTGAGTAACAATTTAGTCAGGAAGACCAAATAGGACTGTTTGTGGATATCCTGGCAATATAGTTGTGTATTTGGGGGGCCAGTAAATGTAGTTCACAGCTGAGAATGTGCTCCCCAGTTCTTTCCTACATCCTTAGAGGTAGCCAGAGCTTACAGATGGGGATGGAACCACATATATTTTATCTTTGTAATTTCAAACCTTTGGAGCTGAGTGAGTTACTAGCAGCCATCACAATGAGAGCAGGAATTAAATGCAGAAAAAAATTTAAACTTGCTTTTTAAAATTCATCATTTGCTTCATTGACCAATCTGTTAAAGTGTTCTTTGACAAAGTAGAAATAGTATTTCCATTATACTGGTCGATATACTATTGCCAATAGTATTTTATGAACAATTATTAAGGATAATATTTAGAAATTAGCCATAAAATGAATATATTTGATTAAGCAGTGCAATAATAAGAATTGACAATGTCTTCCCTTTAAACATTCAATAATTTAATTATTACTAATATTTATTGAGCACAGAGGTTCACAGACACTATTGTAAGTCCTTTATATGTGTCAAATCATTTAAACCTGTTTCAACAATGAGATACTATGAGGTAGTTTTTAGGAAACTTAAGCACATAGAACTTAACTTGCCCAAAGTGACTCAACTCTTAAGTGGCAGGGCAAGAATTTAAAGCCAGGCAGTTTTGGATCCCATGTTCAACTTTCTTGCCTATATGGTTTTAAAGACTAGTGAAGGAGAAGACAACAGTGACTTCTAACCTGCATTACTGCTGTCTTGTCAATGATACAATAGCAAGAGAGTTTATCACACATCATACCATATCCGTCTATCTATCACTGAACTCATTATCATTTTTAACAAAACAGATCTTGAGAACCTAACTTTTATCTTTTTACTCTCTGTTGAAACACAATTATCTTTGAAGTGACACATATTCAAAATATCTGTGAACTCACACTCTTTTTCTATTTGCCAAGTTCATTTGTATCTTTCCATGCTAAAGAAATGCCCTTTCCTTGAGTGACTTCACACTTCCCAGGGATGTGGGGCTTCCTGAGGGCTTGTTTCATTTCTGTTCCCAAGTGCTGGTGTCTGTGTCAGTTACCCTAGATCAACCTTAAAAAATTCACAATTAGAATGCTTGTCCTTAATGCACTCTTTTTTTTTTTTAAAGTAAAAAGTTCTCAGTGAGTATGATGCTGGGCGGGTTTGGAATCTGCCCCAAACTGATTGCCTTCTCCCCAACCCCACTTCCATCCAGCCTCTTGGACGTTCATTCTTGGAACCCAGAGCTTTTCCTGGCCAAAGCACATGCTCAACAAATACCACTGACAGGATGAAAGGAAAAAGAAGTCTCAGATTAAATTGACACCAGGGAGACTTTCATGACAATGAATTCTAGACGCAGTGGTTCTCAACCTTCCTAATGCCGGTCCTTTTAATATAGTTCCTCATGCTATGGTGACCCCCAACCATAAAATTCTTTTCGTTGCTACTTCATAACTGTAATTTTTGCTACTGTCATGAATTGTAATGTAAATATCTGATATTAAGCAACCCCTGTGAAAGGGTCATTTGACTCCAAAGGGGTTGTGGCCCACAGGTTAAGAATCGCTGAAGAGAATATGTTAGTTCAGCCCAACTCAATCTTAGCTGTCCTTTAATTAATGTCACATTACTAATTATTTATAAGAATGATGCAAACTCAGTGAGAAACAATTTCATTATGTTCTCTAAAGTCTAGTTATCAGATCAGACAGTTTCATGGTGATTTCAGATGAGCAACATTGTATATTTGTAGTAAGTAGGGGTTATCTAGAAAATGTTGATTTCTATACCAATTCTATCCAGAGTTCTGGATAACTGAGGTTGTTATACCAAAATTCCATGAGATTGAAGAAGTATGTTAGTTAAATAGAAAGATCTCTGCTTATGAAAACAAATAACAGGCTTAAGCCATTTAGGTACTTTTACTTTTTAAATTCTTTAAGTATATTACAAAGATGAAAAAAAGAATAAAATTGCTAACTTTTGACTATTTTTAAAATCATTTCTCATGGCCCTTCCTAACATACAAATACAGTGGTATTGTCCCACTGAAACACAATGCCTTATCACAGCTAATGATTGATAGTAATTCTAAAATATCTTGTAATATTGAACCCATACTTAAATTTCAGAAATCATTATGAAAGTACTTTGAGAATTATTTTTTAAAAAAAATAAATAAAAGCAGAACTGCTTGAAGATAATGGGCTTCTATAGTTTGTTAGCCTCTAAAGTTTCTTTATGCACAGATACTCCATTGACTCTTTGATCAGCCCAGTGTCTTTCAGGATGTTTCCCCTTTGACTTGTCTAATAGTTTCATCATAGTTTTGTTTAACTGGTTTCTCTTTCCTCTGTATTTTCCTAATCTAGAAGTTAGATGCAAAGATTTGACTGCATTTAGGTTGAATACTTTTGGCAGCAATACTCACAGGGCAAGCTGTGGAGCTCATGTTGCGTTCTAGCAGTAGGTACAGCATGTTCAGTTCTGCTCCAATGTTAGTAATTCTTGGTTAGCAGGCAATGATGCATGTCAGTATTACTCCCAAGGAGAGCCAGTGAGTGCTCTTGCTTCTTTGCTTTGGGCAAACCTTAAAAGTCGCATTTGCCAAAGATAACATTCCCATTCTCTCTGGACATGCTTCCAGAATGTTGACACTATTAACCTTTGTTGATGGTGAGCTATTGGAAGTCCTCAATAAGGCTAACCTATTAAAAACCACTCTGTGCCATTTGTGCTTTACCTTGGAACCATAGTATCAGATTATACAGCGATCAATTCAGCGGGGTACTTGAGGGATAACAGACAGCCCATGATTCTTAATGGAGAGGAGTACACAACAGTGAAAATTAGACAGCCTGGTGGGCAGATATTACCAGGATCTTGTAGCAGTTATTTTGTAATGGTATTGGCAGTTAGTGTAGACCAGGAAGTTAATTTGGAGGTAGGGAGTGAGTAATGAGGGGGGAAAGAAGGCTATTAAAAAAAAAGGTCTGGAAGGATTCTTATCAACTTAAGGAAGCTGCAGCCCCAACACGTCAGTGCATAATTGTGAAGCTGAGGCCTCGTCAGGATTCCTCTCTGCCCTAGAACATTTGCCTTTTGCCATATCCACTTCTCCTTTTATCTTTCTTTGTGAGTTTACTAATGAAAGCATGAGTTGAGAACAGTTAATAGAATGAGCCTAGAACCTTGATATCCATACTTTTATCACTGAAAGCTACTGCACTTGACATTTGTCTGCTTCTTTGTCACCTTCTTCTGGATAAGACACTTTGCTGGCTTCTCTTTATCTTGCAAGCCCAGAACCAGTCAAGTCCATCAGAGAGGCCCATTAAATATTATCGATAAGCAGAGCAATGAACAAGCAACCTGAAAGCAGGCTGCAGTATTTGTTTCCTGTCATATGTAACTATAGTGGAACCTCTGAAAGTGGGCTGCCCAAGGTATTATAACAAACTGATCAACATAAGATGTGGTCAATATAAGGAACTAGGTCTAATGTACTGATAGGTACATGTGGTGCATGTCCGGTCTATGAAAATCAGGTCAACTTAAGGATCTATGGAGGGAAGCAGTAGGCTATGGAGGTTTTAATGCACTTTGTAGTATTAATCATTTAAACTGTCTTTGGTGGGGTTGATTGGATGCTGATGTACTGTCTAAAAGAATACAAGGCATGTTTTCCAGAAGTTACTACCTTGCAGTTCTAAAAAATATGTACACCTTTCCCATATACTTTGAGGAACTGTCTCTAGGTGTCTCTTGGGTTACTTTATGTATATCTTCTGTAATCACATATTCTGAAAATACAGAAAAGGAGTTAAACCCCCCCAGCTCCCATAATGTTTTGTTCATCTGGTAACAGTATATATCAAATTGAAGGGATTGTTGGCATATAAAGAAACTCGGAGCAACAATTTTTTTCTTCTGTTAGATGAAATTCAAGCCCACTTAGAAAATAGTCTTCATGCATTTCTCTCATGAGAAAACAGTGAATGAGTAAAGAATAAAGAGTTATGGATGTTGACCTTTGAAACTCTTCCCAAAGCCTTGTGGCTACTGATGGGATGACATGAAAAGTCATTTCACTTATAATGAGATACCAAATGGATCTGTCTTCTTTTAAAACCTGGCATTTAAAAATACATTTACTTCTCTTCTGTCCTGGCCTAACCTGCACAGGCTATTGGATATGACATATTACCCAAGCAGGTGTTTTAGACAACATGCTGGCAACCATGCACGGAAAGGATAAAGTTTATAGTTTGGTTTCTTCAATCTCAGAGGCACACAATTGAGGAAGCTCTTTTTATCTGGCAATTTATTGCAGATGTTATGTAAACTACCTATTAATTTTATGCCTACTGTGTGGCAGAACTCTTTAACATGAAGAAGTAGGAAAAATAAGCCTCTAGGTTATTTTTTCCCCTGGGATATCTTTTCACCTTAGCAAAATCTTTCATAGCCCATTTGTCTCTGAACCATGGGTGAGGAGGCAGGTTGGAGGGATGAGGAGATATTTAACGAATTGTATTTTTTAATACTAATGGGAGTGTGAATGGGAAGAAAGACATGATAGGAATTTTTACAGTTGTATTATTTTGAGCAGCTACCTAGTCTATTCCTAGGTTAGAGAAGAAGATGGGTCTTTAAAAGAACAGTTCCAGTGAAATGACTGCATTCATTTTATTGCCACGACCTCTACTGCAATTTATTTTTATGAACTCAAAATAAGCCTGTTTGATATTTCATTAAAATGTATAAAGTATAAACATACAGCATTATGTTACATAATGCATTTGCAAGTTTATATTCAGATATGGGAGATTTCTGTATGCATGAAGGAATGACCTTCATACCCCAGTGGAGGATCACCAGTTTAAGCAATCCTATGTCATTTTTATTTTATTTATGTGCCAAATGAAAATATGACATTTCTATCACCATCTTTAACAAATGTTTTATCAATCAGAGAGGGCACAAAATAATCTCTGTTTTTACTGGGTTGATGGCATGAGCATTTGTCCCTAATGACTTAGCAATGCCACCTTCAACTGTGCATATGCTCAAGCAATTGCTTTTTTGAAATCAGCCTTTCCTTATCCAGATTCGTAGAATAATAATTTGAAAGATGGAAACCCCCCCCCAACACATGAGTTTTCTGCTGCAAAATCAATGGCAAATTCCTAAATAGCAAGGAAGTAGAAATTTAGAGAATGAAAGAGAAATCAATTAATACCATATCAATTAGTAGAACATTTCTAACATTGCCATGATAGAAACAGAATGTTTGAGCAATTTCTGCGTCTCACATGGAGAATTTATGGAGTTAAACAGATGTTCAATTCACACTATGGCCTCCCCTTCACAAGCATTGGCTCTGTTTTGACCAATTTTTTAGTTTCAAATTTTTAACCAAGAGGAGGCCTTGGAGAAGCAAATCCCTTATATCAATTGGCTGCCTTGTTAGGTGTCAAGACTAAAGTTGCTTAATTTGGAATCAGAAAGTACTTAGTTATAGCTGGGGTGTGGAAATCAATGTTTGAAATTGCTTAGAAGTTTTGACCCTGAACCTAGTGGGTCCTAGATTCATAGAGTAAATAAATGTATTGAAGGGGTGGGCAGAGAATACAAGTGGAAAAATTTACTCATGAGAAGTCAAGTCAGGGTCTCTGACTGTGTGGAGTCTTTGGGTCTCTTTTGCACATTGGCTTCAAATTTTCTGTCTCTTTGAAGATTTTGTCATTTTTCTATGCATTTTACCTAAACTTAGCCACAAGGGCCTTGGCTCTATAGGCTCTTTCAGTTTGGCACCCAACAAATGCTATTTGTCATCTCTTTGTTACAATTCGCAAGTCTCACCCTCAAGGTTTCTAATACCTTCTTCCTCTCAGCACCCCACCTGGGTCAGGGGACACCCCAGTTCCCATTCCCACCCCAGAATCCCACTCCTATGAGCAGGAATTCAGAATCTCATGACCTGCTCCCCACTGGCAGATTGTGGGAAGATGACATGGGCAGCTTCAGGATTGGAAACCTGGCAGTGAGATTTTAAGACATCTCTAGAATATAAAATCACATACTTCTCCCCCCCACCCAGATAACTCTGTACCTTTTCCAGAGATGACAGGAGTTATAGTTACTCTTTTAAAAAGAGAAGAAGATTGCCAAATTTTAAAAATTGGGAGCAGATATTCGTTTCAAGTGAATAGCTCCTCTCTTTTCTATTAAAATGAGAGCAAAACTAGATATAACAAAATATATTCTCGGATTTGCACAAAACAATTTTTTTGCTAAATTAGTCCTCAGAAAATTGGTTTAGTGTAAAAGTAAAAGATCCCCCAGTAAAGCTCAATATGAATATTTGCGAGACGCATTGTTTTACTGAATGGTTATAACGTACTCTGGAGGAATAAGCATGATTTAAGTACAATTAATCTGACTAACAGCATTTTATAGCAAGTATTGCAGATGTAGTCTAACCAAATATTAGAGCTCTATATTAAAAAAAGTATATGTATTATTTCCCTGATACATTAAAAAAATTAATTGAAAGGAAAGACATATAACATAAAAGTAATCCCTTAATCCCTTTACATTTTCAAAAGCATTTGGATGTCATGGTTGGAAAATGATAAAATTAAAAAAGAAAAATAACTCTAAGCAATAACAATCAATGAAAAAGATTTTTAAACAAATGGAGTAGCCACAGGGGGCTTAAGCAAGGCAGACTGCTTCCAGTAGCAGCAGCAACAGAAGAGAGAAGGGAGCAGGGAACCTCTTTCCTGAAACCCTGAGGAGCTCAAGAAAAATAGATGGCTTCATCCCTAACTGTATTAGGAAGTTGTCCTATCCCTGAAAGCTGACTCCATATGGTGATCTGTTAATTTGAATGCTAGAGGGAAGAAATGGCTGAGACCATTTAAGAAATGCAAGTTTTATCACTCCCTATTTATTTGGCTACAGAGTAAGCTTTTGAAAAAAATCTGAATTATTTGGCCAGCAATTTGTAATCCAAGCTCATTTGGCACTAATGTGTTGAAATTAACTTGCTTTATACAAGGCTTTTAGAAATTGTACGTGTTGTGGTTAAGCTCTCAAATTCAACCATTCATCACTTGGTAATGAAGTTATCTCTTTAAAAAAGAAATTGATATTGTTTTCAAGGTATACTTTAAAAAACAACAATAGCAAACAATCTAAGGTCTTTTTTTTTTTTTAGTTTAATTTTAGAGATAGGGTCTCACTCTGTTACTCAGGCTGGAGTGTAGTGGCATAGCTCACTGTAATCTTGAACTTGAACCCCCAAGCTTAAGTGATATGACCGCCTCAGCCTTTCAAGTAGCTGAGACTATGGGCCTGGGTCACCAAATCCAGATACTTTTTCTATTTTTTGTAGAGTTGAGATCTCACTATGTTGTCCAGGTTGGACTTGAACACCTAGTCTCAAGCCATCCTACTGCCTTGGTCTCCCAATGTGTTAGGAATATAGGCACAAGCCATCCAAGATCTTCACCCAGTTCCCAGCTTTCCCTGGCCAACTTCAGTGCACACTGCTTTCCCCCTTTCTCTTTTCTCTGATAATACAGTCCTTCCCTGGCCTAGAAAATACTAAAATGCTCCCACATCAGAGCCTTTACAGGACTATAATATTTCTTAGAATACTCATTTCTATGATTCTATGATTTTTATTTGGTTTATTTTCTCATTTCATTTGGTCTCACTCTAATGCCAGCTAAGAGAAGCCTTCTTTGACTATTTATTAATGAAATGGCATTCACCCATAATTCTTTATCTTTTGAGAGTGCCTTATTTTTTCTTTATAATACTCATGCTGCCCAACATTGCATTGCTTTTATTTCTACATTTTATTGTTTTTCTTCTCCATTGGAACATAAACTCCTTGTTAGCACAGATCTTGATGTGTTTTGTTCCCTTGATCCGTAGTGTCTAGCATAGAATCTGGCAAATAACAGGTACTTGAAGTGTTACTCTGTAAACTTTATGTTACCAGTTCATGGCAAGATAAATGCATTATGTAGAAAAGAATATGGAAACTTTTGTAGCAACTTGACATTGATTCAACATCCCCATGTGGGCCTTTATAGATGACAGAAGTGAGAGATGTAAGCTGATAGTGAGTTTAGGGGGGGAAAGAAACTAATCTTTCAGCCAGAAAATTTGGGACGTCTGTTTTTAACCTTATCTGCCTATGTAAGATACCTATTCAATTAGATGGTGGAAGGTAAATTCCATAAAAATAGAGATCCCAGTGGTCTGTACTATGTGGGGATATGATCTCCATAGTATAAAATACCCTCTAGATGTTGTGTCTTATGTCACCACAAAAGAAGTCCCAGGTGTGGTGATCCTCTTTGGATTTTGGAGACTGCATATCCCATATCTGCTGTGAAGCTCTGATCTATTTAATCAGTAACCTGCCACAGAATGGTCTGCAACAGGCTCAGTCTTCAGAGAAGAGAGATAGAGGAACAACAGATGAGCAGAATAAATGGTAAATATATAAATGAAAATGAATATTGACACATGAAATAACAGTAATAATAATACACTGAATAGTTAAATATATAACATACACAGCACATATGATAGAGTTGGAGTAAATGGGTTAAGTATCCTAATAACTTTTAGTTATCTAGAAAATCGTAAAAATACTAATCTAAAATAAGCATTCACAAGTCAAAAATATATGTTATTTATAGAATAACTACTAGAAAAATAGTAAAATAATGTATAATTAACATGTAATTAGCAATGAAAAAATAAAACTGTTTATTTGATTTAAAATCATACAATTAAAAATAAAAGTAAGAATAAGAAATGAAACAAATAGGAAATGAAAGCAAATAGTAAGATGGTAAATTTTAACACCCAAATATCAGTGATTATGTTAAATATAAATTGGCTAAATACACTAATTAAATGACAAAGACTTTCAGATGAAACAAAAAAGCTCTTACCATTTGCTGCTTATAAGAGATCTTTTTGAATATAGGATTTGAAAAAATTTGAATTACAGGGACAGATATATTATCCTACATAAGCACTATTTAGGATATCCTAAACATAGATTAAAAGGGTGTTTTAATAATGATAAAATGTTTACTTCACTAGGAAGATTTAATAATCATAAATTTGCACCTAATTTAGTAAATACATAAAGTGAAAATCGGCAGAGCTAAAATAAGAAGAAAATAAACCTACAATTATGGCAAAAGTTTGAACATATCTTTCAGTAACTAAGAGAACAGGCCGACAAAAAATTCAGTAAGAATGTAAAATATTTCAACAACAGAACAAATAGCATTGATAGAAATGGTCTTTAATCATCAGAGAAATACAAATCAAAACCACTTTGAGATGTTATCTAACTCCTGTAAGACTGGCTCACATAACAAAGTCCCAGAACTACAGATGTTGGAGTGGATGTGGAGAAAAGGGAACACTTCTGCACTGCTGGTGGGAGTGCAAGCTAATACGTCTCTTTTGGAAGGAAGTATGGAGAATACTCAGGGATCCAAAAGTAGACCTGCTGTTTGATCCTGCAATTCCTCTACAAGGTATATATCCAAAAGACCAAAAATCACTTTATAACAAAGATATTTGCACCAGATTGTTCATTGCAGTTCAATTCATAATAGCCAAGTTATGGAAGAAGCCCAAGGGCCCATTGGCCCACGAATGGATTAATCAATTGTGGTATATGTATACCATAGAACATTATGCAGCCTTAAAAAAGACGGAGACTTTACCTCTTTTACCGTTACATGGATGGAGCTGGAACATATCCTACTTGGTAAAGTATCTCATGAATGGAAGAAAAAATATCTGGTATATTCAGTACTATTATGAAACCAATTTATAGTCACTCACACTTTCCTATGAAGAATAGATCACAACTATGGCCCAGGATGAAGGATGGAGGAGGAGAGGATGGGAGGGGAGGTCAGATCAAAGGAGGGTGAATGGTGGGATCACACCTATGGTGCATAATGAAAGGGTATATAGAGTATAAATGTCTTAACACAATAATTAAGTAAACGAGATGAGGTATATATTAACCAGTGTGATATAAGCATTACTAATTCTATATGAAATCAACACATTGTACCCTATAAATGAATTAATGTATACATGATTTATGTGTTTATGATTTCATTAAAAAAGAAAAAAATAAATATAAACTAGATACCAAATATTAGTAAATTAGTATTAAATGTGTTAGATGTTAAAAAAAAGAAATGGTATATGTAGACCACTGCATGTAACAACTACAGGATATATTTTCTTTTCAATTACATGTGAAAGAGTTTTTTAAAAATTGACCATATGCCAGGAATAAAGTAGGCTTTAACAAATTTTGACAGATTTTAATCATATATAGCATGGGTTAAAATATTTAGATACAATTAAAGCCATACTTAGAGGAAAATACAGTCTTAAACTTATATATCAGAAAAGAAAATAGACTGAAGGTCAACTTTTTAAATTAGCTGTCTAAAGAATTTAGACCAGCAAATTAAATCTCAATAGAGTTAAAGGAAGGAAATATAGAAAAATAGCCAAATAGCTTTACCAGGGAATTCAACCAAGATTTGAGATTGATCTATAGATTCACTCCAATACCAATAAATGTCCCAGAAGTTATCTTAATGGAAATTGGCAAGCATTTTCTGGAAGACATATGGTAATTCAAGGACCAGCAATGGCTGAGAAAATCTTAAGAAAGGATAACTAAATAAAAGTACTTCCCTAGATTTGAAGACTTATTTTGAAGTTACCTTAATTAAGACAACATGATGTTGGCACAAAGAAAGGCAAAGAGAACAGAAAAGAGAGTTCAGGTATGATAGTCACACATGTATAATAGCCACTCGACTTAGGTTGATATTGGCTCTGCAGAGGAGTGCAGAGCATCATTCTTAAATGATGCTGGCTTAATTGAGCACACACATGAAAAACAAAACTTGGATTGAAGTCATGTCATATAAATAAATTTCAGGTAGATTGTTGGCTTAAATATTAAAAATGTAGTAAAATATTTCTAGAAGATAATAAAATATTTCAAAAATAAAGTAGTTAAATATGCCTTAAATATGCCTCAAATAATACAAAACAGTCACTGACCATAAAGAAACATTGATTCAGAAAAATGGCTTTACTATTACGACTTATGTTTATCAAAGATATGGTTAAAAGAATGAAAAGCCAAGCCAGGAAGTGCACAAAGACATTTGCAATCCATCAACCCTCAGGAGGCTTATTTCCAGAATATATAAATATAGATGTAAATATACGTAAAGCTTCTTCTATAAGTCAAATAGAAAAAAAAGTCTCATTGTAAAAATGGACCAGAATTCGTAGAATCCTTCATGAAAAGAAAATATTTGAAGAGATAATAAGGATATGAAAAAGTGCTCAACCTTGGAGGACACCGGGAAAAGACAATAAAATGAGAGACACCCCTGTACACCCATCAGGATAGCTAAAATTAAGGACACGGGCAACATCAAGTGTTAATAAACATATAAAGATAACTGATACTCTTGTATACTGATGGTAGAATAAAAATTACTTGTATGATTGTTTTAGGAAGGTGCTCTTAAATTTGAAGGTACACATATCCTATAATCTAGAAGTTATTTACCAAAGTCCACAGAGATGTGTGCAAAAAGGCAAAATCATAATAAGTATAATAATAATAGTCCTAAGCTGCAAATATCTCAGATGTCTGTGAACAGAAGAGTGGAAAAATAAATTATAGTTTATTTACATAAGGGGATAGTATACATCCATGAAAATGAACAAACTTCTATCACGTAAAGCAACATAAATGAATCTCACAAATGTAATGGTGTATGAGAGAAACCAGACATAAAGGGATTCAAAATGTTCCTTTTATAAAACAATTGAGCACAGGTAAAACTAATATCTGGTTTTAGAAGTCAGGACAGGGGTTCCCTTCAGTGAGAAAGGGGGGTGCACAAGGAAACTCCTGGAGTGCTAGTCAGGTACTGTTTCTTGACTTTGGGGGTGGTCTCATGAATGAGTTCATTTTGTGATAATGCACTGGACTGTACACATGAGATTTGTGCCCTGTTCTATGTGTTTCCTTTAATATGTGCTTTATGTGTCATACTTCAACAACACATTTTCAATTGCTGGATGTCCCTATCCATAGGCAATGAAATGAGCATGTGAGGGAATAGCCAAAGTCCTTTCCAGGAAACAGGGTGTGACCACACAGCTCTTCCCCCTGCATGGCTAAGGACAGAGCATGCACAATCCTATTTGACTATATATTTTTATAAGTCTATTTCAGTACTTGGCAATATTTTTTTAAAGTATTTTAGCAAGTATTAATAATCCTTTGTCATTTGTGCCCATCAAGGATGCCAAATGTTTTTAATTTTGCTTCCTGACTGTAAACTCCTGTAAGTTGAATAGTTTACATATGAGATACTTTGTGTAATACACAGTTCTTCACCATTCTTTTGTCATTGTGCAGAAAATAATCATTTAAAGTGCCTTGCCTAATTTAAGCTATGGCATTGTATATGACTTATTCCAGAATCTAAAAGTCTATATTTAAATTCTATACAATGGCTTCATAATTTTTAAAAATGCATATGCTTTTAAAGCTGCCAAATGTGGTGAAATTCTAACACTGCCACAAAGCAATCTATGGTAAGTATTTATAATCACTTACAATGCTATAAGCAGGAATGTTTTCAACCAACTCTTCCACTTTTTACCACTTCACAAAATCTGTCGGTTGAGCTGTTAACTTGGTTGGTAGAATGAAAAAAAAAATTTTAGTCTTATAAATCTATTTTCTGTAATAGAAAGAAGGTGATATATACAAACTTGTTGGATTTGCCACTCCTTGTTAAACTTTCTTAGTATGTCACCTTCAACATTAGTATTTCCACCTTTATTCTATGTCTAAAATAAAGGCATAAAACTATTGGCAGTGCCAAAAATACGTACTACACACATCTTAAGAGATGTCCTGTATGTATTACTTTTTGAAGCTGAATAAAATTATGGCAGCAATGTGTAGTGGGACATTTTTCCTAAAGATGGTATTAATCTAATGAATGCTGGCATCACCATGGGACAGGCAGGACAAAGAGAATGGTGAAAGCACTATTGTCATTGGTGGAGTGAGCACAAGATCATTTTGAAACAGTATTTGAAAATTAAGAATGTGGAAGTACAACAACCATGGAAGTGTGAGTGTGCAAAAGAACCACCCTCATGCCTGATGACTGCACATGGTGACTGTGAGATGTGTGGAGCACGTGTGATGTGCACGCGAGAAGATCCAGGAAGCCTCGCACAACTTCTGCTGTGCTATTGGAAGAGTTTGCATGCTTACCAGAGAGGTCTTCCTGACAATGTGCACGTGAGCAAAGACTTACCAGAACAGGCATATGATATATTCTTAAAACAGCAGAATGGGAAGTTTTCATCCCAAAGTCATTACATGCACCCAGTTGTGAGAGTGAGTGTTTACTGTGATGAGAATTTGCCAGGACAATGTTCAGCTCGAAGAGGTATGGTTGGGTTTCCCCCACATTCTCCAACTTCATACCCCTTGCCCTGCTGGGGACCTTAGAGGATGTGGTGTACCATAGAATACTGGCTACACGGGTGGTACTTCAGGAAGAAATAGACACAGTGCGTGCAGAGATACAGGTGAATGCTCCAGTCAGCATTGCTCAGGTGAATGCTCCGGTCAGCATTGCTCAGGTGAATGCTCCAGTCAGCATTGCTCAGGTGAATGCTCCGGTCAGCATTGCTCAGGCAGTTGTTTGCTATCATCAGAACAACTGGATGCTGGTGTAACTACTTGGAGCACCTCTTGTAATTTCAGAAATCAATGACTTATATTCATCTTTTGTTATTGGTATTGAGTATTACATTTTAATACAGTCTTTTCCTTTCTTAAAATGTGTATACATTTTGGGGCACCCTCTGTATTATTATATAAATTTTCCTATATTCATTGTAATATATTACGTAGGATATTCTATCAGCAAAGAAAACATTTCTTGTTATCTTCAAGACAAAAGTTTCAAAAGTAGAAGAAGCTCTAAGCTTGGTTTAGAAATCATTTAAGAAAATTTGGAAAATTCTGTCATTGTGTTCATTAATGATTAAAACTGAGAAAAATAAGACTTTAACATAACAGTTTCTTAGTGCTATAGAAGCTCTACTCAGCTAAACCCATTCTATGTTATGAAGTTAGAACACTCCTTATGTTGGGGGACTCTGGCCTCAGTAGTCTATCTGTCTCATATTTGGATAAATGTGATTATTAGGTTTCTTATTTCAAAATCTAAATGCAAAGAGCTCTCTTCATCAACTCCAAGCCTACTTCTAGGACTATCCACCTTCTTCTTGGCAATGTGTCAGATATCTGAATTAGCTATAAATTCCCTCTCATTCAGGCCACACAGTTGTAGTCCTCTCTACTATCCTGAGATGTCAAGAGCTATCCTAGTGATCTTTAAATGATTGTTCTCATTTAAAAATACAGGTAACTTTTATTTGGTGTTATATATAGTTCTTCTTGAAGCTTAATTGCCAACTCCCATGGAATCTTTCATATCATAAACAAATCCCTAGCGTCTCCATCTCAACTCTTACTTACAGCTATGACTAATCACAGTGTGTATTGGCACTAGGCTAATGCTTTCAAGAACAGCAAGAATGATACTCTGATTCGTGTGGTTGAAAGGCTTGTATGGAACAGCAAATCCATACAAGCTTTTCTGGAATGAGCAATGGTTTTGGCAAAGGCATAATTTTTTCTCATTATACTAAAACACAGACGGGGAGCTCTAAGTAAGGGATTTTCAATGTATGAAAAGGATGTTGCGATCATTTCAAGAGGGACACTGATTGGTGGAAATGATATTGGAAATTGGGAGAAGCTGTAACTGATACGCACCCTCAATCTAGTATAGTCTGACCTGTGATCAGGAACAAATTAGATAGTATACAAGAGATCCAAGTTGAGTGTTTTTCTTAAAATATGGCATGTCAAAAGAAAAACAATACACCAAAGAGGTCTGAATAGTGATTCTGGAATATTATCTTTCCTCAAAGGAACAATATACTTAAATATAAAAGGACCTAAGTTTCCCCTCAATATAATATTTAGTAGTCATTTTTACTCAAATGTTAAGCTTGCAATCAGAGGGGACCTTTATATCATTATCATTCAAATTTTTGCTAAGCTAGATTTCTACATGTTAACTTGTACAATCGATTTAATCAAATCAAAATATAAGATGTTTTTATTCACCACTTAAAAATTCATCTCTTCAATTGGCATATATTTCCAAACCTAGAGATTTTTTTTTTCCCCTGAGACAGTCTCACCCTGGATAGAGTGCTGTGGCTTCACAGCTCACAGCAACCTCAAACTCCTGAGCTTTAGTGACCCTCCTGCCTCAGCTTCCCCTAGTACCTGGGACTACAGGTGCCCACCACAGTGCCCGTTTGGCAGGCCAGATTCAAAGCTGCCAGCTCTGGTGTATGTGGCTGGTATCCTAGCCGCTGAGCTACAGGCGCCAAGCTCAAATCTAGAGATTGTTTTGAACTTTGACTCCATCATCCCACATGATAGCTACCCCATCTCATTTCATATCTTTTGCAAACATTATAAGATGCATTTCTTAGGCAATGTTTAATAGAGAGACACAGAAATAGTATTGATATTGTGCAATGGGGAACCACTTTTCAGCTCTAATTCTAAACATAAAGTAATTACTTCTGCCAAAAATATTTTAGAACCACCTCTTCCATTACTGCACCGAGACTCCTGATAGTGGCAAAGACAACCCAGAGGATGGCAAGGACGGGATTCCTGCACTCAGGTTAGACAGACATACTGCCTCACTCTGGCAGCGACCTCCATTATCTGGTAAAGCCAGCAGGCAGAGTTTTGTAGAGCATATTGTAGATAAGAAAGCCTTTGACAGAAATCCTCTGATAAAGATGCAGTTTTAAGGGAAGAGAAGCATATTTGTAAAGTCTCAAAACCAGGAAGTCACAGTTCTCAAATGAAGAGGTGACATCCCAGTAAGGTCAGTGTAGGGCATGCCTTGTGAAACACACAGATGAGGCTAACCAGCAGGTCAGCTACTTGGGGGCCCTTGGCCCTTCCCCCTTGGAAGAGGTGGAGATAGCAGGTGAGTCTAAGGCCCACTGTGCTGGCTCAGAGTGATCCCTCTCTCTGTCCTAAGTGATCCCAAACCATCTGATTAACATTTGGTTCTAATATTTAAGATTTCTTTAATTTTGATGATTAATATCAGGATGCCATCCTTCTCCCCTTTTGAACATCAAGGAATATTTTCCCATTGTTAGTACTCTGGTACCTGTTCGGTTCTGCATAAGTTCTCCACATTTTTTGGCAACAGTTTTGTAATTCCATTTGAGTTTTTGTAGTTCATTGGTGGGCTATTCTTTTAAACACTTGAGTTAATTTAAAACAAATAATTTACTTCTTATAGCCTCTTTACATAGCCACTTTGGGTTTTAGTTCTATTCCTAAACATACTTTACATGCCTTTCCACTTTCTTTCTTTTTTTCTTCCTTTCTTTTTTTTTCTTTCTTTCTCTTTTTTCTTTTTCTTTCTTCCATTTTCATCTCCCTTTCATCCTTTCTTTCTTTGTATTTCCTTTACTCTTTCTTTCATTGTCCAGTGTTCACCACCATAATTAATAAGTAAAATATTCTCAATAACTACTTAACAGCTTATCTTGTCACTCACAACATTACAAAAGCCACTGTCTTGGAGATGCTGGAGAAATGTCAGATATCTTTGGCTTGTCATCTTACCATCTGTTCTTCACTTTGGATTCTTTTTGGAAACTTTGCCTAAGCACATAAATGATTCACTTTCTTTTCCATAGTGTTGATGACATTTCCCCAAGTGTTAAACCTCATGCTTGTGGTTAATCAGTTCTTGGATCATATCATCATTCCAGCCTGACAATTCTTGCTATAGAATCCATGTGTCTTTTGTGGGGGGTACAGTCTGAGGTCTTCAGAGTATTTTTAAAAACTCCTGACATTGGCTCACTCACAGCTAGGGATTAAAATTTGCCAGTGTTTCTGTTAAAGTGAGAGGGCCTTCTGAATCAGAGCATTTGACTTTTATCTTTCATTGAGCTAACTGACTGCTGTCAGGACCACTTTAATAGTTAACTCCTTTGCAGGGATTTATGAAACGTTAGAGAAAAGTAGGCTAATGTTATGCTGAACACTCAGAAGGCCAAAATTCCCAACAAGCTTTCATCAACAAGTCATTCATTCTGAAAATTCTGATGAATGGAAAATGCTAGAGAAAATTCAACACCGTCTGAATGAAATAATTAAATGCTGAAGTTGGAAGGGATTTTAGAAATAATTTAGCACATACTCTTTATTTTACTTGTGGAAAAAAATGAGACCCAGAAAGACTAAATGATATGCTCAAAGGAGTTCAAATGACCATTAGAAGCCAGCACTTCTGACAACAATCCTTGGGGACAGCTCCTTTAGTGGATTCTGTCACCATTCAGGCTTTCCTCATCAGAACAGTTCACAAGATGTGGAGAAATGGCAGGACAAAGTAGCACAGAACTGGGTTTCGGGTGCAATCTGGACTTTCATAAATGAAAAACCTCATATGTTCCACAAAGGAATTTTTGCATATTTTTTGTAAATGGTGAGCCAGAGATTTTGTGGGGTTTGCTAGAGATAATCATTGATGTGGTAGATCGTGATTAGAATGGAAAGTGTGGAAAATGGTGAATCCAGTGAGGGAAGAGTGTGGCAGAGTTCTCAGTGATTAGGGTAGAGAAATTTACTTCCCCATCAATAAGAGAGTGTTCTTTCATCTTCCACTTCTGATGAATTTACAGTTAAAGGGTACAAAAGAACTTGTTGCTTCGAAGAACACCTTCTGTGCACATATCTGTATTTTTCAAAGGAAGACTAATTGTAGACAGCATCTCTTGGTCATAGATTTAATCAAATACAGTTTCATGAATTGGTGTTTCCCATTTTTCTATGTTCCTCCTTGGCAGGTGTATGTATGGGAAATGGTTCTTTGTGTGACAGTGTAATTACATGCAGAATATGTCTACTTTTTTTTTTTTTTTAATCCAGGCTCATTTGGCGCCGTTCCTCAAAGCTCATCTTGTGAAGAAGTGAGGGGTCTGATACTGAATTGTGTAATATTGAATCATTTCAGATTGGCTTTGTTTTCGTGCAGATTTGCTAGATTGCCCACCTTTTCCAATCTATGTCAGTTGTCACACCTTCTTCTATTTTATTATTCTCCAGCAACCAAGAAATTTGCCCTTCCGTTTTGTACACCTTACACTACACAGACACCAGGCCTCTGTGAGAGCAGCATGTGGTGACTTTCAGAAGTTTAATTCTTCCTTGAACATGCATAACAAGTCAGCAGCTTTCAAAGACTATGCTTTGAAAAAAAAAAAAGATTACTTTTAATGAAAAGAACTCCACGTTTACCATCTATTACAAAAATTCAGGCACACAGAGCTTGGAGCAAAAAGACAGGACGGAATAAACCAGCATTGTGTTGAATCATAGAAATGTTAGGAGTACAAAAGACACAAAAGATGCTGTATTGAAGAAGGATATAAGGTCACCGACGAGGGAAAAAAGTGAACTACAGTGATAAGAGGAGGTGAAATGTAATTGTCTGTGTACCTGAGGGTAGGCACCACAGAGGCCTCAAACTCAGAATTGTTAACAATTGTCTCTTGAAGAGGAACACTTCAGAGTCTCTCACACTGGAAGACAGAAAATCAGAGAAATGTAAAGAAGTAAATTTGTGCCACTGAATATCTTCTGAATAATTATATGGATTGTGTTATAAAAAGAACCATTTCTTAAACTGGAAAATATATGGTTCAGAAGAAAATGAGCAAATCAGGTAGAGAATACATTTTAAAAAATTGTTGCAAAGGGCTTAAGAAAAATAATTATTATCTCTTTATTCTGAGGGTTACATCTGGCCTTTCCTTGTACCGTTTATATAGCAAGGACTAGTTTTTTATCCTTTTTGGAGCTGATCAATTCATGTTAAGTACTCTATTTGTTGAATTATTTATGAATTTTCTGGGAGACATTTTATAACGATGGTGCTAAATATTAATAGTTAGATGAATGCAACCTAATACAGGGAGTACAGTTTTAACTTTTCACCTCAGTGATTGAACTAATCTGTCTGTAGATAGTTGAGGGCTGCCATAATCTACAGCTGTCTGTGTAAACTGGGCACGGTGTAGCCAAACTCCCTCATGGAGTTGTTTAGTGAGGAAAATAGAAGAGGAGGGGTACATAACTAAGAGAAGTATGACGTCTGGGGTAAGTTTCTGGTGGGTAATGTTTGACAGAGTCCCATACTCTGGTGGTGTTTACGTCTTCCCCACCCCCCGACTTGTTCCCCATTCTGAGGGGAACACTTTTATAACTCCCCACCCAGCCAAAAGTTAACTGTGCATTTGCCTCATGCCTGGCAGAAACTCTTGTGCTGGGTGATGCAGTCAAGCCTTTTCTCTCTGCTTTCCTATGTATCTTAGAGGAGACATTTATAGCCCTTTTTTAAAAGATGAAACACAACAAAACTCCAGTTGCAGAACTTACCCCGGGGCTGCTCAGTACGTGGTAAATTCCTACATGAATTTAATAAATTCCTACAAGAAAACCTGTGGCCCCATTTAGGCAATTTTGCCTGCTCCCTACTGTGGAGAAAGAAGCATGTAACCAGATACATTTTATTTTCTACTTCTCTTGACAAAAATCATGGTGCTTAATGTCTTACCCAAGTGTTACAATCTGCTCAATTCAGTTCCCTGAAAAACACCTATCCCTTCTGCCGCCTTCTGATGGTATCTGCTCTGGTTTATCCTTAAACGTGTGTTCATCAGGAAGTGAGGACAATTACATAATTATACGTAGTCCAGTTCCAATGTGATTCCAGTTTGCTACCGTGGGTGGAATATTTCTGAAGACAAGCCCTGCTCATGTGTGGGGACTGTGTACACATCTTGGGTTTATCAGGGTTTGGTATCTAATTATTCATCTTTTGCAGCGTCATTTGTTTCTTTCTGATGAACTTTTGCATAAGCATACATTTATGCTAACATCTCCTGTATTTAAAGGAAAAAACCCACAAAACCAAAAACAACCTTTATTTCTCCCATTCTTTTCCTTCTCGTTCTTTTTGCAGAAAAATTCCCGACTTTACATTGTCCTCCCAGCCTTCGGCAGCAGGGGGCGTCTTTCCTCACGTCCCAAGGTAGACTCCTCTAGTCAAGGGTCCTGCCACTCTGGTGCCAAATCCCCGGGTCACTCTTCTCCTTTTATCCACCTTTGATGAAGCCCCTTTTATCTCAAAATCTTTCTTTGCTTAACTGTCATAATACCACATTAATATTTTTTTTCTTCTAGCTTTATACAGGTATAATTGACAAATACAAACGTGCACATTTAAGGGGTATAATATTTTGTTATACATATACATTGAGAAATAAGTAACATAAGCTATAACATCCGTCACTTCATGTAGGTCCCATTTTATTTTGAGGGTGAAACCTCTCAAGATCTACTCCCTTAGGAAATTTCAAGCCTACGATGCAGTATTATTAACCATGGTTACTGAGCTTTATGTTAGTTCTCCAGACTTTACTCATCCTGTGTAACTAAAGCTTTGTGCCATTTGACCAATAATTACATTCTTCTATGACTGGATTCTCTGGAACCCTGACACTGTGGGAGATATATGATTTAATTCCTCCCTCACTGTGTACATGAGAAAATGGATTCATCTACGCTCACTGTGGGGAAAGTGACTTACTAAAAAATTTTCTTAACACACAAACCTTGCTTCCTCTTCAAAGTCTTCTCTAATTTAAACAGCGTAGATATTTATAAATAAAAATTATACCAAAATGGCAGTGTTAATTTTAAACTAATAGCTGGAATTAGAAGCTTGCAAGAAATGGAGATTCAGTCTGGTGTGGTGGCAGATGCTCCAAACTAGAGGTCACCATTGTGCTCTGTGCTGATCTGCACCTCATGGGTCTGAGCAGCTCTGACTGTTGACTAGAGCAGGGTCTCCATGCCCAGAAGCAGGTCTGAACCACCTGGGGAGCTTAAAATATCATATCCAGACTCCCTAGAAATCCTGATCTAGTAATTGTGAAATCTGTATTGTTTTAAAACTCATGGAGTAGACTGAGGCACTACTGATTGGGAGAACAGACAGTGAGCTCCATGTTGTAACACCACAGTTTGTTGGATTTCTTTTTATCGCATGGCCATTTCTTATTTTTAAAGTGAATCTTATGGAGGGATGATTCACATACATAGATTCATCCCCTGTAGGTATATAGTTTGGTCTTTTGGACAAACTCATAATGTTCTTCATCCTTTGCCAAAAATCAACCTGGCAGATGTTTTCATCAACCTAAAAGGGTCCCTCAGTCCCCTTTGTAGTCAGCCCCACCACAACCTCCCTCTGACAGCCACTGATCTGGTTGTTTTCTCTATAGTTCTGCCTTTTCCAGAGCACCTCATCAATGGATTATGCCAGATGATGTAGTCTCTTGTGTCTGAGTTTTTCTACTCGGCATAAGGCATTTGAGAACAATCTTTGTCATATATACCAGGAGTTCATTACTACTTATTGTGGAAGGGAAAAAAATCTGTTGTGTGGATGGGCCATGATTTGTTTATCCACTCACCCACCAGCAGATGGATATTTGGTGGTAACCAGTTTTGGTGATTATGAATAAATTCATCACATTTATATAGAGGTAATTTGTGAGGGCATTTTTTTCATTTTTCTTGAATAGATACTGAAGATGATCTTCTGAAGAACAGAAGTTTCAAATTTTATTAATTTCTGCTTACCAATTTTGTTCTTTATGGTTTGTGCTTGTTGATATTCTATTAAATATTTGTCAGGCTCAAGGTCATAGAGATTTCCTCATATTTTTCTTGTGCAGGTTTTAGAATTGGTCTATGATAGGGTGACCAGACATCCCGCTTTTGGCGGGACAGTCTCAATTTTTAACAATTTGTCCCGCGTCCCGCAGCATTTTAAAAAAGTCCGGATTTTTGGAAAGAATGTATGAAAGGGCCAGAGAACTGTAAGGGAATATACAAATTTCGGCTGCCATGTGGCTATTTCACCAGGATATGAGTTTTATATTATTTTTATTAATTTTATAATGTTAAACTGTAATAATAACAAATAATTGTTGAGAAGTGATTTTCAAGAACTGCTTATCAAAGTTTCCATTGCTGTTAGGCCCTTCCCCCACCCCACCCCCCATCAATGGTGTCCTGCTTTACTAATGTTAAAATCTGGTCACCTTAGTCTATGATTTGTGTCCAACTGATCTTTGTATTCAGTGTGAAATAAAGGCTGTTATTCATTTTTTCTTTTCTTCCCTCCTTCATCTCTTTCTTCCTTTTCTTCTCACTCTCTTTCACTGGTGCATAGATCCCTGCTGTTGTGAACACACACACCTCATCGCCATTCTCTTGCCTCTGCCTGTGTTTGCTTCCCTTGCATCTTCTTTAGAGACCTTTCCTTGGAAGAAACTGTAGTTGGGAAGTAACATCCATTTACATATCTGCCTTTCTCAAGGGATTAATTCCCATATCTGAAACCTCTATGTTGGTCTTATACCCACTGTTCTTTTCTTGGTCCTTTTCTCATCTCCTTTGTTTATTTATGACATACCAACCCTGCATATGTTTTGTTAGACTTATCCTTAAATATTTGAAATTTTGTCAATCTTATAAAAGAAATGGTACCATTTAAATTTCATTTCAAAAATGTTCCTTAGTTAATAAACAGAAATGCAATCATTTATATTGACCTGGATTCTTACAATATTGCTAAACTGATATATTAAATATAGTAACGTCTCGGTTTTGTACTTTTCCCCCCAAGCTTAAGGGAAAAGCATTGAGTATTTCATCATTTGTGATGACATCAACCAAAGGCCATTCCTAGGTTTCCTTCCACAGGCAAGGAACTTTACTTCTATTCCAATATTATAGAAATTAAAAAAAATCTTAAGAAAATGTTCACTTTTTTAAGAAAATTTTTCTGCATCTGTTGAAATAATCATGTGGTTTTTCTCTCCTAATTACTCATGATATATTGTACTCTATATATATATTCTAAAATATCTTTGCTTTTTAAAAATTTTTAGTTTTAATTATTATGGATCCATAATAGTTGTATGTCTTTATAGGGCACAAGTGAGGTTTTGATATAGGCATTCAGTGTAAATTAAGCAAATAAAGGATACCTGGTGTATCCATCACCTCAGGCATTTATTATTTCTTTGTGTTAGGAGCATCCAATTTCACTGTTTTAGTTACTTTAAAATATACACTTATTGTTGATTAGAGTTACTTTGTTGTGGTATCAAACATTGCTTATTCTATTTCACTATTTAACTATATTTTTGTAGTGTTAACCATCCCCACTTTGTCCTTTCTCCCCATTACCCTCCCTAGCCTCTGGTAACCATCATTCTATGCTCCATACCCATGAGATCAATTGTTAATGCTTAGCTCCTATACATGAGTAAACATGAGACTTATCTTTCCGTCCTTAGCTTTTTTGGCTAGAATATGTTTGTTAATAATACTCTGTTTAGGATTTTTAAAACTACATTGGGTGCCAAAAACTGAATACCTAGTTTAAGAGCTCTTGCTGGAAGTAAAATTGATCATTCCCAGAAAAGGTAAGAATTGCAGGGAAAATGGAAGTGTGTCGCATGTCTAGGTGCATCAGAGCGGTAACAGTGCCTTCAATTCAACTTTGAAATGTAACACATGGATAACATCTCCTAAAATGTGCATGTATTTTTTGGCACCCTCTGTATGTTTTTGAGGGTAAAAGTAAGATACAATAAGTTATAGAGCTCTCATTATCAGAGTGGAATAAGCGTGTGTGCTCTTTAAGTGACACAGCTTTTCCTCATAGTGAATTATGTCAAGAAAAATATTTCTCACATTGAATTTTAGAGAACAGTTCATTTTGTAGTAGACGATGTCCTCAACAACATCTTTATAGAAAATGTAATAATGGATTTCGTATGACTATTCCTATATCATAAAAGGAAGAATATAATACATAAACAAAAGCACACACACCAGTTAATTAATGTATGAATGGGAATACAATGATATAGTTTAGTTCTATCCCCCAAGTCTGTGTATTGTATACACGTGAAATAATTGTGCAATTTAATATTCAGCAGCATCCAGGAAGCCACCTTTGTTTTGCATTACAGACAACTCCAATGACTTCTGCTCCCATGGAAGTATTTAATTTCTCAATTTGCCTTCTGCTGTTTCTAACATTAGATTTCCTTTTCCTTTCAGCCCTCCTCAGTTATATCATTTTTTTTTTTTTACAGTAGAGCCATTCACCCATAATTATATGGGATTAAGGGATTCCTCAGAAGGGGCAACATGGAGATTCCCTTGAAGGATGAACTTGGTCTGTCTAGGCTCTTCAATTTTGTGTCCTATTGCTCCTTTTAGTTCATTCCTTTCTCTTTTAATTGCTATAGCTCTAGCCCGGCCACTTTATTGTACTTTGGGATTTCTGACCTTCCATAAATTGCTCTAATTGGCTCAGTAACCATCACTGTTCCTGTTGTTTATGGCACTCTGTAAAAGCCTGTGGTGTCTGATCTGCTTTAACCTAACTCCAGCTAACTGACCCAAATTTCAGCCTTCTGCAGGTTTGATTTTTCTTAAATCATAGGATTTAGGGTTTCTTGAAGAAGTGGAGAAGAGATGGAGTATGTATCCTTACAATAAAGTTTTCTAAGCTGCAATTCTGTTGGTATTTGATAGGAGCTGGACTGAATTGACTAAAACAATTTGCGAAAATTGGGAAAATGCACTCAGATGGTCAGAAGGAAGAAAGCGTCTAACACCAGAGCACTGTGTGGTGCAGCAATCAGAGCAAGAATGGGAACTTGGGAGGTTTGGTAAAGTTGTGAGTTACTAAACAGATGCTAGATTATAATTTGCTAATAGGAAAAATGTTAAGCTATACCTCAATCTGCTCTTGGGCTTCATTTCTCCATGTTAAGATGATTCTTCTTAATGCAAAAAGAAAGGTATTTAGCTAATTTGGCCATTACTTATGAAGTTGGTTTAGACTAGGCCAACAATTTTTCCCCCAAGAAGCATTTTCACAAGGGCTCGCTGGTTTCTGCTACAGTCTTGCTGAAAAACTGTTTCATGAGCTATTTTGTTGAGCCAGATTACAAGCAGAATCTATTTCCTGGGATCATCATGGCTAGGGGAACCTCTTGCAAGCCAATCTTTCCCCTAAGTGCTCCAAATTACCAGTTAATTGCTCTAGCCTGATGCAACTGGCCTATGCATCTTCCAGATACCAAGTCAGAAGGAAATAGTGCAGATAACTGCAAATTATTTCATAGATTTTGAGCCATTATATAGCTAATCATATATTGGACATCTTTAGCATTCACCCAAATATACTTGCATTGACAAAACCCACCCCTCTGAATAGCATGTTTTACTCATTAAGAGGAATAAAGAGTGATGAATAAATCTAAATTATAAAGTCAACATTGTAATTACTAAAGTACTTGGATACATCTAATAAAATTTGGGTTTATTCAATTTATTTTGCATATCATAATATATCTCATGAGGAGAACACCTGTGTCGTCAATTATAAGGAGAAATATGCATGTAGAACAAGTGGAGACAACTGGCTGTGACTTACTAGAGGCCAAATGATTATTTCAGTTTTAAAAAGACTATCCCATAAAAATAATATTTTAGTTTAATCATTTAGGTCATATTCAAAATGCCTTTAGGTGCTTATTGAGACTTGAAAATGAATGCAAACTGCCTTATTAAATTACAATATAACTGTATAGCTTTAATGAAATTTTTTTTTAAAAAATAAAGACTTTTGAATTATAATGGTCCACTCATGCAGAATAATTCATGCACAATACTGGATTCCAATTGGGAACTGATTTAATAGTGATGTTAATGAAGTGCCAAGAAAAGAGTAATAGGGTGAAATTTCTTTGTAGCAATTTCCAGGAGAGGGATTTTTCTTTTCTTTTCTTCTTTTTCTTCTATTTTTTTTTTTTTTTTGTAATAGAACTTAGAAATATCAATTGAAGCAATTTCTTTTGGGTGGGAGGGTTTGATTGAAAAGAAAGAGAAAATGATGAAGAGAAATAAGGGTGAGTAATGAGGGAGGAATCTCATTTTCTTTCTTCATGAATTAAAAATTTGCTCATATAGTATAAAATGAAATGACTAAATGTAAAAATAAAATGAACCCACTTTGTACATTTTTTTTTTCCAGTTTTTGACCAGGGCCAGGTTCGAACCTGTCACCTCCACTATATGGGGCCGGCCCCCAACTCCTTGAGCCACAGGTGCTTCCCTGTACATTTTCCAACTTCAAAAAAATGCAAATAGAAACAATGAAAAGATTAAAGATATTTTGTAAATTTGCCCAGTTTTAATGATCTTGATTCCTTTGATGTTCCTTAAATCACCATCCTCAATGTAACAACTTTGACACATCATACAATTTAAATCATCAGTAAAATAGAAATGCATTTTATCATTTCAGTTAAAATTATCATTTTGTAAAAGGATTATAATAAAAAAACATCATTCTAAGGGACTGAACTCACTCCATGGAAGTAGTTGTTCTAATTCCACCCCTGTCTTGATTTTGGAATGCAGTCTGTACAGTGAAAGATGTGGTGCTTCACCTGTTCTGGAGACAACACTGACCTATTTGACAAGAGAGCTTAGTTCCAGCTATACACTATTTCCCAAATTGGCTAACTAAAGAACATTTACAGAACAGATGTCCCCAAATAGGAAGCTGGATGGTTTAATACAGCTACCTCTCACTTATTTCAGACAATGTTAAGCTTACTACTAACACTGTGTGGCTGCTGCAAGACTTGAGAAATGGTTTCAGGATTACTTTCACCCTCTATTCCAAGTTAGAAATTGAATCTGGAACACATTTCTCCTCTTCTGTTATTTGTTTAGGATGATTCTTTTTGTGTCTGCCTGAGGATATTCAGTTGTAAACTTTTACCATGACTATGAAGCATAGGACATTTTTATTTATTTATTTATTATTTATTTATTTGTTTTTTGCAGTTTTTGGTTGGGGCTGGGTTTGAACCTGCCACCTCCAGCGTATGGGGCTGGCACCCTACTCCTTTGAGCCACAGGTGCTGCCCCATTTTGATTTTTTTTAAATAAAAATGCTTCTTTTATTTCTATAAAATTTTATCAGGGCTTGCCCCATTTAGGCATCATTTTATTTCTGCCATATCAATATGTATAAAGTATCACTTCACTAATAAGCCTTCTCTGGTATGAAGTCTTCAACAGCCCTAAATTGCTTATTGAATGAAGTTTAGATACATTAGTTGGGCAAATTATATCCTCCAAAATTTATTCCTTTGTCCCTGTTTGCTACTAATTTTCTACCTAGAAAAGCTACTCCGGCCAGACTCATTTGTTCCTCATGTTTAAAAAACAAAACAAACAAAAAAATGCGACTTATTTCCGTTTCTTGCCTTACTTATGTTGCTCTCCACGCCCTTCAGACCTGCTGTGAAACTTCTGCAGGTACTAGAGGTCTGGATCAAACACTATTTCCGTGAAGCCTTTCCTACTTCCCTCCCCACTAAGAAGCAATAACTGTCTTCTCTGAACTTCCACAACAAGGTTTATGTCTCTCAAAATTGTAGAAATTGGCTCGGCGCCTGTGGCTCAAGCGGCTAAGGCGCCAGCCACATACAACCAAGGTGGCGCGTTCAAATCCCCAGCCCGGGCCCACCAAACAACAATGATGGCTGCAACTAAAAAATGGCCGGGCGTTGTGGCGGGGGCCTGTGGTCCCAGCTACTTGGGAGGCTGAGTCAGGAGACTTGCTTGAGCCCAGGAGTTGGAGGTTGCTATGAGCTGTGATGCCATGGCACTCTACCCAGGGGGATAGCTTGAGGCTCCATCTCAAAAAAAAAAAAATTGTAGAAATTGATACAACGTACATTGTATTTTTCTCTAAATTTGTAATAGTCGTGTGTTGACCTGAATTATTGTGTAGAAAAGAAAAATATCAACCTGCCAAGTTCTAGCTGTTTGAAGTTACTTGAACGCTTTGAGTTTCAGTTTCCTCATCTGTTTGAACTTGAAAGAGTTGATACAGGTCCAAAGAACATAGAACAGTAGTACCTTGCCTGCAGCTCAGGGTTATATAAGTGCTTGCTATTCTATTATGTTATAGTTTTCCCATTATTATGTTCTCTGAGGCAAGGGAAATAAATTATTTATTCTTGTGTGTAAACAATATTATCTCAAATAACATTTGCTGATTAACTGTGAAAGACCTAAATTCTGAAAAGACTTGTTTGGGTTTGTATTTTCTACGATGAGTTTTATTTCTCATGAAGCTGCCAATAGTTAAAATTATTTGATTGACTTATGCTTAGTTGGTCATCCATGAAATATTTATTTAGCACTTGCTTTGTGCAAATTATAGAACCCAGGGAAGGCAAAATAAACACCCTTTGGCTTCAAAATAAATACTCTTGGTTGATACTAAGTTATGCAAGGAAAGCCGAAAGTGTAGCATTGTGCAAAGAACATGTAATTTTGACCAAAAAAGTTCCAAATGTCAGTCTTTGTCCTGCAACTTCTAAGCTGTGATCTATATTTGGGCACCACACTTTCCTCAAGTAAAAACAAGCAAATAAACAAACCTAATAATATCAGATCATGGCTTCTAAAGCTGACAAACACAACATAATATTTCAAAAGAAAAACCTCACACAGTATTTGACACACAAGAGCCACTCAGTAAACACAGGTTGTCTTCTCCACCAAAAAACAAGAAAATTTTTTAAAAATAATAATTTTAGACAAAGATTAAAAATGTTAACTGGATATTAAGACAAATTATCAAGGCATATGTGCAGTCCCCCATGAGTTCATTTGTTCATTCATTCAAAAGACAATCATTTATTTCTACTAAGTGCAAAAGATATTATACTAAGTCCTGTGGAGAAATGTAGAAATAAATGGGATATGGCTCCTACCTCTACATGTCTTGTGATGTAATGGGTATGTTAAGAAGTACTTAGAGATAATTATGGTGAATACTATAAGTGTGTATTTAAGGAAATTCAGATAGCATGCTTTAGTTCTGAGGAGTAAGAGCACATTTCTTCCTTGAAGATATTGAAGGCTTTATGGAGCATGGTGCAAGCTGAGCCTAAAAGGAAAATAAGGTTTTGATAGGTCAGGTTGTAAATTGTCTGTTCCAGTATAGAAAAGAATAGCAAAAATATGGAAAAACATATCACTCGTTCAGAGCATAATGAGAGAGCAAGTTTTACTGCAATAGAGGGTACACTTAGGAAACATATGACACATCTAGAATGGACGTTGGGGTTAGTCTCTAGGCTGGGGTGGAGAGGTGGTCAAGAGATTTGCATTGAATTTCGTAGATAAAATGGAACTGAAGATATGTGAGCAGGGAAGTAATGCAGGTGACATAACTAGAGCTGAACTTTCAAAGGCTTAAGCTGATGGTTTGGAATTTAAAATAGAAGTATTTAATGATG
>NW_003852632.1:1719147-1720215 GCF_000181295.1 Otolemur garnettii
ACCCAGGGAAGGTTTTAGGAAACACAAATGATTTTTTTCTGGGTACGTGAAAGGGTCTGAAGAAATAGTCACTATTTTATTTGGAGGTATCAGAGTTATGCTGATGACTGGAGTGGTTTTGTGAATGTAGATTTTGTATTTACTGGGGGGGGGGGAACCCCAGAAAATGGGAAACTGCTTGGATAGAGAGAAAGGAGTTTTTGAACTATTTTTACCAAGTCAATATGTATTCTTCATGACTGATGGAGTATAGCTGTCTTCCTCGCCCAGCATTACCACTTCTTCTCCACTCACACCAAAAGAAACCGACACAGGCCCTGATCTTTTGTCTGGTGTGTACATAACAGATATGGCACCAACACACCAAGGGGCAGAATTTTGCATATGGGTGAAAACAACAATTGTATTTATATTTACAGTCTTCCTAAGGACTAGTCTGATTCAAACTAAGGGATTAGTATACATTAGTATAGTGGTTTTGTGGTGCAGAACTTCCCAAGATGTTTCTCGGTGATGCCCACCTCTGGGTACTCTTGCCTCTGTGTAACTCACTTCCTTGAATGCGGCCTGGAACTAGAGACTTGTTTTTAATGAATAGATTACAGCAAAAGTTATGCTATATCACTTGTATGATTATGCTACAAAAATTTAGGATATATATTTCTGGCTTCCGTTATTGTTTTCTTGGATTGCATTCCTTTATAAAGCAAGCTACCATTCTGGAGAGGCCTGTGCAGCAAGGAGCTGATGGTAGCCTTTGACCACTAGCCAGAGAAAAGCTAAGCTTCTCATCCAACAGCCCCGGGGGGACTGAATCCTGCCAACAACCTTGTGAGTAAGCTTGCAGGTGCGTCCTTCTCCACTGAGTCCTCAGACAAGACCCATGATCCTGCAGTCATATGTGAGATTCTGAAACAGAGGATCCCTATAAGTCATGCCCATGTTCTGACCCTTAGAAACAGTGAATTGGTAAGGTTAAGTATGTATTTTTTTAAGCTACTGAATTGAGGGGGCAACATGTTATGAGGCAACAGATGACTAATAAAGTATGTTTAATTCAATTCTAAA
>NW_003852632.1:1720578-1729177 GCF_000181295.1 Otolemur garnettii
GTACAATTACCATCCAACAAGCAAATCAGAGCCACGTGGTGTTGTGTCCTGTGACTGTTTATGTGTGAAGTTCCATTTATTTATTTAGTTTTCCTTGAATACCTATGCCTGAAGATTAGAAAGCAAAGGCTGAGGTGAGGAAGGGAGTCTGCATCATTGATAGCAGGGCTGAGACAGATTCTGCTTCCTTTACAAAGAAAAAGTAATTGGAAAGTAAGAATTCAATTCTCAAAATTGTTGCACTGCCTCTTATTTTCTAAGGCATGGTTTTGTAGTTTGTATACACCAACTACTCTTTTTTTTTTTCATAGAAAACATCATATTTATTTATTTTTATTTTTATTAAATCATAGCTGGGTACATTAATGTAATCATGGGGTACAATATGCTAGTTCTATATACAATTTGAAATATTTTCATCAAACTGGTTAACACTCAGCCCTACTATGAAACCAATTATACACCAACTTATACACCAACTACTCTTTTAAGATTATGTAAAAAGTAACAGTCTTTCTTTAGAATTTCACTCTAGAGTGATGCAGCTTCATAATTGCCCCCCATACTAAACAGGCATCTGAGACTTTACTGGGCCCTTTCCAGTTTCAACCTTACGGACTTTATGATGTTGGCATTTCTTCCAGAAATGCTGAGAATGTTCTGTACCAGAAACACTATGTTCCCTTAGGAAGCACCATTTGGGACTGTGTTCTTTAAGTTTGGAAAAGTTTACACGTCTACATAATCCATACAAACCTTGGTGTCTAAGAGCAAGAAAAGTACATGTTTAGGGGCTGAAATATTTTCCCTTCTTCACGCTGAAATTTCAAAGTTTCTTTCAAAATGTGTTTTGGCTATCTGTTCGTCAAAATCTCATGTGCCTGCTGTATTTTAATTTCTTTCTTCATACCTATATATCCCAACATTAAAGAAAAAGAGGGATTATAAATGTGTAATTTGTAGTCTTGGACATAGTGGGGTATAGTTGTTGTTCTGGAAAGCACTATTTTGAAATTGCTGGTACAAAAGGGAAAAGAAACCACGGATCTCTGTCAATCTGTGCATGTGAACAAGTAAGAGCAGAATGAGAACTGGGAATGAGGTTATCTTCTTTTTTCTCTCTAGTACATTGGGATCTCATCAGTTTTCTAATCAACAGGAACCTGGTTACTAAAGAGAAAATAGACTTACTATCACTTAGAATCTTAGAATGAAGGCCTCTCATTCCTTAGGATAGAATGAATATGCAAATCTGATTCTACAAGAACATATTCATGTTTAATCAATGACACTTAATTACAGAGGACATAATTCCTCACAAATATATATGGTACTAGACATATCTTTGTCGTTCAACCTCAATAAATATGCTTTAGTAGTCAATTGGCACCTAATTAATAAATAATTAGAACCTCAATGAATATAAATTTACATTTAGTTGCATTAGTTAATTCAGTGTCTTCAATGTTTTCCTTTTAGTAGTCTTTTATATAGGAATTGTAAGTGATTCCTCTTGCCAAATGAAATGTCAGGAAGCTAAGAGTTATTAGAGCATCCTAATTGAAATTTGAAAACTAATTATAATAGAATGTGTGTTCCTATTTGGAAGCTGCTGAACTAAAAAATCTGAACAAAAATAAATCATTATATTTATACTGTAACTGTCATATATTCTTAAAATTAAATCCAAACGTGAGACTTTTGATTTACAACATAACCAAAAATATATGCTGAAGCACTTTAAACTTCTTCAAAAAGTTGTGAAGATATTTTTGAAACTAAATAGAAATAAAATCTGCTTTTCCTGGGATAAACTAACAAGTAAAATAGCAAGTAGTAGAATTTTTAACAACATTATATGGAAAATATGGCAACACTGGCCAATATCAGCAGTTTCATTCACAGGAATTTCATGGGATTAAACTTTTGCAAAGAAAAATTTGGCAGGCAAGGTTGTCAAACTCTTTCCAGAAATCAACTGACAGAAAAACACACACATACATGCATACACACACACAGTCAAGAAAATTCTGGTACCAGTGGTATGTCCCTAAACCTCAAGTTACAAATGTCCATTAACCAGAAGACACCATTGGAGAAACTGTGATTATTTGAGTATATGTTAAAAAATGTGTATAGTTTTTAAAAAACAATACCTATGTTTATTTTACAGCATAGGGAGTTAGCCCCTGGGGATTGCTCATTTTGAAGATGCTCAACATCAACATTGCGGGAAAATGGAGGATCATTGAGGGCTCATTGCACTCTTTTTACACATAATGTCCAAAGTCACATGGCCAAAGACCCGAGCCTCAAGCCTCTGCCTCTGAGAACAGCCACTCTTGATCTACCAGGAAATCCACAGTATGCCCTAGTGTTTCCTGTCACACTGCAGGAAGCATTCATTTAATCCAGTCAACAGATATTTATGGGATATAGTCTCTGTTACAGGAACTATTCAGTGACTAGAACCCACAGAAATCCCTGACCTCCTGGAGGCCACATTTTGCTGGGGGTGGCAGAGAAGCAGTGTGTGTAAAGGAGAGCCCTGCCCTCATCCACCTTGCTCTAACACTGCATCTCATTTATTTAATCATTCATTCACCTGGAAAATGACAGACATCAGGGTTACAGTGGGACTCTTCAGTTGGAGAGATAGAAAATAAACTTTTAAAAATGGGTATAAGTAATGAAATGAGGTCCCTCCTTTACTCTGAAAATGGCATAAACTCAGAGATTTTTCTTCCCTGCCTCCATGTGTTGATAAGTTCGTGGCTTCCACAAACTTTCCAAAACTTATTGCACAGGTAAAATGTTCTAAATTCAGCCTTCATAGTTCATAATATCCTAGTTTGTTTCTGAAGATATTTCAGTTCAAAATGAAATGCTGTTTAAATCCAGGGTTTTAGGCTCGATGCCTATAGCTCAGTGGTTAGGACCCTGGCCACATACACCAGGGCTGGTGGGTTTGAACCCCACCTAGGCCTGCTAAAAACAACAATGACAACAACAACAACAGAATAGCCAGGCATTGTGTTGGGCACCTGTAGTGCCACCTACTTGGGAGGCTAAGGCAAGAGAATTGCTTAAGCCTAAGAGTTTGAGGTTGCTGTGAGCTGTGATGCCATGGCACTTTACCCAGGGTGACACAGTGAGACTCTGTCTCAAAAAAAAAAAAAAAAAAATAGAAAAAATAGTAAATAAATAAATTCAGGATTGTAGAGCTTCAGTGAGACCAGTTGCTTGAGATATCAGCTGGTGAGAGGGACGAGAGACACAGCTCTATGCGGTAGCCTGAACTCTTAGCTTCTGCCAGGGCTATGTGTGCGCAGGCTATGTGAGCACAGCCTATAGGCAAGAGAGTGAGAATACCTCAGCAGAGAAGCAAGAAGGGTTGCACCAGGCCTAGGGAGTGAGGCAGAGGAGGGAGAACATTCTCAACCCGGACAATTGCAAGTCAGCAGTCCTCAGGGATGAGAAGAACCAGTAAATGGTTAAGACTTACTGCTCCCTTTGCCCCACAACTGCCACTTCAGAACTGGCTGGTGACACTGTTTCCTCTCTCTCTATAGTCCAAACCCAGCAGGACTGCCTGAGAGGAGAGAGGAGGGATAGGTGCAGGGTAAGACAAGATAGAAGTCATCCATAGATTCTTCTCTGAGCACTGATCTTATATCTGCAGGAAACCAAACTCAGGATAGAGGGGTGTGTGTGTGTGTGTGTGTGTGTGTGTGTAAGCTTCAAGCTTAAACCAGGTTGAAAGTTTTGGCTATTGTAAGGTACTAGGTGATTAAACTACTAACCAAAGAGCCTTGACTTTTTTTTTTTTCTTTTGAGGCAGATTCTCACTTTGTCACCCTTGACGGAATGTCATCAAGCCATAGTTCTTCGCAACCTCAAACTCTTGGGTTCAAGTGATCCTGTTGCCTCAGGCTCCCAAGTAGATGGGACTAGAAGCTCTTGCTACAATGCCTGCCTATTTTAGAGACCAGGTCTTGCTGTTGCTCAGACTGGGCCTAAATGCCGCCTGAGCTCAAGCAATCCACCCGCCTCAACTTCCCTGATTTGTACCATGTGTCTTTCCCTGGATGGATACCCACTTCCAGCAGACAAGGGATTCTCTGACTCCATTCCCAACACAAAGTCGCAGTTAGATGATCTCAGTATACAGGTTTCTCTGATCTCAGTATACAGGTTTCTCCTAGAAAGAAAGTGGCTGCTTAGCCAAACGATACCCCAGCTGCCTGAAATGGTAACTGCACTTTCTGAAATATCCACTATCTACACTGGCGGCGTCTGGTTGATGCTGGCTATGTACACATGGATTTGGGAACTAAACTGCTGACACATTAGTGTGTATTTATTCATGATCAATACTGATAAGCAAAATGAATCATGCATTAAAATGTATTGATTTAAAAACAGCCAAACTATGAAACTTGGTTTCTGTCTGTGTGTATAGATGTGACCAGAGCCTCTCTTATAATGCCCAGAGTAGGCCCTCATGTATGTCAGATGACAGATAGTCTCTGCAAACATCTTAATTAGTATCCTGACTTTATTTTTTTTTATTAAATCATAGCTATGTACATTAATGCAAGCATGGGATACAGTGTGGTGTTTTCATACACAATTTGAAATATTTTCATCAAACTGATTAACATAACCTTCATGTCATTTTCTTAGCTACTGTATTAAGACATTTATATTCTACTTTTAGAAAGATTCACTTGTACCCTTATAAGATAAACCATAGAGGTGAGATTAATATGGTATTTATGTTAATTAAACGGACAGCATGAAACTAGAACAAATATGATACTTTTAAAGCCATATTCTTGTTGGGGACACATCTTTGTGAGCACCCCCTTTTTTTCACATGAAACAACAGAAGAAGAATGTGAAAATAATGCAGAGGGAATTGCCACGGAAGTTCACTCAAACATTCCTGCATCCTCTGGCATAGTGCTGCATGACTTTGAGCTGACCTTGAAATTTATGGTCTGGCACAAATAGTCATTATAGTGGGAAGGAACAGCTTGTGCAATGCCTTGATAGCACACGGTACCCAGCAATGTGTTAACAGTGAAAAGAAATAAAAATATCCAATTTAGTTTTAATTCTGGAGTGTAGAATGGACTGATTTGAGAAGTACTCACAAAGTTGAATGCCAATTCTAGGGGAACAGGACAATGTTTGTGATCTTCTAAGTGTACTTAAATTAGAGACTAGTAACAGGCTGTTGTGATTGAGCTCTGAACAGCTGACTGGCACGCGCGAGATGCTCTGCCCTTCAGCAGGTCTCTCCTCGCAAATTTATGTATTGGCTTCTTTTCCTCTGCTCTGTGGAACAAAAGGAAGAAAGCTTATGCTTGTATGATATATAAATGAGACACCACACCCTCTCAATGGCAGCATATCTGAGCTTCTGAGCCGTTTACATCCTCATTACACAAAGAGTCATAAAATGTAAACTGGACTCAAGGTAGTACAAATTAATCTTTATCTCATGAGTTCCCTAAAGATGTCTAGGCTATTATACAGCTTAATATTTGGGTAATATAGATTTTTTCCATAGTATGTCATAATGTAGATGGAAATTTTAGTAAGTAAATGATCCACATTATGTACAGTAATGGAGCTTTCTGATTATCTATATGACATGAATAATATTGACCTATTTGAGAGAGGATGTGACTGAATTACTGACCACATGTGAGAAGAATGTGGAAGCAGAGTCCCTGGTGGAGGCAGCTGTGGCTCATTATTCACACAAGGATAGTGACCGATCCCAGCAGTGACTGGTTCAGGTTGACTCTGCAGAATGGAATGGATGTAGACTGCTTCTTCCTGATGCCAAAGCTGAAAAAGGAGAACAAAGTGCCCAGGAAGCTGAAGGAGGTCACAAGTCATGGATGGGCAGAGAATAGTTGAGTCATATACTGGTCTGCATCTGGGGATAATCCATGAATTACTATTATTCATGTCTCTGTAGCCACCTTAGATCTAGAATTTACTTTCACTTCTTCCTTCTCTATGGTTCAGCTTGGATCCTTGGATTTTTAAAGATAGTTCTAAAAGATATTGAAAAATTTACCAGCAAAGTAATAATGAGGGCAGAAAAGTGAAAGGAAGTACTTTATTATTTACCATCTTCAATTCTTATGGAACTGCGTTTCTCTGTAACATCTGAGATGCTTGTCTGATTCAGCATTTCTAAAGCTTGGGTCCATTTGCCTGACTTCCCAAGAACCAGTCTATATGTCATAAGAAAAATTCACAGAATCTACCTCCCTAGATTCAGCACTTCCTAGGTCGACCCTAGAACTACCTTTTGAGAGAGCATCAGGCAATTCTAACGTCTAGCACCAGCCAGGTTTGAGTCTTGATGTTGGCGGCTCTCTCATTTTGCAGATGAGAAGACTGAGGCATGCTGTCTTTGAAAGCCAAGGCCCAAACTGTGCCACTGATATGTGGAAGACCTTGAACAAGACTAGCATCCTCTTGTTTCAAGTACAGTTTGAAACCCACCAGTTTGTTTTTCTTACCGATCTTTGGAATTCTCAATAGCAGAATAGACTTTATTAACTCTCAAAGATAAGTGGCTTGAAGCTTCGCTGCAGTAATGGCACACTTTTCTATTCTACTATTAGTCTAGCCCTTATCAAAGCTGATAAAAAATGAAAAATACAAAGAGACATACATTCCTAAGGAAATGCTAACAGTAGATGAACTGTTGCCTTCAGTAAAATTTGTGACACTGGGAAAGCATACAGGAGGATTTAGAAAAGACCCAGTGTGTGCCATGAATTATAGGTTAGATTTATAAAGAAATTAAAGATTTTAATTTAGTTTAGTAAAGTGAATATTATCAAATTAATGTAAAACTACTATAAATTAGCTGTTCTACAATTGGACCTAAAACTAAGTAAAGCTATGAAGTTATTTTAAAATATAGTAAAAGGCTTATGATGAGCATAGTCTTTGAATAAACATCTTATTAGTTTCTTTTCCAAGCTATTTTTGTTCTTATTTTAACCCAAGAACATTACTACTTTTTAAAGAACTTGTCATTGCAGTTAGGCCTATATAGTAAACCTTTTCTTTAAATCTTCTGGTTTGCTGTTTTCTTTATGGCCTTAAGTTTCCCTCTGCTGGTCAGGACTGTCCAAACTTTTAGCTTCTCTGTGACAAGCTGGAAAAAGAAGAGTTGTCTTGAACCACACATATAAATACATAAACACTAGTGAAAACCGATGAGAAAAATAAAAAAGTCTTTGCATTATCTTTGTGATATCTGCCACTACCGATAAACAAAAATGTCCTCACATGACCTGCATGCAGCCCATGGGCCACAGCTTGGCCACTCCCACATGCAGTCTGGTCTCTACCTTCCAGGTAACCTTATTGCAGGCTTATTGAAGTGAGAACAGCTTGTTTGCCATCCAGGTAACCTTATTGCAGGCTTATTGAAGTAAAGAAAAAAATGCAAGTTTAAATATTATTATGAAAATTTAAGATTGGCACAAAGAAGAAACAAGTATATTAACGTGTCCAAAGTCTCTGTCATGCTCATCAAAACATTTTGGCACATTCTTAGAAGGAGTGCAAGAAAAGCAAATGGAAACAAAAATAAGCCCAATGAAGTAAAAATATAACAAATATGAACATGAGTTTTTTCTGGGAAAGGAGAATTATCAGTCTCACTCTTTCATATTTTCTCACACTTGTTCATGCTTTCCCACAAGGGTGGGATGTTGAAAAGAACATTCATGTGCCACTTAATGATGGGAACATGCTCTGAGAAATGAGTTGTTAGGTGATTTTGTCATTATTTTGTCACTGTATGGAGATTATAGAGTGTATTTATACAAATCTAGATGGTATAGCCTAGTACACACTTAGGCCATATGGTATAGCCAATGGCCCTTAGGCTATAAATCTGTTCAGCATGTTCGTCTACTAAATCCTGTAGGCAATTGTAGCACAGTGGTGAGTATTTCTACATCTAAACATAAAAAGTTAGGAGAAATGCAAATTAAAACTACTTTGAGATATCATCTAACATCAGTAAGATTAGCCCATATCACAAAAAACCCAAATCACAGATGCTGGGGTGGTTGTGGAGAAAAGGGAACACTTCTACACTGTTGGTGGGATTGCAAACTAATATATTCCTTTTGGAAAGACATCTGGAGAACACTTAGAGAACTAAAAATAGACCTGCCATTTGATCATATAACTCCTTTACTAGGTATATATCCAGAAGACCAAAAATCACACTACAACAAAGATATTTGTACTAGAATGTTTATTGCAGCCCAATTCATAATTGCTAGGTCATGGAAGAAGCCCAAGTGCCCATCAACCCACGAATGGATCAGTAAACTGTGATATATGTATACCATGGACTACTATGCAGCCCTAAGGAAGGATGGAGACTTTTCCTCCTTCATGTTTACATGGACGGAGCTGGAAAATGTTCTTCTTAGCAAAGTATCTCAAGAATGGATGAAAAAGTATCCAGTGTACTCAGTCCTACTATGAAACTAATTTATAGCTTTCATAGGAAAGCTGTACCCAATTATAGCCCAAGAAT
>NW_003852632.1:1730181-1739308 GCF_000181295.1 Otolemur garnettii
CCATCATTGTTGTTGTTGGCCCAGGCTAGATTCGAACCTGCCAGCTCAGGTGTATGTGGCTGGCACCTTAGCCACTTGAGCCATAGGCACTAAGCCCACGCAGCCCATCTTTTACAGAAACTTAATTCGGTTGCACATGACCATACTCTCTAAACACCATTTGCCTCTTTTTTTCTCCAGGGCAAAAGGGTGATTATCCTAGTTGTAAGTGCATGATATGTGCTGGACAATATTTTGTATAGTAGGTAGGTCATTATATCAGTGTATGTGTCTCCCTAGATCTAAAGAATTATTGTTCTGAGTAACCTTTATCCTAGGTATTCACAGCGCTTAAGTAACGAACTTCTGTGTACGTGCTCATCAGTGGGCCAAGTGTCTGAAACTCGCTCACTAGAGCAGAACCGAAGCTAGTTTCAGAGCAGCACAAACTAGGCAGTGTTCTAGATACTATCCTAAATGTATTCCAGAATGTATTGAAACTAAGTGTATTACAAAAAGTGAAGTCATTTCATCCTTCTAACAACCCAATGAGGTACATATAATATCACCTCTATTTTATGGATGAAGAAATTGATTTAAAGTGATTTGTTTGGGTTTGGGACTTTAGAGGGATGAATCTGAGAAATTGAAATACAGACTGGGAAAGGCAGCATGAGTAAAGAGCTTGGTGAAAACTCTAACCCAGAGAGATAGATGAGATGTTCAAAATTAGTAAAGACAATCATTCAAAACCTCTAGTAATGGATTCAAGGGCTTACAACAGATTATAAGGCATTCACTCATCAACTTGATGGGACTCTATGGGAACAGTGAGAAGCCCAGCGTTGATCTAGAGGTTGCCCTTTTGCCCCCATTCCCAGATCTTGTCAAAGAGCAGCCACTCCAGTGGGGCTACGAAGATGATAACTATCTAAATGTCCCCAACTTTCCAACTCCTGCTCTGTAAGGAGGGTCTGCCTGACAGCTGGGGAGGAATATAGCCCTTTGTTTCCCTGTAGCTCTGTCACTATTCCAGGTGTACCTGCAGACTCTAAACATCCACATACCCCAGATATCCCAGTCCTGGGAGATAACGCCAGGCTGTGACATCATTCCTTCCCCTCTCCCCCAGCTCCTGCCTTGATGCACAAACAGATTGGCCAGAAAACAACTGAGAAAGCCTCAAAGAATAGCAGCACCTTACCCTGCCAAGTTTGACCATTAAACTAAAGTAAGTGGCTCAACTGGTAATTCTGGTATTTAGATAAAGTTCATCTCAATCACACTTGGATTGAATTGGCTTCTTCATAGTATCCCCAGTGCCATTCAGCCCACTGAGTGTGCCTTTAAAATCACTCCCTGTGGGCTATCTTATTAGTTACAATCATGAGGGAAGATCACATTTATTGACTTCCCATCCTAACATTTATACAATCCTTATTTTAATGTCAGACCACCATTAAAGTGTACAAACTAAAGCAAATAAAATAGTTATATATTAACTCACACAAGTACATAAGAGCTTCATAAAATAAAACAAGAAGGTGAAACACTGGTTAGGCTTCAGATATCCAATTTTCTCTCATAATGAAGGCAATATTTTGAATTAAAAAGCCTGATTGTGACACTTGCTAGAGAATAAACTGATCTCTGTCTGATTAATTCGGAGTTTATTTGGTTATAACACACACTGTGGTATTGGGACAGAATTACATGTTTGTTTTCTTATTTGATGTAAATTTGACTTAACATATATAAGTTATCTCAGCCAGTCCACTAATTTTCCCTAGTCACTTGTAACTTTAGGTGAACCATCAGTCACAGACTTTTTTGTAGTGTAAGCAATTAACAGACATATTTAAGTAGGGATGAAATTCTCATATAAATAAAATGAATACATTCATTAAATTTGTTTCAGATTCCTAATGCAGATGTTAACAAAAAAATCCACATAGAATCTATACCCCAGTTTATTTAAGACAAACATATTTATAATAATAAAGTCATTAACTGTTTTTTTTTTTTTTTTAGTGCAGTGGTTCTCAATCTGTAGGTCACAACCCATAGGAACCGTATTGACGGGCCATGGCATTAGGAAAGTTGAGAACCACTGGTTTAGTGGGCTTTTGGAGTTAGAAGTGGAAGTGACTAAAAAGCAGCTGATTAAAGATTAAACTGAACGGTATAACAAAGGGCACATGGCTTTCAGTTTGTTCACACATCATAGAAACTGTTTTGCAGACAGATATTGGGTGGTAAAATCTGAGTAATTGAAATACAAGTATTAATAGAAAGCAAGGGGCTTCAGAGAAGCCAGTGATTCATGCACTGGGTGTTTATAACTAAAAGATACACAAATAATGCTCAAGTTAAAATACATACAAAAATAATTGAGATATTGGAAAATATAGTTACCAGTGGGCAAAAAGGATACCCTACAAATATTGGTCCTCTGATCACTGATGGCTGCTTCTAATCACAGAGGTATAGAAGAAGAGGTTCATAGCCATCCTTCGTGCCTTTCCCTTCATCAGTGCAAGCCCCTCCCACTCTGGCTGAAATAACTTCTAGAATATTTAAAGGGCCAGGATCCTACTCCATTCATTTTTCTTCTCCCCAGACATTAAAAGACTAGAATATTCAAGAGCAAGTAAACAAAGAGGGAAAACTGAGAAGTGAACATGTATACCCAGGGAAAGGTACAAAATCAGAAAATGCCTAAGAAAACCTTAAATCTATACTTCAGGCTGATCCTTGCCACAGATACAATCTGCAACAATTAATAGAAATAACCAAAAGCAATATGTAAAAGGAAAACACAGTAAACTCTGAGAAATGGAGATAATCTAATTTCCAGAGAAATTTCCAGAGGTGCCATTTTATAGATTCAAAGAGATGTAGTTTACAACAACAACAAAATCATAAGGTATACCAAGAAACAAGAAAGTACAACCTATTCAAAAACTTCTGGAAAAGAACTAATGACAGATCAGCTAGACAAAGATGTTAAAACAGCTATCTTAAAGTTGCTCTGATAACTAAGGGAATATGTGGACAAAGTGAAAAACAATACTATATGAGCAAAACCTGACAGAACTGAAGAAACATTTAGGATATTCTGCAGTGATACTTGGAGAATTCAATAGCTCACTCTCAATAATGGATAGAACAACCAGCTAGACCTAAGATAAGTAGGGAAATAGAGAACCTAAAACAACAAGCTCTAATGGACATATATGGAACACCCTTCTCAAAACAGAATACATATTCTTCTCAAGTACATTAGGGACATTTTCCCATCCCAAGGACATGTGGGATAGATGATATGTTAGGCTGCAAATTAAATCTCAATAGATAAGTATCATACAAAGAATTTGCTCTGAGCACAATGGGATGAAGTTAGAAATCAGTGTCAGAGATAAAAATGAAAAATTTACAGAATTACAGAAATTAAGTAACACACTCTTAAATAATCAATGGATCAAAGAGAATTTATGAGAGAAATTAGAGAATACTTAGAAACAAATGAAAATAAAATTATGATATACCAAAACTATAAGACACAGTGAAACAGTACTAAAGGAGAAATTTATAGCTATAAGCACTTACACTAAAAAATAAGAAAGATCTGGGTATGATGACATGTATCTATGGCCCTAGCTACTTAAAAGCTAAGGCAGGAGGATCATGTGAGCCCAGTAATTTGAGGCTACAGTTTCTATGATCGCACCTGTGAATAGGAACTCCATTTCAGCATAGGTAGCATAGCTAGATCCCATCTCCTCTTCAACCCCCCAAAGCAAACAAAACAAAATAAATCTCCCCAAACCCCAAAACCTAAACAAGGAAGATGTCAAAACAACCTAACTTTATAATTTAAAGGAATTAAAAAAAAGGAAAAAAAATCCAAAGTTAGCTAAAAGAAGAAAATAATACAGATTAGAGGTGAGGTAAGCCAAAATAGAGACTAGAAAAGTGATAGAGAAAATCAAAACCTAAAGGTTTCTGAAAAGATCAAGAAAATTGGCAAATCTTTTGGTAGATAGGTTAAGAAAAAAAAAAGAGAGAAATCAGAAATGAAAGTGGGGGGACCACTACAAATTCTACAGAAGTAAAAAAGATTATAAGAGAGTGCTATGAGCAATTATATGCCCACAAATTGCATAACCCATATTCAGTGAACAAATTCTTAGAAACACACAATCCACTAAGACTAAACACAAAGAAACAAAAATTGTGAATATACCTAAAACTAGTAAGAAGACTGAAATAGAAATTAAACATCTCACAAAAATAAAAGCCCTGGACCTGGCGGCTTCATATTTAAATGGAATTAGCACCAAACTTATTCAAACATTTTCAAAAAATTGAAGAGGAAGAATCACTTTCTAACTCGTTTTTGGAATCGTAGATCCCCTGACACCAAAACCAGTCAAAAACATTACTATTAAAGAAAACTACAGACCAATGACCCTTATGAACACTGATGCAAAATCCTCAGTAAAATACTAGCAAACAAATCCATCAGCCCATTGAAAGATGATGTTTCATAGCCAAGTGGGATTTTTTTCCTGAGTTGTAAGACAGCTTAACATAGGAAAATTGATCAGTGTTATATACCACATTAACAGAATGAAGGAAGAGACACAGAAGATTATTTAGATTAATGCAGAAAAAAGCATTTGACAAAATTTAGCACCCCTTTGTGATATAAACACAAAACTAGGACTAAGAGCAAACTCCCACAAGATAATGAAATCCCACAGTGAACATTATGCTCAATGGAAAAAGACCGTTCTTTTAAGATCAAGAACAAAAACCAAGGATATCCTCACTACTTCTATTCAATATAGGACTAGATGTTCTAGATTGAGAAATTCAGCATGAAAAAGAAATAAAAGACATCTAAATTGGAAAGGAAGAGTAAAGTTATCTCTGTTTACAGATAATATAATCTCATATGTAGAAAATCCCCAGGTGCTACAAAAAATGGTTAGCACTAATAAATTCAGCAAAGGAACAAAATACAAAATCAACACTAAAAAAATTAGTTGTGTTTCTATACAAACAATGATCAATCTGAAAGTAGAATTATGAAAATTCCATTTATAATGGAATCAAAAAGAATATAACACTTGGGAATTAATTTAACCAAGGAGGTAAAAGACTTGCATAATGAAAATTATAATCATCTGCTGAAAAATAAACAAGAAATCAATAAAGGGATACACATCTCATGTTCATGGATTGAAAGACTTTATGTTCAGATGTTAATACTACTCATAATGAGCTACAGTGCAATACAACCCCTATCAAAAACCCAATGACATTCTTTTTAAAAACAGAAAACTCATTCTTAAATTCATATGGGATTTTAAAGGACTCTGAACAGCCAAAAGAATCTTGAAAAAGAAGAAAAAACTGGATAGATTCACATTTCTTAACTTTAACACTTACTACAAAGCTACAATAATCAAAATAGTGTGGTACTAACATAGAGACTGACAGATAGAGATGAGTGGAATAGAATGGAGAGCCTCAAATTCAACCCTTAAATATAGTCAAAAGATTTTTCACAAGTGTTCCTGAGACCATTCAAAAGGGAAAGGATAGTTTTTTCAAAAAATGTTGCTGGGAAAACTGGATATCCACACGCAAAAGAATGAAGATGAATGCTTACCTAGCACCATATATTTTTAAAAAATCACTTGAAATGTATAAAAGAACTAAAGGTAAGGCCTAAACCTCTAAAACTATTTGAAGAATCATGGGGAAAATTCATGACATTGGACTTGGCAATGATTTCTTGAATCCAACACCATAGACAGAAGCAACAAAATGAAAAAATAGACAACTTGTAAGCTTCATAAAAAGTTTTAAAATGTTCTGTATCAAAAGATAATATCAACAGAAAAAAATATCAAACCACAGTATGGGAAACAACATGCAAATTATATATCTGATATTAATATTCAGAATATATATGTATATAAAGGAATATATAGAAAACTCCTAAAACGTCACAGCAAAATAAACAATCCAATTCAAAACAAACAAAGGACTTGAATAGACATTTTTCCAAACAAGGTAAATTAAAACTCCTTCCTTCTGTTGATGGGAAAGTAAAATGATAACAGGTATCATGAAAATAGTGTGGTAGTTCCTCAAAACATTAAAAAAATAGAATTACTATATAAATCTAGCAACTCTACTTTTGGTTACATACCCCAAAGAATTGAAAGCAGGAATACAAAGAGTTGTTTTTTATTTCTTTTTTAACCATGCTTAAAGCAGCATTATTTACAATAGTTAAAATATGGAAAAAACCCAAGTGTCTGTGAATGAACAGATGGATAAGTCCAGTATGGAATGTACATATAATGGGATATTATTCACCCTTAGAAAGGAAGGAAAAAATTCTTAATATGTTACAATATGGATGAACCTTGAAAACAATTATGCTAAATAAAATTTCATCTATTGACATACAAATATAGTATGATTCCACGAAGATGAGGCACTGAAGTAATCAAAATTTTGAAGTCAGAGAGTAAAGTGGTAGTTGTCACAGGCTGGTGGAAAGAGGAGGAGGAATGCAGAGTTATTGTTTAATGAGTATAGACTGTCAGTTTTATTAGATCAAGAGTGTCCTGGAAATAGATAATGGTGATGGTAACAACATTATGAAAGTATTTAATACCACTTAACTGTATGTTTAATGGGTAAGATGGGAAATTTTTATGCTATCCAGATTTTACCAAAATACAAAATATTGGGAAAATACTTATCTTAATCCATAAATTGTTATTGTAGCCTTATTTATAATAGCCCCAAACTGGATTCAACCCAAATAAGGATTGAAATAACCAGATGAGGAAATATTATTTAGTCATAAAAAGTAATGAAATACTGATACATATAGATAAACCTTGAAAACATGGCATTCAGTGAAAGAAGCCAGACATGAACAGTCACATAGTGTATGATTCCATTTGTTTAGACAGTTCAGAATAAACACATCCACGAAGAATGCAAATTGGTGGTTTCTAGGCATTAGGAGGGGAGAATGGAGAAAGATAGCTTAATGGTTATGAGGGCCCTTCTATGTTGATGAAAATTTTTTGTAATTAGTTAGTGATGATGGTTATACAACATTTTAAAAGTCCTAGAAGTCACTGAATTGGAAATTTAAAAATAATTAAAATAATGAGTTTTATTTCAATAATAAATAAATAAACATTAACTATACTAAGAAATAGTCACCTAATAATAAATAGAACCTAGTGAATAAGAAGAATATGTTTTTGGAAGCTAGACTGCCTAATGATTTTTGTTTTGTTTGTTTTTGTTGTATAAAAATCTTTATTTATTTATTTATTTATTTTTGCGGTTTTTGGCTGGGGCCAGATTTGAACCCGCCACCTCCCATATATGGGGCCAGCACCCTACTCCTTTGAGTCACAGGTGCTGCCCTAAAAATTCTTTTTTAAAAAGATGAACGCATTAATCCTAGAACATTTAAAAACTAAATTTATGCATAATTAACAGACTATGTAGTTGAATCAATTAAGATGTGCATTTCATAGTTTTTTTTTTTTTTTGCATTTCATAGTTTTTAAGTACATTTACTGAGTTGTGCAATCATTGCCTTCCTCTACTCCTACCCTCTGACCCTGTATCAAACATTAATCAACTTTTAGCTCTGTAGATATGTATATTTTGGACACTTTATTTAAATGGAATCATATAGTCTTACATGGCTAACTTCTTTTACTAACCATAATTTTACAAGGATAATATTTCATTGGATGGATATGTCAAAATTTGTTTAATCTGTTCATCAATTAATAGCCATTTTGGCAATTTTTTTGTTATAATGCTACTATGAACATGCTCATATAGGATTTTGCATAATTCTATGCTTTCATTTCTTTGGATATATACTAAGGAGCAGAATTGTCAAGTCATAAAAGGTTGACAGTTAAGTTCACAAACTCATCCTAGAAAAAGTGCTACATACCTAATTGGGAAACATCATATGGTCATCTTTGAGGTACTACTTGGCCATCTGGTGACCATAGTGATTGGCCATTTGTATATAGTCTTTGAAGAAAGGTCTATGCAGGTCCTTAGTCTATTTTTTAATTTTTTTTAGTCTTTTAATTGTTGAGTTGTAAGAGTTCTTTATACCTCCTGGATAAAAGTCACCAACAGATGTATCATTTGCAAATGTTTTTCTCATTTTCTGGATTGACTTTTCACTTTCCTGGTATGTCTTTTGAATCACAGAAGCTCTTAGTTTTGATGAAGTCCATCTTAATTTTTTCTTTTATGGCTTATGCTTTCGATACTTCTCTATGTTAGCATAAGATTGTGAATATTTACTTATATATTCTGCTAAGATAGTTTTATATTAAGTTTTATAAAAATTTTATACTAAGTCTATTAATCATTTTTAATTAATTTTGGGGTATAGTGTGAGATAGGGAGCTTGACTTTTGCAATATGTTTAACTAGTTGTCTCAGCATAAGTGGTGTTGAAAATTAATTGATCATAAATGTTAGGGTAGAAGGTCAGTTATAGATTTGAGATTTCATTTTCTTTTTCTAGTAATGGTTAATAGATAAATATTTCCCTTTAAAGCCTGCATTGCTTTCATGCCATATATATTGGGATATTGAGTTTTAAATTGGTTTATATCAAAAAATTTTCTTTTTTTTATTAAATCATAACTGCGTACATTAATGCACTCACAGGGTACAGTGTGGTGTTTTCATATATATTTTGAAATACTCTCATCAAACTGGTTAACATAGCCTTCATGTCATTTTCTTAGTTATTGAGTTAAGACATTCATATCCTGCTTTTAGAAAGATTCACTTGTACCCTTGTAAGGTAAACCATAGAGGTGACCCCACCAATTACCCTCCCTCACCCATTCACCCCCTTCCCATATTCTAAGGCTATAATTAGGTTATAACATTCCCATGAAAGCTACAAATTAGTTTTAAAATAGGGCTGTGTACATTGGATACTTTTTCTTCCATTCTTGAGATACTTTGCTAAGAAGAACACTTTCCAGTTCCATCCATGTAAACATGAAGGAGGTAAAGTCTCCTTCTTTCTTTAGGGCTGCATAATATTCCA
>NW_003852632.1:1739379-1740496 GCF_000181295.1 Otolemur garnettii
TTCTGATACAAATATCTTGGTTGTAATGTGATTTTTGGTCTTCTGGATTTATACCTAATAAAGGAATTGCAGGATCAAATGGCAGGTCTATTTTTAGTTCTCTAAGTGTTCTCCAGATATCTTTCCAAAAGGAATGAATTAATTTGCATTCCCACCAGCAGTGTAGAAGTGTTCCTTTTTCTCCACATCCAAACCAACATCTCTGGTTTGGGGATTTTGTGATATGGGCTAATTTTACTGGACTTAGGTGTTATCTCAAAGTAGTTTTGATTTGCATTTCTCTGAAAATTAAGGATGTTGAGCATTTTTTCAGATATCTGTAGGCCATGCGCCTGTCTTCTTTAGAGAAATTTCTATTCAAGTCCCTTGCCCACCCTGAGATGGGATCACTTGTTTTTTCTTGCTAATACGTTTGAGTTCTCTGCAGATTCTGGTTATTAAGCCTTTGTTGGAGATATAATCAGAAAATATCTTCTCCCATTCTGAGGGCTGTGTACCTGCTTTATTTACTGTGTTCTTGGCTGTGCAGAAACTTTTTAGTTTGATTAGGTCCCAAAAGTGTATTTTTGACATTGTTTCAATTGCCCGAGGGGTCCTCCTCATAAAATTATCACCCAGGTCGATTTCTTCAAGTGTTTTCCCTGCACTTTCTTCTAGTATTTTGATAGTTTCATGTCTTAAGTTTAGATCTTTATCTGATGAGAGTCTATCTTAGTTAATGGTGAAAGGTGTGGGTCTAGTTTCAGTCTTCTACAGGTTGCCAGCCAGTTAGCCCAGCACCACTTGTTAAATAGGGAATCTTCCCCATTCAATGTTTTTAATTGACTAGTCAAAGATCAGGTAACGGTAGGTAGCTGGATTCATCTCTTGGCTCTCTATTCTGTTCCATACATCTACCTCTCTGTTTTTGTGCCATTACCATGCTGTTTTGATCACTATGGATTTATAGTATAGTCTGAGGTCTGGTAGCATGATTACTCCTGCTTTGTTTTTGTTCCTGAGTAATGTCTTGGCTATTCAAGTTTTTTTCTGATTCCATATAAAATGAAGTACTATTTTTTCTATCTTTAAAGTATGATAGTGGAACTTTAATATGGATTGCATTAAAATTATATAT
>NW_003852632.1:1756131-1773175 GCF_000181295.1 Otolemur garnettii
GTGGAGGATTGCACTGGTCATTATGGTGGATAGGTCTGAGAATATCCTGGAGAGCTGGTTTAGTTATGGCAAATTTCTTCAACATATGAATGTCATTAAAGTATTTAATTTCTCCATCATAGATGAAAGTCAGTTTGGCTGGATACAGGATCCTGGGTTGAAAGTTATTTTCACTTAGTAGATTAAAAGTCGTTGACAATCCTCTTCTGGCCTGAATGTTTTTGGCAGAGAGATCTGTAGTCATTCTAATATTCTTCCTGTTATAGGTTATGGTTTTCTTATGGTTAACTTCTTTCAGGATTTTCTCTTTCATATTAACTTTAGTGAAGTTAATTATGTTGTGTCTGGGGGATGTCTTATTCTGGTTGAGTATGCTGGGGTTCTGAACCTGTCTGCTATCTGAATTTCAGGATCTCTTGGCATATCTGGAAAGTTTTCTTTCTTAATTTCATGAAGTAGAGCCTCTGTGTTTTGTGAAGCAACTTCATCACCTTCAAGGTTTCCTATAAGGCGAATATTAGTTTTCTTCAAATTATCCCAGAGCTCTCTGTGAGAAACATGTTTTGCTTTCCATTTCTGATCCTCTTTGGATGGTCAGACACGTTCAGAAGCTTTGTTTTCTATTTCTGAGATCCTTTCTTTGGCCTGCTACACTCTGTTACCATGACATTCTACCGTATTTTTCAGATCTTTGAGGACTGCAATCTCTTGCCTCAATGTTTCAAAATCTTTGGTGGTTTTGTCTTTGAATTCATTGAATTCTTGAGTGATCTGTTGGAATGCTCCTTGAATTTCTAATTCTATCTTTGCCTCTATTCTACTAATCTTATTTACAATCCAAATTCTGGATTTGATTTCTGACATCTTAGCCATCTGTTTATGAAGAGGATATTCAATTGCATCCACCACATCCTTTCTTGGGGGGGGGGGCGGTTGATTTACTCTGGTTATTCATATTACCAATATTTTTCTGCTGATTCCACCCCATGATTATTTTATCCCATTTGGCTTTTTCCCTCAAGCTTTGTCAAGGGCCTGTACCGTGTTATGGCCTGAGAGACTGGGGACCTGCTTGGTGTGGTGGGGCCAAGTGGCTCTGTCTTATTTTCAGCTGGTCTCTGTCCTACTCTAGTGAATCAGTTACTCTTGGTTGAAGTCTTAGCTGTGGAGAAATACCAGCAATTAAGTCGCTTCCCCCCCAACAATTGGGCAAGGAAAATCAAACCTTCCCTCAACCATATACCCACGGTGCCACTTTGGATAGTCCTTGGGAGATTCTCCCGGTTCAAGGGGTCCAAATCAGTTGTCCCAGTCAGCACTGGTCTCAGGTGGGAGAGTTCAAAAAGTCTCCAGCAACTAGATAGGAAGGGTCTGCTGGCAGCTCAGATATGACTCACTGCAGTACTCTGGGAGGGCAGAAAGACCCATCCAGCAAATGAATTAGTCTGGGAAGGTTGATGCCTCCTTCCCCACCTTGCACCTAGTTACTGGTAACCCCACAGGGCTGTGACCCTGCTCAGTCCAGTGAGCAATTGCTCCCAGGGTTTATAACTGCCTGAGTCACCAGGAGATCTGAGTCTGACAGGGAGACTTTGGGTGTTTAAAGTATAGGCTTTGGGCAGTTCACTCAGTTCCAGCCCTGCACCTGGTTGAATTTGCTCACAGAGCAGGAGAGAGCAACTTCACAGAATTTCTTTCTGTCCTGGCTAAATTCCTCTTCAGGTCAGAGGCTGCTACAGCTGATGAAAAACTCAGCCCTGGGAAGTAAGCAATTAGAGTTTACACTCAGTTGTCAATTCCAGCCTCTGCCCACCCACTGCCTTTGTCTCAGCTATATTCCAATGAGGGCTAAGTGCTATTATGATTTCTTTACTCACAGAACTTCCCAAGTCCGTTCTGCCAGTGGTTATTGTTTGGAACCTCTGATTGCCCAGAAAGACAGGGCATGCTTATTTGGAATGACCTCATGGACGTGAACATTTCCTGTAGCTCAGGATACCACAGTTCCTGTATGGTTTCCTCTGAGCTAACCGTCCTCTCCTTGCTCTCATGCCACAGAGTCAGCACAGACCAGCACCAGCCCTTCCCCCCTCCACTTCTCTCAAGGAAATGCCTAAGAATCTGGACTCCATGGGTGACAAACCTCCAGATCTTGGGGTGAGAGTGGGGGGAATTCAGAGTTGCAGGTAGGGAATATATATAGTTTTATACAGTTTTATGGTTTTATTCCTGGCAAGAGGGTACTGTGGCACATCAGCAGGGGTAGGAGGTCCAGTTTTTAGTGGGTCTCTCCCGTGGGATAGAGTGGGAGGATGTTTGAACTCTGTTAGCTTGTTTGTATGGAGTAAACTGTGAGCCCCTCTTATGGGGGAGGGGACTCCCATCTGCTTGGTGTGGATTTTGTACCCTTTTATTGTATTTTTCGGGTTGCAGCTCATCTCAGCAATGTTGAAGCACGTTCTTCAATCTTCTCTCTTGGCTCAGCTCCAAACTATCAGCTCTCTTGCTAAATTTCTGTCCTTTAAGTCTCCTTCTGGATGGGAGCCTCTGTAGAAAGCTGGCTGCAGTCCGCTATCTTGTCCAGTATCCATATCAAAGTATTTTCCAATTTCCCCTGTGATATTTTCTTTCACTCCTTGTTTCAGATTATATTGTTTAATTTCCATATATTTGTGATTTTTCCAAATGTTCTTCTTTTGTTGATTTCTAATTTAATTGTGTTTCAGTTGTAGAACATAATTTGCATGATTGTAATCCTTTAAAATTCACTGAAGCTTATTTATGACCTGGCATATGGTGTATCCTGGAGAAAATGCACTGTGTGCTTGAGAAGATGGGTATCATGGGTGCCCATGGGTTGGGTAGAGAGTTCTAGTCAAGTTGTTGCATCTACTTGAATTACACTGCCATTTAAGTCTTCAATTTCCTTTATGATCTTCTGTCTAGTTGTTTTGTGTATTATTGAAAGTGGTGTATTGAACTATCTCACTGTTGTTCAACTGTTTTTCTCTTTAGTTCAATCGGGTTTTGCCTCACGTATTTTGAATGACTTTTTAATTATTACAGAATGTCCTTCTTTGTATCTACTAACATCTTTATAAGTTTATTTTGTTTGCTATTAGTATAGTCACTCTTGGTTTCTCACAATTGCTACTTGCATTATATGTTTCTTCTATTCTTTTACTTTCTACTTACTTGTGTTTTTATATTGAAAGTTTATGTCTCCAATCACCCTCCCTCCACTTATCCATCCCCCTCCCCTCCTCTGTCCCTCCTCCATCCCCATATTCTTAGGCTATAATTAGGTTATAGCTTTCATATGAAAGCTATAAATTAGTTTCATAATAGGGCTGTGTACATTGGATACTTTTTCTTCCATTCTTGAGATACTTTGCTAAGAAGAACATTTTCTAGTTCCTTCCATGTAAACATGAAGGAGTAAAGTCTCCATCTTTCTTTATGGCTGCATAGTATTCCATGGTGTACATATACCATAATTTATTGATCCATTCATGGATCAATGGGCATTTGGACTTCTTCCATGACCTAGCATACACACAATAACTAAGAAAATGACATGGGTTATGTTAACCAGTTTGATGAAAATATTTCAAATTGTATATGAAAACACCACACTGTACCCCATGATTGCATTAATGTACACAGCTATGATTTAATTAAAAAAAAAGAAAGAAAGTTTATGTCTATGGAGAGCATATAGTTGGTTCTTGTTCATTTTAAGCCACAGGTGCTGCCTGGTTCTTGTTCATTTTAACCAATCTAGCAATCTCTATGTTTTGATTAGATTGTTTAATTCATTCTTGTTTCATGTTACTATTAATATGTTTAGACTTCTATTGACTATTTTTTTGTTTCTCCATATGTCATGCTTTTTTCTCCTCTCTTCTTCCTTTACCGCTTCTTTTTATACATGCATTTAGTCAATATTCTCTAATGTAGCATTTTAATTCTATTAATGATTTTTAACTTGTTTTTGTTACTTTCTTTGTGATCACCTGGGTAGGAAAAATCCCTTTTTGTTTCTTTGCATGTCTTGTAATTTTTTGTTGAAGGCCATACATTTTAGATAACATATTGTAGCAACTCTGGATGCTGAACTCCCTGAGGTTTGCTCTAATTATCATTTGTTTCTTCATTTGTCAATTAAGTTTATATTCCCAGCAGTGTGCAACCTATGATGTGGTTCCACTGTGATGTGGTTCCAAGAGCAGTCTGTCTTGTGCCTATGCAAAGTCTGCCTGATCACCAGGGGTAATAGTGGTTTTAGCTGGATACTCTTGTCTTTTTGATCTCCCAGTTAAGTGTCTCACTGCTCTGCTCCTGTTGGTTTCATGTTCAGCTCTTAATCCACATTATTTGGCAGCTGATTGCTCTTTTATTTTTGATAACATCCCGGAACATAAAATACTTAATAAAGTAAGGGCCTTTTAAGGGGCTGAATGTTTTCCATCTTTGATCCTCCTCTGGTCCCAGGGTACTTTTTCATGGTCTGTTCTCTGAGTTGCTCTGTTAAACCTCTAACTGGCCTGCTGTTTCTATTGTTAATAGAAGTATCATGGAGCTACTTGCCTCTTGGTACTCACTCACCATCAAGACCTCTAGTACTACTGTGGGTTCTTTTTTTTTTTTTTTTTTTAATTTTCTCTGTCATTTCCTTTCTTAGGAAGAAGGAATTTTCTTTTTTTTTTTTTTTTTTCTCTGTGATATGGTATTGCTTTGTCATCCTGGCTAGAATGCAGTAGAATCATCAGAGGTCGCTGTAGCTTCCAACCTCTGGGCTCTCCTGCCTCAGTCTCCTGAGTAGTTGGGACTACAGGCACACACTTGCCCAGCTAATTGTTCTATTTTTAGCAGAGACAGGGTCTTAGTCGTGCTCAGGCTGGTCTTGAACTCCTGGTTTCAAGCCATCCTCCTACTTCAGTCTCCTAGGATTACAGATGTGAAACACCTGTGCCTGTCCCCCTATTATTGTTTTGGACACTGTCCTTTGGCATAGACTTCCTCAGTCTTTGTCCCAGATAAATTTAGTCCATTTAGAGAAAGCTACACAACTCCTTGTATGTATGTCCTAGGTCTTCCTCTGAACAAAATCTTTACATACCACTATAGCAGAGCTGTGGGTAGGGGTAGTAATCCGTTTCTCCTGGAACAATGGATTTTCTCCTGAATGGAGCACTTGATGGGAATAGTGGCCCTTGGTCAATCTGAAAGTAGAACTTGTACTTTATGATCAGCCTAAAGAGAGATCTAGTTGGGCCTGGTATTTTTAGCTTTCCATGCCTGTGGCTGAGGATTCACTGTGCAAGTAAGGGCTGGGTAGTAGAAAGGGCTGCCAGTCCTTCCTGGAAAGTCTCCTTTCAGGGGTGTCCAACCTTTTTAAATCTCTGCTGCCATAGACAGAATAGGAGTTGTCTTAGGCCGCACAGTGAATATGCAAGCAAACAGTAATGAAAGCTGATTAGCAAAAAAAAAAAAAATGTCCGTACTTAACTTTCTGTGATACCCACATGTATGCAAAAAATGTCCTCACAAAATCATCATGCAGCCCTCAGGCCCCATGATGGACACCCCTAGAATAGAGCTTCTGCAATATGGAGCTATGCAAGGTGAGGATGTCAGCTGCCCCTCCTGATTTGAAGCTGTAGAGATCTGGTCCTCTTGCTCAGAGTATATCTGCATTTTACTGACTTTGAAGGTAGGAGTAGGTTGAAATTCAAAGGCAAAAGATAATCCCTGTTTCCCATTTGCTATGTGCCTTTAGGACAATTTCAAGAGACTTTAAGTGGTTGGTTCATTTATCATTATTTTTACCAGTTAAATGATTTTTTTGTTACCAAGTTCTTTAAACCACCATTTTGGAAATCACCATGTGTCTCTATTCTCAACTAACAAAAAGAAATAGCAAAACAGTACAACCGTGATTTGTGGTTTCACACAGGAAGTTTTTAAGCAATTACACATTTTCTATCTTGCAATGATGTTAAATTTGGTTTTTGAAAATATGCAAATAAATATACCTGTGTGATTTGCTATAAATAAAAGTTGAGTGACAAATTGTTATTCACATTCTTTCCTGAAATAGGCAAAATATTCATTAATATTAATATATGGCAAGTGTCTGAGAATTCCAAACATACAAAGAGAAAGTTGACAAAAGGTTTTCCAAACACACAGCATGCTCCTAGATAGGAGTGTTTAGAATCGAAGAATATATCAGTTCTCCAAAAATTAAACTGCAATCTCATTCAATATCATAACATGATTTTAATAGATCTTGATAAGTTAATTCTAAGATTTATTTTAAAAATAATGTGTGAGAATTGTAAATAAAATGCCAATAAAAGGGGAGCAAATAGGGAGGTTTTGTACTATCATACAGAGAAATATAGTGAAAAGCCACTGAATTAAAATTATATTAATTAATAGATAAAGAGGTAGCTACAGCAATGCAACTGAATACAGATGATGGGAAAATATTTCAAATTCCTAGGGAAAGGACAATTTTATAAATGATGTTGGGGAAACTGATTATCCATGTGGAAAAAAAAAAGGAACTTTAATGTATACTGTATATAAAATAAAGTCTAAACAGAAAAAAGAATAAATATAAACACTTCAAATTATAAACATATTGGGAAAAACTGGGAGAATAATTTTATAACCTCAGGGAAAATGAAGACCTTTGCTAAGAATGCCTAAATGTGAGATCATAAATAAAATACTGATATGGTTGACTGCACATACATTAAAATTTTCTGTGTGACAAATTCAGCATAATCTCACTTAAAATCAAAGCGACAGAAAACAGAAAATATTTTCTACTTAGATAAGATGCACATTGAATGTATTAAAGATTACATACATATGAATATCATTGAGAAAAAATACTGTATAATAGGGCAAAGGTCTAAAAAATAAGGAGGAGTAATCTAATAACCATGAGAAGAAGAAATGATCTGGTAAATGTAGAAGATTCACTTGTCCATTATTAAGCAGGAGAAAGTAAGATAAAACCACACATTATTATCTTTCTATTTTATCAAAAAATTAAAATGTCACATGATTCCCAGTAATGAAGTAGGTAATCACACTGCAGTTTCAGCTGACATCTCATTTCCTTGGAGGGACTTCCCTCTGCACCCTGTGTGATGCTCAGCTCAGCTCTACACATTTTCTTTATGTCATCTGTCACCAGAAATTACATATTTATTCATGCGATTACTTGTTCAACATCTCTCTCTCCATCAGAACTATAATATTCAAGAGGTCAGACTCTCTGCTTTGTTCTCCACTGACCAAAAATAAACTCAGTGCCTGGCATACAGTAAATTTGAACATCGATTGACTGAATAAACAAAGGAATACCTGGATGTATATTTACAGACACATGCAGATAGTTATTGATATTTGCATCTTGTCAGATTAATGAGTTTTATTCTAAAGTTCTCCATTAAATCTAATACCTTCCTAGAAGATTTCCTAGACTAAGATTTCTTATACAACCTAAAAAAAGACCAATGATATATTTTGTTTAGATTATTTTCTTCATATTTTTATCATAATACAAACATTTATAATCATCCCAATACAAAATGCCATTTATTGGGCTGTGGAACTGATTTTGGTACTATTTTATTGTGTCCTGGGGAAAAAATTATCTCTGCAAAATCCATAGCTGTTAGGTGTTTTCTCAATTGTACTGATAAGGTTACTACTCTACAATCATATAATTAACAGAGAGGGATTTGTATCCAGATTGCCCAATGCCTCTTCCATCTGCTACAGGGCTTTCCAATACACACATAAATTTATATCTTATCTCTAGGTAGGGCAAGCCCAACCATGAATGTGAAAATTTATTTTCACTTACATATTATAACACATTTTGTTAGCGTTTGTGATTTGCCTAGCATGCATAACAGAGCTGGTGCTCGTGCATGCTATATTTCTTAGAGGGTATAAACAGATCTATACAATGTATCCAAATGTTAACTGATATGGGTGAGGTTGTAGATTTTCCAGTTGCAAATCTGTAACCACAAAAAAGTGATGTTTAATTAATGTACTTACCTGTAACATGTGTGTGCATCAATCTCCTCTCATTCCCATCTCTTGCTTCAGTCATGGTTATGGTGCCAATTTCTGCAAAGATATTGACATACTTTGCTCTATATTGTTCACCCTTCCTATCCTTTTCTAGGGTTCCTATGACACAAAGATACTGGGCATGCATGAATCTCTCTAAACACTTCAGCCTGGTCAACTCAACAGTGAGTCTCCCTTGACTACCTAGCCAATGGGTGAGTGCTTGAAGTTTTGGTCACCAGGAAGTACTTCTGTGACTTCAGAAACCCTCCAAAAGGTCCCTGTGCAATTGAACACCAGCAGCCCCAACAATGGCCAGCAGAATTGATATCCTTTTATTGTCATTCCCTTCTTCCATGTTTTACTATACTAAGCATCCTCAAACTATTGCCCAGGGGCCACACGCAGCCCCTCTAGGACAATTATCTAGTCTGCCAGCTATTTTTGCTGCTGCTGCCTGTCCTGCTTAGCAGCCGACTCATCCCGGCCTGCCATCCAGCCCTCTAGCCATCTGAGGGACAGTGAACTGGCCCCCTGTTTAAAAAGTTTGAGGATCCCTGAGACCTATACCTTCCTCTTGCTCCTAGGGATCACTTTCCAAATACACTACCTGCAGAAAGTCTTTTTACTTTAGATTTGGCATTGAGGACAGGCCGGTTGAAGGGTTTTTGACCGCTGGAGGATGTGCTTGAGTAAGTACAGAATGCTAGCACTTTGACTTTGGAACATAATTTTGTATGTTCCAAGCTTCTAATAAAAAAAAAAAATGCTGTGTTTAGTGTGGATTTAAAAAGTTTTACTTTGGCTTTTATCTTTTATTTAGAAGTAGATATTATTTTCTTAGCACAACTCTGAACCTTTTGTTTTGTTTTGTTTTTACTTTACATAGATTACTAATCTCATATACAAAATCCCTGATGATAAATGTATGGAAAACAGATAAATTACAAGATTCTAGCCACTAAAGTGACTGAATGGCTTTAAATACCAGGATCAAGAAAGTAAAATTTATTCCTCGGTAGTAAGAAACCACCAAATGTTTTTCAGGAGTAGAGTATCTTGTTAATAGCTACATATAATTAACCTGCTTGTGATGTTGGAGGTGAACTGATTTCAAGACCTTGTCTTGTCCAGACATCATGTAATTTGAAAGGGTGGGATTTCTAAATTCTGTTTTATTTTCTGATGTAATTGTACATAATATATAATCTAATGTAATTACCCAACTTCAAGGCACTATAAATATTGATTTAAACGTCTAATTTTCCTCATATTGCTGCATATATTTTGCTTCACATAACATGCATTTGTCAGCTAATGTTCATATTTTAATTTTTTATTAAATTAAACTTATGAAGAGATTCTCTTTGTATAATATATAATTGGTTAACTTCCAGAGAGGCTCAAGATAACAGTATTTGTAATAATTATAGTTTCATGATAAGAAAGATGTTTCTACATACATAGCATATGGCTTACTATCCACATTTAACTTTGGTGCTTAAAATTCAAAAGTCAAATGATATTAGAAACATTAATAAGTAAACATTATTCTACAATAATTCTTAATAGATCCTTTTATTTTAAAACTTAAAAGCTAGGATACAAAGTCTGGTATGCTGAATATTGTATTCTGTACTCCATTTAGACTTTGATTTGGATTTAAAATTCAAAATCACTTCCATCATTTCTATCCTTGTGAGTGTGTGCCTGTGGGGATATTAAAATAGAGAAAGAGCTACTTGGAGAGATGAAATGATTGAATTTGATGCCGAAGGCCAGAAACCTCATTTTGCTTATGTTAATATGTAGAACTTTCTGCACTCCAATCTATGGCTAGTAAATGCTTTTTCTTGATTTTGTAAAATTCAGTATTGTATATTCCAGTTGAAAACCTTATTCCCTTTGTTGCAAACAGTGCTAGCAACCACTCTCAATCTAGGTTCTATTAGCATGGCTCAATTATAAAATGGTTACACATGATTATAGAAAGTCAAAACCTATGTGTTTCGTTAATTCCACTTTAAGATTGCAAATTAAAGTTTTGTAATCTTACATAAATCAGTAATTAACTTAGCACAGAGTTAGAATGTAGAGATGAAATCATAAACCTAGGAGACATTTTGAAAGAAGAATTTTAATAAGTATCTACTAAAATGAAACCCATTCCTAAGAAGCTCAGATATCTTCAGTATCTCATCATGGCAGGTGATATTAGGAAGACAACATTTGTCTCTATTACTTTTAAATTAATTAGGTAATTTATCCATTTTGACAAATATTCACTGAATATCAACTTGTGTGGCATTCTATGATGAACAGTATAGTGCCTTAGGCCAAGGAGCACTCAGAGCAGCATATGGTGAGGATGGGAGGGGAGAAGAAACATTCAAGTATACAGCGAACTTTGTGACAAATATGCTTTGGAAAAATTATGAAAATATATAAGACAAAAGATTTCTTGGCCCCAAAATACGCAAATCTTTCCAAAAGGAGAAGACACATTTGAGCTATTTCTTAGACCATGCAAAAGAGTCTATTGGCAGAGAATTGGGATCAGAGCCTCAAAAACACAGGAAGGAAAAGGCATACATGCAGACTAAGATTCTGCCATCTTTTCCAGAAAACAGAAGTGGAGGGAACACATCCTAACTCATTTTATAATACCAGCATTATCCGTAACAGAACAACCAGATAAAGACATTACAAAAAGGAAAATGACAGACCAACATCCCTTATGAATATAAGTGGAAAAATCTTCAGCAGAATATTATGTTTTATATAATGAATAAAAAGTATGCAACATAAGAAGAGATTTATTCTATGTATACAAGGCTGATTCAACATTAAAAAATTAGCTAGTATGGACCACTGTGTCAATAGCCTAAAGAAGAAAATCTTATGATTATATCAGTTGATGAAAAAAAGCATGTGATAAAATTGAACACCCATTTATGATAAAGCTATCAGCAAATTAAAAATAGAGAGGAACATCACCAAACTGACAAAGGACATCTACAAAAACCCTTGAGCTATCCTCACACTTTATGTGAGGAACTGGATGCCTTTCTCCTAAGGGCAGACACCAGACAAAGATGTTGCTTCTTTTCACCCCTTTTTAATATTGCACCAGAGGTCCTAGAGAGGACAATAACACAAGAAAAGCAAATAAAATCACACAAATTGAAAAGGAAAATAGGAGGGCAGAGGTAAGATGGCAGACTGCAGCCAGCTTTCCACAGAGGCTCCCATCCAGAAGGAGAGTTAAAAGACAGAAGTTTAGCAAGTAAGCCAATGGTTTGGAGCAGAGCCAAGAGAGAAGATTGAAGAATGCACATCAACCCTGCGGAGGCAAACTATGACCCCGAAGATACAAACAAAGGTACTGAATCCATTGCCAAGCAGACAGGAGTGCCTGCCCATGAGAAGAGCTTGCAGTAAGCTTCATACAAACAAGTGAGCAAAGTTCAAATGTCCTCCCATTCCATCCCATGGGAGAGACCCTCTAAAAACTGAACCTCCTACCCGTACTAGGGTGCCATGGCAATCTCCTGCCAGGCATAAAACTGTATATATTCGCTACCTGAAAATCTGAACTCCCAGTACTCCACTCTCACCCCAAGGTCTGGATGCCTGTCCCCCATGGAGTCCAGATTCTTGGGCATTTTCTCTAGAGGTGTGGACAGGGGAAGAACCCTTGCTTGGTTGTGCTGATTCTGTGGCACAGGAGTGGGGAGAGGATGGTCGACTGAGAGGGAACCATACAGGAGCAATGGCAGTGTGCCCAGGCCCAGAAAAGCAGCAGTAGCAGCGGCAGGAACAATACGGCTCACACCCCTGGGGCTATCCTGGACAGACATGCCCTGTCTCTTTGGCAACCAGAGGAAGCTTGGCACCTTATCTGGTGGCATCCACTGGCAGATGGATCTGGGATATGAGTAAAAGGAGTGCAGGGAGTAGAATATGCGCACACAGAGCTTGCACACTCCCACGGCAGGGCTGACCCAGAGGACTGCTTTACTGAGGCTAAGCACCCTGGGCCCTCAGGGGATCATACCTGAGACAAAGGCAGGCAGGCAGAGGCTGGAACTGACAGCTCAGGGTGAGCTCTAATTGCTTGCTGCTGCCCATAACTGAGTTGTGGTTTCTGTCACCTCAAGCAGCATCTGATAGCAGGACAGAAACAAACTCTGTGAAGTTGTGCTGTTTTGCCAGCAGCATCAATCAGGGGTGGAGCTGGAACTGAGTGAACCACCCCAGTCTCCATTAAGCACCCAAGGTTATCAGGCCTCACCACCCCCTGCTGGACAGTGGCTGAGAACATTGACTTGGCTGAGGAGACATAGATCTTCCTCTGACTCAGGCAGGCGTAATCCCCTGGGGCATCTGCTCATTGGGGGGAACTGGGTCATAGCCCTGTGGGGTTACCAGTGACTGGGTGTGACAGAGGTGTAAGGTGGGGAAGGAGGCATCAACCTTCCCAGACTAATTTATTTGCTGGGTTGGTCCTTCTGACCTCACAGAGCACCAGAGCCAGTCATACCTGAGCTGCCAAGACCCCAGTTATCTAGTTGTCAGAGACCTTTTGAACTCCCCCACCTGAGACCAGTGCTATCTGGGTCAATTGATGTGGACCTCTTGAACTGGGCCAATGACCTGAGGACTATCAAAAGTGGTACTCTGGGTGTGTGGTTGTGGGAAGGTGTGATTTTCCTTTTCTAATTGTTGCCTGTTGGGAGCAGGGTGAGTTAATTGCTGGTGTTTCTCCATAGCTGAGACTTCAACCCAGAGTAATGGATTTACTAGGGTAGAACAGAGACCAGCTGAAAACAAGACAGAGCAACTTAACCCCACCAAACCAAGGAGGCCCCCAGTTTCTCAGGCTATACCACTGTATGGGTCCTTGACAAAGCTCTACGAGAAAAGGTACAGACACCAGTCCCAGCCTTTGGGCAAAGGGCTAGTTAATCACTACTCCTAGAGCCCCCAACCAAACTTCTTCTTATCTGCTCATCTAGCCCAACAGTGTAAATTAAGCATGGGGTGGAATCAGTGGAAGAACTCTGGTAACATGAATAACCAGAGTAGATCAACCCCACCAAGAAAGGATACAGCAGATGCAACTGAAGATCCCATCCATAAACAGATGGCTAAGATGCTGGAAATTGAGTTCAGAGTCTGGATAGCAAATAAGATCAACAGAATGGAGGAAAGGAGGGAATCAGAATAATTCAAGGAATTATTGAAAAAAAGTCTCAAGAATTCAATGATTTCAAAGATAAAATGACCAAAGATTTTGACACATTGCGGCAAGAGTTTGCAGCCTTCAAAGATCTGAAAAATATGGTAGACTCCCTTGCTAACTGAATGGAATGGGCAGTAGAAAGGATCTCTGACATAGAAGACAAAGCTTCTGAACACACCCAAGCACTCAAAGAGGAAGAGAAATGGTGAGAAAAAACAGATCATTTTCTCAGAGAGCTCTAGGATTATTTGAAGAAAACTAATATTTGCCTTATAGGAATCCCTGAAGGCAATGAAGATGCTTCACAAAACATAGAGGGTCATATTCATGAAATTATGCAAGAGAACTTTCCAGATATGCCAAGAGATTCTGAAATTCAGATAGCAGACAGTTTCTTGCACCCCAGCATGACTCAACCTGAGTAAGACATCTCCCAGGCACATCAAAATTAACTTCATTAAAGTTAATATGAAAGACAAAACTCTAAAAGGAGCCAGACATAAGAAAACCATAACCTATAAGGGGAAGAATATTAGAATGATTGCAGATCTCTGTGCTGAAACCTAGAAGAGGATGGTCATCGATTCTTAATCTGCTAAAACAAAACCACTTTCAACCCAGGATCCTATATCCAGCTAAACTGAGTTCCATTTATGATGGAGAAATTAAATACTTTAAGGACATTCACATGTTGAAGAAATTTGCCATAACTAAACCAGCCCTTCAGGGTATTCTTGAGGCCTATCCTCCATAATGACCAGTGTAATTCTCCACCACAAAAGTAAACTCACTCAGAAACTTTTGATCAAATTCCAATTTCCATAGTGGCAAAAGGATTAAAAATGACCACTGGACTTTCAAAAAACTTGATACCCCAAATTTTATCAGGCTTATCAATATTCTCAAGTAATGTGAATGGCTTAAATTGTCCCCTAAAGAGGCACAGGTTGGCTGACTGGACACAAACACGTAGGCCAGATATCTGTTGCATACAAGTAGATGTCTTACCTTAAAAGATAAATATAGACTCAGGGTGAAGGGATGGTTATCTATATTCCAGGCAAATGGAAAGCAGAAAAAAGCAGGTGTTGCAATTTTATTTGCAGATACAATAGGCTTTAAACCAACAAATGAAGCAAGGATAAGGATGGTCATTTTATATTTCTTAAGGATAATACTCAATATGATGAGATTTCAATTATTAATATTTATACACCCAACCAGAATGCACCTCAATTTATAAGAGACACTCTAACAGGCATGAGCAACTTGATTTCTTCCAGCTCCATGATAATCAGAGATTTTAACACTCCTTTTGCAGTGTTGAACAGATCCTCCAATAAGAAGTTGGGTAGAGAAATATTAGATTTAAACTTAACCATCCAACATTTGTATTTAAAAGACATCTACAGAACATTTCATCCTAACAAGTCTGAATACACAATTTTCTCATCAGTACACGGAACATACTCCAAAATCAATCACATCTTAGGTTACAAGTCTAATCTCAGAAAATTTAAAAGAATAGAAATTATTCCTTGCATCTTCTCAGACCATCATGGAATAAAAGTTGAACTCAGTAACAACAGGAATCTACACACTCGTACAAAAACATGGAAGCTAAATAACCTTTTGCTGAATGATAGCTGGGTCAGAGATGAGATTAAGAAGGAAATTACCAAGTTTTGGGGATGAAACAATAATGAAGACATGAATTATCAGAAGCTCTGGGATACTGCTAAGGCAGTCCTTAGAGGGAAATTTCTAGCACTGCAAGCCCTCCTCAAGAGAATGGAAAGAGGGGAAGTTAACAACTTAATGGGACATCTCAAGCAACTGGAAAAGGAAAAACATTCCAATCCCAAACCCGTCAGAAGAAAAGAAATAACCAAAATTAGAGCAGAAATAAATGAAATTGAAAACAAAAGGATTATACAACAGATAAATCAAAAAGTTGGTTTTTGAAAAGGCCAATAAAATAGATAAACCTTTGGTCAACCTAACCAGGAAAAAAAGAATAAAATCTCTAACTTCATCAATCAGAAATGGTAAAGATGAAATAACAACAGACCCCTTAGAAATTAAAAAAATCCTTAATGAATATTATAAGAAACTTTATTCTCAGAAATATGAAAATCTGAAGGAAATTGACCAATACTTGGAAGCACACCACCTTCCAAACTTAGTCAGAAGGAAGTAGAAATGTTGAATAGGCCTATATCAAGTTCTGAAATAGCATCAACTATACAAAATCTCCCTAAAAAGAAAAGCCCAGAACCATATGGCTTCAAGTCAGAATTCTGCCAAACCTTTAAACAGGAACTAGTGATGCCAGGGCACTCTAGCCCAGGGTAACAAAGTAAGACCCTGTCTCTATGGAAAACAAAAACAAAGAAAAAGAAAAAATAAAGAAAAAAAAAATGAAAGCCCAATATTTTTAAGATGTCAATTCTATTGCTTTGTTGAAATACCAATCAAATCACATGAATATTTACCATATAATCCAGCAATTATGCTTCTAATTATTTATCCAACTGATTTAAAGACTTTCATCTACACAAGACTGTATAGAAGAAATATTTATAATGGCTTTATTTCATAATTACCAAACAAACTGAAAACAACCAAAATGTCCCTTAATAAATGAAAAGATAAATAAACTGTGGCTCAGGTGTATGATGTGGTATTGTTCAGTCATAAAAGCAAACAAGAAGTTGAGCCATGATGAGACACAGTGGAACCTTAAATACAGACTTGCAAGTGAAGGAAGCCAGTCATGAAGACAAGATACCATAGGATTCCAATTACATGACACTCTGGAAAAGGCAATATGTGGAGACAGCACACAGCTCAGCAGTGACCAGGGGTAAAGGAAAGGGAAGAGGAACGAGTTGGTGAAGCACAGGGGCTGTTCAGGGCAGTTAACCAGAGATTCTTGGAGAAATGGCTGATACTGGGATTGGTATTAGAAATTTGCAAGATGAGTCTGGAGTGTCTTGTAGTGCCAAAAGTAAGGAAGTGCTCAGAAATATATGACTATAGATGGGCATTTGTCAAAGGTGCCCAGAGCCAACTAAAGCCAACTACAATGGCCAAAGTCAAAATAATCTAGGTAAAAAAATTAATAAAGTATTATTAGAATGTAACTACTGCAAGTCATTGCATGACTCGATATAAATACAAAACTGGATAAGTTAGTAAATAAGAAAGAAGAAACAAATCTCCCATTCATAAAAATTGCAAAAAAAAATGTAGATAGTTCATCTTAAGTGAAGAGATAATAATGATTTTCTTGTAAAAGTACAGTCTGGAAGGAGGAAATGGAGAGGCAACTTTAGAGTAGAGAAATCAGAAAAATATGACTTCTACTTAATGGAGGGAAATGTGGTTTAGGGGCGGGGAAGTAGTTTATGGGAAATCTGTACTATTTATTTGATTTTTTTGTAAATATATAGCTTCTAAAAATAAAGTATGTTAGTAAAATATTATAGGTCAATGTTCCTCATTAACATGTGAAAAGAATCCTTAAAATATTTTACAAACAAATCCCATAATAACATAAAATACATAATACATATAATACTTAATAAAATAAACAGAACATAATAACCTAAAATATGTAATACATCATGGCCAAGTGGTGTTTACCCAGGAATTCCAGACTGATTTTATATTCACAATTGCAGTAATTCA
>NW_003852632.1:1773396-1777695 GCF_000181295.1 Otolemur garnettii
CAAAGTCATAGATATTTCAAGGGATAAAGTTAAACTGGCTGTATTTGCATTTTAAAAGAATCTATCACAAAAATACTAGAATTAGTAAGTGTGTATAATAAGATCTCAGAATACAAAACTAATATATGAGTATAACTTGTATTTCATATACTTACAACAAACACTTGAAAACTGAAATTAGAAGTTACTATTCACAATAGTAACAAAATACATCAAAAGTGTAGAATATTTCCAGAGTAAGCTAACAATATATGTGAAAGACCTGTATAGTGAAAACTATAAAATATTGCTGAGTTATCAATGATGACAATTAATAAATGGAGATATAGGCCCTAACATGGCAAGATTCAATAGTGTTAAGATGTCAATATGCCCCTGCTTCATTTCTTATTCAATACAATCTCAGTCAAAATCCTGGAAGTCTTTTTTTTTTTTTTCGTTTTTGAGGAAACTGATAAATTGATTCTAAATTTAGAGATTTAGAGAAATTTAGAAATTTCTACTGGGATGCAAAGTACCTAGAATTGCCAAAACAACTTCTAAAAAGAGCAAATTCATAAGGCCCCCCCAAACAAATTTTATACTCATTATAAAGCCACAGGAGTCAATACAGTATGATATGGTGATCATGTTAGACAAATACATCAATGGAAGAGAATAGAAAGCTTATAAATAGAACCACCTATGGACAACTGAGTTTTAACAATGGCGCAAAGGTAATTATGGAAGGTATAATTATGCAAAGGTAAACATATGGAAGTATAAACTTTTCAGCAAATATGTGAAATATTGAATTTACATATGCAGAAGAAAAAGTAAATTCAACTGTTACCTCACTTCACATACAAAAATTAATTTAAAATATTGCATAAATTTAAATGTCAGAGCTGATACAATAAAACTTCTAAAAGCAAATAGAGAAGAATATCTTAATGACCTTGAATGAGGTAAAGATTTCTTAAGTAGGACATAATGAGCAAAATTTGTAAAATAACACAACTGGTAAGCAGAACTTCATCAAAATTAAAGACTTTGCACTCAAAGACACCATTAAGAAAATAGAAACTATGCACAGAAATATTTCCAAAACATATTTTTGATAAAATATTTGTTTTCATAATATACACATCTACATATAAAACCAATTCAATAATAAAACAACTTGATTAACAGCAACAAAAAATTGGGGAAAAATTTGAACTCATACTTTTCTAGAAAATTCTGAATGCCAAAGAAGCACATGAAAAGATGTTCTATGTGATTAGACATTACAGAAATGCACATTAAAACCACAATGAAATGCTTCTATAGGCCTATTGGAATGGCAATATATATATTTTTAAAACTGTAACAAACAACACCACCAAACCCTTCAAACCTGACAATACCAAGTGACAGAAGTGATCAAGAGAAACTGAAATTTTTATATGTTGTTGGTGAAAATGCAAACTGGTAGTCACTATGATAAGTGTTTTGACAGTTTCTCACAAAGTAAAGCATACACTTACCAATTCGGCCTACAGGTGTTTACCCCAAAGAAATGAAAATATAGCTCCACATAAAGACTTATAGGCAAATGTTCATAATAGCTTTATTCATAACAGCCCGGGGGTGGGGGGAACTTAAATATTCACCAGCTAGTTAAAAAAAAAAAAGCAGTATATCCATAGATTGGAATATTATTCAGAAATAAAAAGGAAAAGCTTTCAATACACTCAACCACATGAATATATCTCTAAAGCACTATGTCATGATGTTGGGTTCCATTTATATAACATTCTGGAGATCTAAATAGAATATCAGCCTAGTAGTTGCCAGGGGTTGGCAGGGGAGTGGATGAAAAGGGCCCAAGGGACATTTTTTGGGCAAAGAAATTCTCTATGTCATGCTTATGGTGGGGAATATATAGTAGTATGCATTTGCCAAAACCCATCAAAGTCTACACCTAAAAAGTAAGTTTTATTATATTAGGTTTACCTTAACAAAGCTGATTTAATTACTCATTTAGGCTGAAAGTATGTAAAATTCTTCTAAACATAAACCATAGCAATATTTACACATAACAATTCCCGTAAGTTTTGATTTTTTGCTTACTTGCTATGACCCCCTTCAAGAAAAGATTCTGTGAAGGATTTTTAATTTTTTTTGTATTTTTAAAAAGTTTTCTTTCTTATTTTATTGTTTGGGTTTCATTGAGGGTACAAAGAATTAGGTTACATTGATTGCATTTGTTAGATTAAAGTCCCTCTTATAATTGTGTCCTACCCCTGAGAGATGCTCCATATACCATGGTGCCCCATCCTCCTCCCTGCTCTGGCCTCCCCATTTGCTCATCCCCCCACTCCCCCTTGTATTAGCTCCTCTACTGCCTTCATATTAGAATTGAGTACATTGGACTCTTGCTTCTCCATTCTTGTGATGCTTTACTAAGAAGAATGTATTACACCTTCATCCAGGTTAATAAAAAGATGTAAAGTCTCCATGTTTTTCAGTGGGTAAGTAGTATTCCATGGTAACATATACCATAGCTTGTTAATCCATTCTGGGATGAGGTTAGATGATATCTCAGGGTGGTTTTGATTTGCATTTCTCTGATGATTTGGGAAGATGAGCATTTTTTCATGTTTCTTATTCATTTGTCTGTCTTTTTTAGAGAAGATTCTAGTCACGTTTCTTGCCCAGTGATATTGATAGGATTGTTGGGTCTTTTTTTGTTGATTAATATGAATTCTCTATAGATCTTAGTTATTAAGCTTTTGTCTGAATATGCAAATATTTTTTCCCATTCTAAAGGTTGTCTATTTGCTTTGGTTGTTGTTTCCTTAGCTGCACAGAAGCTTTTCAGTTTAATTAAGTCCATTTGTTTATTTTTGTTGTTGCCACTGCAATGGAAATCGTCATAAAATCTTTCCCCAACCCCATATCTTCAAGTGTTTTCTGCACACATTCTTTGAGGATTTTTATTGTTTCATGCCTTAGATTCAAATCTTTTATCCATCTTGAACCAATTTTTGTAAGTGATGATAGATATGTGTCCAGTCTCAGTCTTTTACATGTGGTTATCCAGTTCTCCCAGCACCATTTATTGAATAGGGATTATTTTCCCCAGTGTATGTTCTTGTTTGGTTTATCAAAGATCAGGTGTCTGTAAGAGGTTAGTTATATTTCAGGTTTTCTATTTGGTTCCAAATGTCAATGTTTCTATTTTTGTGCTAATATCATGCTGTTTTGATCCCTATGGCTTTGCAGTATAGCTGAATGTCTGATAGGGTGATGCCCTGAGCATTGTTTTTATTATTATTAAGAATTGCCTTGGATACACGGGTTTCTTCTGGTTCCATACAAATCAAAGAATTATTTTTTTCCAAATCTTGAAAGTATGATGATTTCACTAATGAATGTAGATGCAAAAATGCTCAATAAAATCCTAGCCAATAGATTACAACTATATATTAAAAAGATCACTCATCCCTATCAGGTAGGTTACATCCTAGGGATGCAAGGCTGGTATAACATATTTAAAATATGCAAGTCCATAACTGTAATTCACCATTATCAACAGAAGCAAAAACAAAGACTATGTGATTCTCTCAAGAGATGCAGAAAAAGCATTTAATAAAATACAGCATTCTTTTCTAATTAGCATACATTAAGAGTATAAACATAGTTGGCACATTTCTTAATCTGATTATAGCCATCTACAACAAACCCACAGTTAATATTATACTGAATAGAGTAAAACCAAAAGCTTTTCCACTTAGAACTGGAACCAGACAAAGTTGTCCTCTATCTCCACTACTATTCAACATAGTGCTGGAAGTTCTCCAGGCATCCTCAAACTACGGCCTGTGAGCCACATGTGGTAAACCTAGGACATTTATTCAGCCCGCTGGGTGTTTTTGTTGCTGCTGCCTGTCCTGCTTAGCAGCTGACACATCCAAGTGCCCACATTCCAGCCCTCCAACGGTCTGAGGGACAGTGAACTGGCCCCCTGTTTAAAAAGTTTGAGGACCCCTGTTTTAGCTAATACAATTAGGCAAGAGAAGGAAATAAAGGGCATCCAAATGGGGGAAGATGAGGTTAAACTCTCACTCTTTGCTGATGATATGATCTTATAATTAAAGAACCCCAAAGACTCAACCACAAGACTCCGGGAAGTGATTAAAAAAAATACAATGTCTCAAAATATAAAATCAATGTCTACATGTCTGTAGCCTTTGTTTATGCCAATAACAGCCAAGATGAGAAGCTGATCAAGGACACAATTCCCCTCACAGTAGCTTCAAACAAACAAACAAA
>NW_003852632.1:1777758-1782217 GCF_000181295.1 Otolemur garnettii
AAACCCTAAGAAAAGAAATGCAGAAGATATTAACAAATGGAATAAAATAGCATGCTCTTACTGGGAAGAATCAATATTGTGAAAATGTCTATACTACCCAAAGCAATCTACAGATTCAATGCAATCCCCGTTAAAATATCATCATCAGGCTGGGTGTGAGGGCCCATGTCTATAATCCTAGGACTCTGGGAGGCTGAGGTGAGTGGATTGCCTGAGCTCAAGGTTTAAAGACCAGCCTAAGCAAGAGAGAGATCTTGTCTCTAAAAATAGCCTGGCATTGTGGTGGGCACCCATAGTCCCAGCTACTCAGGAGCTGATGCAAAAGAATCACTTGAGCCCAATTGTTTGAGGTTGCTGTGAGCTATGATGCTACGGCATTTTACTGAGTGCAACAAAGTGAGAATCTGTCTCAAACAAACAAACAAACAAACAAAAAACCCCCCCAAAACCACCATCATACTTTCAAGATTAGGAAAGATTTTTATTAAAAGTAACTGATCATTACTGTTTGTTTTATGTTAAAATAGAGCCAGTTTCTATTTCTCCCCTTATTTTTCATTTCCATATGTACACAAATAAGTGAATATACATTTTATTTATGCTTTCAAAAACTGTTGGAATGTGGGTGGTGCCTGTGGCTCAAAGGAGTAGGGTGCTGGCCCCATGTACCAGAGGTGGCAGGTTCAAACCCAGTCCCAGTCAAAAACTGTTAAAAACAAACAAACAAACAAACAAACCATAACAACAACAAAAAACAGTTGGAATGCTGCTGCAGATATGTGAGTAAAACATTAGAGTTTACGGTAAGAAATTTCAGCTTCATTTGGTTTTTGAATTAGAAGAAATATTGGTCATTAGTCCAAAGTTTTCCCTTTTTAGAAACTTAAACTTAAAATCCATAGGGTAAGAGTTATGTTCAAAGTCATATTGCTAATTAATTGAGTAACTCAGTCTAAACCCCAGGGATGTATATTTCCTTAAAAAAAAAAAAATTCATTGTATTTTTTCATCAAGTATGCCTACTTTTGTCAATAACTATAGTGGACTCTCCCCCACACCCCACTCCTAACACTTATTTCTATTTAGTAATTGGGATGAAATTACATAACATAAAATTTACCATTTTAAAATGAGTGGACTTTTAAATCTTTCTGATATGGGAAACGTCTACTGACAGTGAATTTGTTTTTGTCTTTCCTGCTCATGGTACGGCTGCACAATGGGTGAAGACTGCTGCAACCTTTCACAGGTATCCCTTAAGTGTTGGCTTTTGTGAGTGTGTCCTCCTGGTCTGTGACTTTCAGAACAAAGTTTCATTGCCCAGAATGTAGTTCTCTTCCTCTTGCTCTTTGTTAGACAGTCCATGGAGGTCATTAGTCCATTCAGTGACTTTTCCCCTCACCTTAGAATTCGGAATGGTTTTATCTCTTTTTTGGCCTAGTACATAATACCTCTGCTTTATGTCAGTAATGTTTTAGAATAGCCAGTTCATACTACTGTAAAGATATAAGAAAAGTTAGAAGACATGGTTCGTGACTTCCTTCTTCTTAATCCTTCCTTTTCATCTAAAGCCATAAGTACATTCTGATAATGGTGCAAGATTTAAGATCTGCAGGTCTTGGCAAACCATGAAAGGTTGCCCTACACTGTGCATTCATGAAGTGGTGCCTGAACACTTGGCCTGCCTAATCTCATAGATTCCCCGAAGTGAGAAATAAGACTTGGATAGTTCACTTTGGGGACCTTCATTTACACTCTCCAGAATTGAACATGCTTGTTCTCTTCCACAGGAGTTGATGAGTGAAAGAGGTTTTGATTTGGAGGTAAGGGTGAGTGCTCACCATCTGACTATGCCCAGGCTTAGTGGGATCTGGGGAGGTGAATATGTGATCTACTGAACTGTTGGCACCAGATAACCATAGTCATTCTTTCCACCAAGAGAAGGTCAGGAGGGGTTCCTCCAAAGGGAACCTGGATCTAGATTTAAGAAAGTTATAAAATTTACCAAATGAAAAAAAAAATCACTTCAATCTTTACATCTATGTCACTGTCATTTGTTCTAACTCATATTGAGCTATCAAATTTTGTGGCAAGCTATAAACTTGTTGAGTCATTAGCCTGCCTGGTTAATGGAGGAAAACTAAATTCCTGTTCCTGCATAATGACACTTACTCACTGTAGACATTTGCATCACTGGAAAACGATAAAACCTCATCCTTCATAATGAAGTTCCAGGCTGACAAAGAAGAAAATATAGTGTTGTGGGACAACTATGAATATAAAACAAGTTTAATAAAGAAATAGTGACAAATTATATTATGCAAAATGTATGCAATAAAAACATTACTAACTCATTGGAAATGTCATAAATAATCTAAATAGTTTTTGACTGTCAAGGCCTTGAAAAATATATTCCTTTAAAAATGAGGTGCAGAAGAGATGTCAGTTTAATTGCCATCATATTTTGACACACTTGGAAATTCCTGTATTCTGCTTATTTGCTAAATTTGGATACTTGCTCACAATTAAATGAAGGGAGAAGAACAATTAGCCCGTTTTGCCACTTTCTTGTTGATCTGGCAGGAAAGCTGTCAGTATCCCTCAGCAGCAGGAGTTCTGTATTGCTTTCAGATACAAATTTGCATTATGTTATAATCACTTTAGAAAACTGTACCTTTACACAGTTGGCAAAGTTTCAGATTTTATCATTAAACATTGAGAGAAGACAATCGCCAAATCTATACTATTACTAATCGTTACTTGTAGTTTCTGGAAAAACTGTAGTCAGTCCTCCGACTGAGACTCTGGTAATCATTTTTCTTCTTTGCATAGAGTATTTGCCACAGGATTGCCTACCCTTGTCACTATTGGCTACCTTACAAATTTCTTCATTCTGATTGTACTCAGAAGGGATGTTTTTTTCTCAGCCACACTGCCACCCTACATAGCTATTAGTTTTCTTCCTGTATTTTCATCTTCCATGTTCTAAAGACTCTTATGGGGCCTAGAGGAGCATCTCAGAAGTGGAGAGATGACTTCAACATCTTGTTATGAAACATACAATGGTATATCAATGTCTCACAGCTGTGTCTGTTTTGAAGTGTAGCAGTGTCTTGCTGAGTGGTGTTCATTATTATTGCATATTTTACTGTGCAAAGAAAATATTCTGTATCCCAACCCTGAACCCCATGCATATTCCTGCCCAGATCTGTTCTCCTTTCCGACCAGAGCAAGAATGACCATTAATCCTGTTTTTTTTTTTTTTTGTGGTGGTCATAATGCAAAGCATAGAGTGAAGAAGAAAGAACTCACCCTTAAGTACATGGTACAATGCCTTTCTTCTCCCATGAAATTTCTCAGTATGTTTTGTACTGAAACATTTGACTATGTAGGAACTATTCCTTTATGGGGTATGGTTGAAAATTTAGATTGAATGCTGTAAGCATTCCATAGTAATGATCGGTTATAGTTTCCTTTCCCACCTGGAAAGCCTTCTCAACATTGCTCTTCATATCTGCCTCTAATTTATCATAGATGGGTTGTATGATGCAGCCAAATTATCATTTGGCCCTATAGGATGGACTGTGATCCTAAGTAATGTATAATATTTAATTCCCTGTGAAACCCTGGGCAGACATTGATATGTAAATCTCTCTCTGTAGGTGATGTGTGAAGGTCTAACAATTAAGTTCATGAACTTACTACCATGTTGTTACATTGGCATCACTGTGCAAAAATTCTGTAGGCTTTCATAACTTGATATATCAATGTCTCATGTCAATGTGTAGCAATGTCTTGCTGAGTTCACTATTGTTGCATGTTTTGTGTACTGAGAATATCAGAGCTTGAATTAGAGCAGTGAACAAACGTAAAATTTCTTGGTAAAGTTGGCAAGAGTGGAAGTGAAATCAGGGACATATTATTCCAAATATATGGGGATGATACCATGAAGAAAATAGCAGTGGATTAAATATTTTTCTGAGAGGGAAAGAGAGTATCCTTGATGAAGAGAGGTCCAGGAAGCCAGTAATGAGCAGAAATGATGAAAATATTGCAAAAATTCCCAGAATTGTGAGTGAAAATTGTCAGCTGACTGAAAGAAGCATAGATGACCAAGTAATCATTTATAGACAAATAAGAAAATCTTAACTGAAGATCTTGGCATGAGAAAGGTGTGTGCAAAAATATTCCCAAAGGAGCTCACCCTTATGAATACTGTCTCTAAGGAAGTTTTTTTTTAAATAATTAAATAATAGCTGTGAATGCAATCATGGGGTACAATGTGCTGGTTTTATATACAATTTGAAATATTTTCATGAAACTGGTTAACATAGACTTCATGGCATTTTCTTAGTTATTGTTCTAAGACATTTATATTCTACACATAGTAAATTTCACATGTACCCTTGTAAGATGCACCGTAGGTGTGGTCCCACCAATTACTCTCCATTCATCCTCC
>NW_003852632.1:1785227-1788565 GCF_000181295.1 Otolemur garnettii
GTTACTCAGTTCAACTTTTGTTCCATGATGGTGCAAGAAGATGCAATGAACAATTTCTATTTTTTTTAATTTGCTAAGGTTAGACTTGTGACTTAAGATGTGATCAATTTTGGAGGATGTTCTGTGGGCTGATGAGAAGAATGTGTATTCAGACTTGTTAGGATGAAATGTTCTGGAGGTGTCTGTTAAATCCAAATGTTGAATGGTTAAGTTCAAATCTAAAATTTCTTTGCTTAGCTTCTTAATGGAAGATGTATCCAACACTGCCAATGGAGTTTTAAATTTCTGACTATTATGGAGCTAGAGGAAATCAAGTTGCTCATGTCTGTTAGAGTCTTTCTTATAAATTGAAGATTTCTGGTTGGGTGCATAAATATTAATAATTAAAATCTCATCATATTGACTCTTAAGAAATATGAAGTGACCATCTTTATCTTTCTTTATGTTTGTTGGTTTAAAGCCTATTGTATCTGCAAATAAAATTGCCACACCTGCTTTTTTCTGCTTTCCATTTGCTTGTAATATAGATGACCATCCCATCACCCTGAGTCTGTAGTAATCTTTTAAGGTAAGATAAAATCTTGTATGCAGCAAATATCTGGCCTGAGTGTTTGTATCCAGTCAACCAACCTGTGCCTCTTTAGAGGACAATTTAAGCCATTCACAGTAATTGAGAATATTGATAATCCTGGTAGAATTTTTGGTATCAAGTTTTTCGAAAGTCCAATGGACATTTTTAATCCTTTCACCACTGTGAAAGTCAGAATTTGATCAAAAGTTTCTGAGTGAGTTTACTTTTGTGGTGGAGGATTGCATTGGTCATTATGGAGGCTAGGTCTGAGAATATCCTACAGAGCTGGTTTAGTTATGGCAAATTTCTTCAACATGTAAATATCCTTAAAGTATTTAATTTCTCCATCATAGATGAAACAGTTTAGCTGGATACAGGATCCTGGGTTGAAAGTTATTTTGTTTTAGGAGGTTAAAAGTCAATGACCACCCTCTTCTAGTTTGAAAGGTTTCAACACAGAGATCTGTAGTCCTTCTAATATTCTTCCCCTTGTAGGTTATGGTTTTCTTATGTCTGGCTGCTTTCAGAATTTTTTCTTTCATATTAACTTTAGTGAATTTAATTATGATGTGCCTGGGGGGTGTCTTATTCGGATTGAGTGGTGCTGGGGTTCTGAAATTGTCTGCTATCTGAATTTCAGGATCTCTTTGCATGTGTGGAAATTCTCCTTTATAATCACATGAAGAAGAGCCTCTGTGCTTTGTGAAGCAACTTCATCACCTTCAGGAATTCCTATAACGTGATATTAGTTTTCTTCAAATAATCCCAGAGCTCTCTGAGAGAATGATCCATTTTTGCTCTCCATTTATCTTCCTTTTTGAGTGCTTGGGAGCATTCAAAAGCTTTATCCTCAATAGCAGAAAGCCTTTCTTCTGCTTGCTCCATTCCATTACTGAAGGATTCTACTGTATTTCTTAGATTTTTGAGGACTGCAAATTCTTGTCTCAATGTGTCCAAATCATTGGTTATTTTTGTCTTTAAATTCATTGAATTCTTGAGAGAACTTTTGAAATGCTCTTTGAATTTCTAATTCCAAGTTTACCGCCATTCTATTAATCTTATTTGCATTCCAAACTTTGAATTTGATTTCTGACATTTCAGCCATTTGTCTATGAATAGGATCTTCAGTTGTTTCTGCCATATTGTTCCTTGGGGGAGTTGATCTATTTTCATTATTCATGTTACTGGAGTTTTTTGGCTGATTCTACCCCAGGATTATTTTACACCATTTGGCTACATGAGCAGATAAGGTGAAGTTGGGTTAGGGGGCTCCTGGAGTAGTGATTAACCAGCCCTTCTTTGCCTAAGCTGTGACTGGTAGATCTGTACCTTTTCCCCTAGAGCTTTGCAAAGGACGCATACTGTGCTTCAGCCTGAGACATTGGGGACTTACTTGGTGTGGTGGGGCTAAGTGTTTCTGTCTTGTTTTCAGCTGGTCTCTGTCCTACCCTAGTAAATCAGTTACTCTGTATTGAAGTTTCAGCTGTGGAGAAATATCACCAATTATGTCAACCCACCCCCTATGGGCAACAACTGGAAAAGGAAAATCAAACCTTCCCACAACCACACACACAGGGTACCACTTTGGATAGTCCTTGAGTTTTTGATCCAGTCCCAGAGATCCAAATGAATTGTCCCAGTCAGCCCCTGGCCTCAAGTGAGGGAGTTCAAAAGGTCTCCAGAAACTAGATAGCAGGGTCTTGTGGCAGCTCAAGTATGATTCATTCTGGTGCTCTGGGGTGTCAGAAGGACCCCCGCCCCAGTAAATTAATTAGTCTGGGAAGGTTGATGTCTCCTTCTCCACCTTGGACCTCTGCCACACCCACTCACTGGTAACCCTATAGGGTTATGACTCGGTTCTCTCCAATGAGCAGATGTGCTAGAAGTTTGAACCTGCCTGAGTCACAGAGAAATCTTATGCCCCCTGGCCAGGCCTCTGCACTCTGCCACCATCTGGCAGGGGAAGCTGAGGCCCGACAACCTCAAGTGGTTAATGGAAGCTGGGGCAGTTCACTCAGTTCCTGCCCTGTCAGTAACATCCTAATTGATGTTGCTGACACTTATATTTGCACAGAATTTGTGGTTCTGTCCTATATTCTCTTGTAGACTGGGCACTGTTTGAGTTCACAGAAACTGCCACTTAGCCCCAGTCTCTGCCACTGCCCAGAGCTGGTGTTTCTGTCTCCCTTGCAGTCTGTGTTGGGGCAGGTGCAGTTAGAGCTCACACTTGACTCTAAATTGCAGCCTCAGCCTGCTTGCTTTTGTCTCAGTTATGATCCCCTGATGGCAAGGTGTTTCTTAGGCTCACTAAAGCCTTGCCCTGGGAGTATACTGTCACTATGCATGTCTTATATTCTCTGTCCCTGCTGTGGTCCTCCCAGGCTGGACCACCTCAAGCATATCATTTGCTCACAGGGCCTGCATTACTGTCCCAGATCTATTCCACCAGTGGCTGCCACTAGAGAAGATGCCTGGCTTTCTCTTGTTGTCCAGAGAGACAGCGAGTGTCAAAATATCCCCAGGGGTGTGAGCCCTTTTGATCCTGCTGCTGCTGCTGCTACTCTGTGCTAGGGGGCACTGCCTCTCTCTTTCCTGTATGGTTTCTTCAGCCCACCATTTTCTCCTTACCTCTGTGCCACAGAATCAGCACAGACCTGCAATAGCCCATACCTTTCCACACTTCTTGAAAAAATGCCCAAGAATCTGAATTCCATGGGGGACAGGATTCCAGACCTCAGGGTGGAGGGGAGTGCTGGGTATTCAGAAT
>NW_003852632.1:1788973-1791487 GCF_000181295.1 Otolemur garnettii
GAGACAGTCTCACTTTGTCAACCTTAGATGAGTAGAGTGCTGTGGCATCACAGCTCTCAGGAACCTCAAACTCTTGGGCACAAGCAATTTGCTTGTCTCAGCTTTCCAAGTAGCTGGAACTGCATGGGCAATGCTCTGTTATTTTTTAGAGACAGGGTCTCACTCATACTCATTCTGGTTTCTAACCCCTGAGTTTAGGCAGTCCACTGGTCTTGGCCTCCTGAAGAGCTAGGATTACAGGCATGAGCCACTGTACCTGACTATGAGGGAGTTTTTACCCAATTACCAAATTGGCTATATTGGAGCATTCTACATTACTTGATCTGGTCCTCAATGACTTTTTTCTTTATTTGAAAATAAAAGAAATATTGAAAGGAAGACATTTTGATGAATTTCAGGACATTAAAGTTAATATGACATGGCCATTCCAGAAAAAAGAATTCCAAAATGGCTTTGAAGGGTAGATTAGTCACTGGTGCTGATGCATAGTTTCCCAGTGAGAGTACTTCAAAGGTGACCATAGTGATATTCAGCAATGAGGTATGTAGCACTTTTTCTAAGATGAGTTCATGAGCTTAATTGTCATACCTTCATTTATGATCTTCACGTAATAAAATGGGTGTATGTGTGTGTATGTATATCTTATTTTGACATTTAAAAAATTGATACCTATTTTTCAAAGAATGATTTAAATTTTCTTAAACTTCCTACACTTGTTTTTAGTACTTCTGAACATATTCTAAAATTATTCTTCATATTTTCATATAATTTTCCTGGACCATTGTCAATGGTAGCCTGATCTTTATTCTGTGATACTCATAGAAATTCAGAAAAGATTATGGGTCAATTTGTTATTAAAAATAATTGAGGCATCAAGTTTTCTTGAGGTTGTGATTATTATTTTAGCTATTTATTCAATATGAAGAATTAAAATTAAAAACTTCAGTTTTATAAAAGACACAGTTAAGAGAATAAATAGACTAGCCACAGACTAAAAAGAAATATTTGTAAAACACATACCCAGTAAAAGACTTGTATATCTAAAACATATAAAATACTCTTAAAACTTAATAAGAAAACAAAAAATCCAATTTAAAAAATGAGGAAAAGAGCCGAACAGACATCTTACTAAAGAAGTTATATACATGGTAAATAAACATATGAAAGTGTGCTCAATGTAATTTTTTATTAGCAAATTGCAAATTAAAAGAACAAGGTACCACCGCACACCTATTAAGATGGCCCAAATCCAAAACATTTGTAATTCCAAATGCAGGCAAGTTGTGGAGCAACAAGAATGCTCATTCATTGCTGGTAGGATGCAAAATGGTGCAGCCATGTTGAAAGGCAGTTTGCCAGTCTCTCACAAAGCTAAACATAGTGGTAGCCCATGATTCAGCAATTGATTTCCTAGATGTTTACCTAAATGTGCTGAAAATTTACATTCACACAAAGGCCTGCACACACATATTTACAAGAGCTTCATTTATAATTGCCAGAATGTGAAAGCAATCAAAATTTCCTTCAATAGGTGTTCAGATAAACAAACTGTGGATATTATTCACTGCTAAAAAGAAATGAGATACCAATCCCTGAAAAGGCGTTGAGGAAACTTAAATGCACATTACCAGTTGAAAAGGCTACCTACCATATGATTTTGACAAAATGATATTGTGGAAAAAGAAAACCACAGACACAATAAAAGTCAGTGGTTGCCAGGGTTTTGGTGGGAAGAGGAGAAATATAAATGGGTAGAGCTCAGGGATGTTTCTATACAATTCTATGAGGGGGATACAAGACCTTCATTTGTGAAAACCCATAGAATGGTACAAAAGAGTGAACCTTCCTGTAAGCCATGAATTATAACATATCAATATTTGTTCCTCAATTGTTAACATAGTGGAAACAGGTGAGTAGGAACAGGAGATGCATGGGAGCTCTTTGTACTTTCTGCTCAGTTTTCCTGTCCATGTAAAACTACTTTAAGAAAATAGTCTATTAAAACAACAACAAAAATAGAAAACAAATTTTTTTATTTTATTAGATTTTCTTGATGCTGTGATTATTATTTCAAGTAGTTTTCCTATGTGTTCTCTTTTCTTTGTATTTGCCTAGTGCATTTTGACTTGTTTTTAAGTTGCAAATTTGTAAGCATAAAGCCATATATTTTTAGTGTTGTTATGTGTTGAGTATGTATCATGTATCCTAAGCTCTGACAACTTTATTTCTAATTACTTGTAGTTTCTCATGTGTTGTATACAACTGTGACAATATTACTAAGATAAATAAAATATTTATAAAGAATATGTAATCAGAAAATATCAAACAACTATAATTGACTTCACCCTGTAGCTTTTTTTTTATTAAGTCATATACATATAGATCATGAATACACTTATACATATATGGGGTACCATATGTTGTTTTTTTATACAATCTGATGTGCTTACATCAAACCAATCAACATAGCTTTTGCCTCATTTACTTGATTATTGTGTTAAGACATTTATGTTC
>NW_003852632.1:1791879-1795768 GCF_000181295.1 Otolemur garnettii
TTTAGATCCCTGCGTATTCTCCAAACTTCTTTCCAAAAGGAATGTATTAGTTTGCATTCATACCAACAGTGGATAAGTGTTCCCTTTTCTTCACATCCACGCCAACATCTGTAGTTTTGGGATTTTATTATGTGGGCTACTCTTATTGGAGTTAGATGGTATTTCAAAGTGTTTTGATTTGCATTTCTCTGATTAAAGATGATGAGCATTTTTTTCATGTGTCTGTAGACCATGCACCTGTCTTTTTTGGAGAAGCTTCTGTTCAGGTCTCTTGCCCATAGTAAAATGGGATCAGTTATTCTTTTCTTATTAATAAGTTTGAGTTCTCTGTGGATTCTGTTTTTCAGACCTTTGGTGGAAACATAACCTGCAAATATCCTCTCCCATTCTGAGGGCAGTCTACTTGCTTTACTTACTGTGTTCTTGGCAGTGAAGAAGATTTTTAGTTTGATCAGATCCCAGTAATGTGTTTTTGGTATTGCTTCAATTGCCCTCCTATCAGATTGAGAATTATACTTTTTGATTGAGGCAAAGTAATGTGCAATTATGAAGGATTGATTGGAAATCATTGAGTATGGAATAGCATGCTGGGTAACTGCCATCCCAAGAAAAGTAGAGTGTGAGTAGAGCTGATGGCAATTCACACATAATCTGGAATAAGTGGTATAATAATATAATCATTGCTTGTTGGATAACAACACTAACATTTAAGTACTTGCTATAAGGTGGGCAATGATAGAGGCCATGACATGTATAAACGTTTTCATCTCACAATAGTCCTGTAAGGTAGGTGCTTTTACTGTTCCCATTTTACAGATGACAAGACTGAGTCATGAAGTTTCAGGATCAGCCTTAGTTTACAGCATTAATGTAGGACAGAACATCAATTTGACTTAGGAAGACTGACTCTGACAAATATGCTCTTCTCTGTTGCTCCCCTAAATAACAGAAAGTAAGAACCCAGATGTTAAGACTCAGGCTATTAAAATAGACAATCTAATTTGTCTTTAAAATTTGTACATCTAATGTTCTAAGTACTTGATTGAGTGTCTCTGTGTGTCTCTATGAAAAGTTCAATCTAAGCAGAGCTACTTAAAATTACCATGCATCTGAAAGAAAAGCAAAATCATAAGATGCTGTTGAGAGAAGCTGGCCAAACTTTCAGGCGGTGAGACAGATACAAGGGAATCATGAGTGTGAAAAATATAAAAAGAACTATTAAAAATTATTTATGGACAAAGCTGCTGTTTGGGGTTAATACTTTTAAAAATAAATCATACTGAATTTTAGTTTTTCAAGTTTGTTCTTTGCAAACTCCTATGTATTCTAAACTTTTTCCAGATTGCTAGTTATACATCAAACAAACGTATCTGGCAAACACTGTTTCATAAGACTGAAGAGATTGAAATTCTTTTCATGATAAATTGAAAGAAACTGAGAAACAACTGGGAACACATACTGCAACTTTTTTATTGTCTAAAGTTTGCGGAATTCTAAATGTAATCTTTTTGCCACTCTTGCTGCATACAAAACATGCTTTGAAACGTGAGGAAGGCGGCCATTACGAAAAAGGATTAAAGATCCTATGAAATCAATGAACAGCACAGTCTTTGTGCAATTATTTTCACTTTCTCATCTGAAAATGTGTAATGAGGTAAAGTTATACAAATCAACTCCCTGCAGTTTACTTGAATTGAGTTATAAGAATTTTAAATGGCAAGCGAGATGCACCACTGTAAAGACATTGAGCTATTTCACAGAAGATGGCCATTACCATAAATTGTAAAACTTAGGGTCATACATTCTTACGAATGAATTTGAAACTGAAGATGGCAGAAATTTTTCTCCTTTTGTGGGTGTAGGGATAAGAACATTTTGAATATTAAAGAAAAGAAATGTTTAGAATGCCAAATGGGAGAGAAGTGGGATGATAGCAAGTTGGTGGTTACAGAATAGACAGCTGAGTCTGAAGCTTTTTTCTCCACCTCCCATAAGAGATCTATTCTAGACTTGTCTGACTATAATTTTTTTATCAAATTAATCATCCTTGGTGTTTCTAGAACATAAAGTTCTACAACATAAAGTTATCTGGGGAGAAACCAAAAAATTGCCTTAAGCATGGTAACATATAGAAAAGAAAAGGCTTATTATTTGGCTCCTGAAGAGATGTTTGGAAAAATAAGGGAAGAGTTCTTTTATTGTATATTCAGAAACGAGGAGATTTTAAAAGTATGAAGGTATGAAGGTTGACCCACATGACTCATTAGTTGTAAAAGTGAATCCCCTATGAGTAGTAAAGTTTAGACAGGGTTTGAGTAGTATACATATAATCTTGAGAACAAATTGGAAAAGAGAAACAGGAAGACAGAAACTGTTAAAATAAGTAAAACTGCCCAAGAATGTAATATTTTAAAAATATTTGTCCTTGCGATTGACAGAATTAAACTAATAGACTGAACAGCTGCATTTCCTAGACACTCGCCATCACTTATAAGATTGCATGAGATTATAGATAATATTGATTTGCTTATATATATATATATATATATATAAATTCTCAGTGTGAACTCATGAATGAAATTAAAAGCATAGGTACAAACACTTGGTAAAATGTTAAACACAATTATCAGCTTATATATGTTAAGTCTATACTGTATTTGCACAATATCTGTATTCTGATTACTCCAAAATGCTTTCCAACTGAGTAGTAGGAGCCATTTACTCATGCATGAGTAGTAGGAGCCATTTACTCATGCATAATTGGAAACTGCAAAACCTGTGACTTGGCTCAATTTACATAGAGAGTGATTGAAATTTTCCTGGTATACTGAATTGTTGTAGTCAAAATTTATTCATGGTAGCTGCCTGTTCTCCCTCCCTAGGGGTATGGACGTTGCCGGCAAGATTTCCGAGCCATCACTAAGCTTCCTACAACACACCTACTCATTACAGGTCTAAGTTCTTGAGAATAAACAGCATTTGGGCTCAACAGATGTCAATTCCTTCTGTCTTTCAAAGCCTGAATTTTCTGGCCTTTTATATAACATGTCAAAATACTAGAACTTTTCATTTACTATAGGGATGCTGACAGCACCTCCATTCAAAGCACATGGGCAGGTTGGGTATGGTGGCTCACATCTGTAATCCTAGCACTTTGGGAGGCAGAAGCAGGAGGATCCCATGAGGCCAGGAGATCAAGAGCAGCCTGCACAAGAGCAAGATCCCATCTCTACAAAAAGTAGAAAAATTTGGTGAGTGTGGTAGTGCATTCTTGTGGTCCCATGTCCTTGGGAGGCTAAGTCAGGAGGATTACTTGAATCCAAGACTTTGAGATTACTGTGAACTATGATGATGCCACTGATCTCTAGCCAGGGCAACAGAGCAAAACCCTGCCTCAAAAGACAATGAAAAACCAAACCTACCCTAATGTGTGCAATGAACACTATTTGAGTGATGGGTATACCTATAACTGGGACTCAAGCATTACAAAAGCAGCTCCATGTAACCTAAAACATTTGTGCCCCTTTAATATTTTGAAATAAATATTCAAAACAAACAAACAAACAAAAAAACATGAAACAAAGTAAAGCACATGGGCAGCACAGCTCCTGCTAGTGGAATGACCCTCTAAGAGGAAGATGTAAGAAGAAGGCAGAACTCAGCCTGCTGGCTTCTGGTCTTACTAGTGCAAGCTTTGAGCTGTTTTTCAAGTCTTTTTTTTTCAGGGAAAATTAAACAGAGTCATATTTGTGCCCTACAGTGTTCCTGAATGTGGAAATATTGATTACATTAACTCAGAGACTATGCAATGTACACGTCATCTGAATGCACTGTAGTGGAAGAAGGAAGCAAACAGTTTTGTGGACAAGCAGTAATAGACTAAATAAAC
>NW_003852632.1:1795834-1798914 GCF_000181295.1 Otolemur garnettii
GTATGTATCTAAAATGCTGAAGGGATCAAATCGTATATTTTTACCTGTTTTGGCAAGAGTGTGAGGTTTTCTGCACAGCTATCTGGGAGATCCCAAGGTGCTAATATCACCCTCCTTGACATGGTGTCTTATAAAATGGTAACTGAGACAACTCTCTGACTACAATATTCACAGTCTACCCCAGGTGAACTGAGAAGACAACTCTCTCTCTGACAATATTCACAGTCTACCCTAGGTAAAAAATGTTTGTGAAATCAGGGAAAGAAAGCACCAGAGATTTTTTGCTGTGGTTTTAGACTGGCAGTTGGAAATACCTACTTGACTGTCATCTTTACATTTTTCCCTTCCAAAACATATTCTTGTTGGGGTCTGCTGTGACATGTGCAATATTGCCTTAATCTCTACATCACCACTTCTAGCATGAAAATTTTGCTCTTCAAAGAGAAATAACTACATTGCTATTGGGAACAAAATTACATTAGCTCAGAAAACTGAGCCCCATGAGCCTGGCCTGATTTATCAACTTTAAAGAAAAATCAGATTTTGGTCATTCTGATTTGGAATAAGATTGTTTTGGTAGATAAACATGATTTCAAAACAGGTAAGGGAAAATTGTGCTACATGTTAATATTCTCCTGTAGTATAAGTTCTACTAAGAAGAGTTTACAATAGTTCAGCTTTGTTCATTTTAAGAAAATATTTGAAATATTCTGATGTGATGAAATACAGCCATCAAAGTGTCATAGAATAGATTGAAAGGCATGTGTTGACTGCTTGAGCATCCAAACACAACCAAGAGAGAATGCTGTATTTCTCTTTGTGTTCTTGTGGCTCCATTAATGCCTAATCTGTAATAGTTCTTATTAATGCCATTTAATAACAGATTCCTATTACATATTTACTCAGTGATAGAAAATATTGTGCTTCTCATGATTCCATCTTTGTGCATGCTGATTCGTCCCTTTGGGAACCGCTTTCCTGATTTTCCAGAGTTTCCCTAGGGAAAAATTCCATACAGCCTGTAGAACTGCTCATCCTCAAATACTTCCATAAATTCACTCTCTACTGTGATTCCCTCACAGGGGTATCCAACCTGTAGCCCCACAGCCCCACATGCTGATTTTAGTAGAACTTTTTTTTGCTTCTCTGTGGTGTCAGATATCATGAAAAATATGTATGAACTGTTTTTTGGCTCATCAGTTTTTGTTAGTGTTTGTGTATTTACTGCGACTGTGTGGTCCAAGAGAATTCTTATTCTTTCAGCGTCTGGCAGAGAAAATAAAAAAGATTGGACATCCCTGTCCACATTTCATGGTTGACATTTGTTTTTGTCTTTGAGGCCCCTACTCTACGGGGAGGACCTAGAGAATACAGGATGTCATTGGACTTTGTTTTTTGAGGGCTTTATTCTGTGGTATATGCCACATTGACAGGACTGTGTCTCTCCATTAGCTCCAGGATTGCTAGGATTTATTGAAGGCTCAATATTTGACCACAAGTCACACAATGTGCTGGGAAATCAACTGAGGTTGTAGCTCTTTGTGATGATCTACAACATGATAAAAAATGGAATTTTTTTTTCAGGTATGAAAGAACAGGAGCTTTCTATTACCCATGGCCTACTTCCCTCAGGCAGAAAGGGAAAACTACTCATGGTCTCAACTTTGGTAACTTAAGCTTTTACAAATAGAATGAAACACCACATTTAGTTATCTGACAATACAGGGGCATCTCTGGAATGACTGCCTTTTATCTTGGGTTCTCTGTGTGTGAAACAGTTTTCTCTAAAACTTCTACTCCCTCAAACACATCAAAATCAATTGTTTCAAAGGTAAGAAAAGAAATTGAAATAGTTCTCCATATTCCAATAGCAAATCTATGACACATGACATAACTTACTAATATACAACACTAACACTTCCTAATATATTTATGTTTGCAAGTAGGATGCTTAACCATATCAATTCCTGTCTACCCAAGCCCTGTTTATAATGAAACTACAGAGAGAACTACAATCATACACAATGAGCTCATGTAATTCTATCAACATGATAATTCTGATTATGACAGTAATTATTATTTCTTGAGGTCTGGACATTCTAATGAAGATGAAAGTGTGATATTATACAGAAATAGAACAAGTTCAGCTAATACTCTAATCTCCTCATTCTCTAATAGTGAAATCCTCAGCATTAAGGCCTTATTTTGATGATTTATTGAGGAAAAATAGTGAGTTTGTGTCAGACGCAGTGGTCATGGTAGCAAACTAGAATTATCCTTGTCATTGCCATATCCTCCACCTCATCTACTCCTTATAACTTTATTATCAAGGCCAAATCCAGATTTTGTAGGACCTTAAGTTTGTGCAATTTTGAGATTCTTCTTTAAAGATCTCTTTATTAGTCTGTTAAGGCTGTCACACCAGAGTGCTACAGACGGGGTGGCTTAAACAACAGAAATTTATTTTCTCACATTTCTAGAGGCTGGAAGTCCAAGATGAAGGTGTTGGTTAGGTTAGTTACTGGTGAAGCCTGTCTTCCTGGCTTGCACGTGGCCACCTTCTCTTTGTGTCCTCATGGACTTTTCTCTGTATGTTTGCAGAGAGAAAGAGAGAAAGGTCTTTGGTGTCTCTCCCTCTTCTTCTAAAGACTTCAATCAAGTGGATCAGGGGGCCACATATAGCCTCATTTCCCTGTGATCACTTCTCTAAAGGATTAGTCTCCGAGAGTCACAGCAGAGGTTAGGTCTCAAAAAGGTAAATTTTAGGGGAGGGTGAGTGGAGATCTCAAGTTGTGATAAATACAAACTCATGAGTACAAAAGTAGGAATGTACATGAGTACTTATTTCTAATGAGAAAACACGTCATAACAAATCACTAGGGGCTAGAAGTTTTAATGTTCTTCTTCTGAAATCTCTTTAGTTTGTTTACCAGAAAAGCTTATTTATACATGGTGGCTGAGTACCACCTGTCCTCTCCTCCTTTCCTGAAGGAACTAGCCCACTGGCATGTTTTTATCAGAGCCACAAGCAGCAGCCAGACTGGCCAATAAAAAAAAAAAAAAAAAAAAAAAAAAAAAAA
>NW_003852632.1:1798976-1804355 GCF_000181295.1 Otolemur garnettii
AAAAAAAAAAAGCTTAAACTGCTAGCTTCTTGGTAAATCCACTTTACCTGTTGGAGGCAAATTATTCTCTGATTTCAGTTTAGGGGTTAAGAGATCTAGAAAAGAACATAGAAGGAGAAAGGAATTAGGGAAAGTGGGATTGGTGGTTTTTATCTGCTTCATAGCTAGGTTCTATTTTCTCCAACACTTTTACTCTTATCACTTAAGTCCTTACTCTGACCCTGGGGGTGAATCAGAAAAAGGCCCACAACTACTATTTTCATATTCTCACTAATGAAGAAATTGGGGGTGTAAAGTTAGTTGGTATAGAATTAGTGCTTTCCTTTAAATTTTATTTGTGACCAAAGTTTCACATTCAGGGCCAGGAGTCTTGAAAGCAGATGGAAAGATTTTTCTCTGATGCCAGACACTATTCGCATTAGGCCCTGGAAAATCAGGTCACTCTAGAACTGGCCTCCTGGCAGGTTTTTATTAGAGGCACAATAATAAATAAGTCTACCATACTAGATAATTCACGTATTTTCATTTTTCCTATAATTACTTTATACTATTTCTGTATTTCTCACCCAAATTATGTCTGAAAATGTGAGTAAACTGTTTTGTCTAAAATTTTTGGTTCCTTTTTTTTTGACCGAGATTATCAGTTATTTGACTGAAATTATCCAACTGTTAGTGGTTTTGTTGTCCAGTCTTAATCTATTTGTTTTCATTGAATGTAAGTTCTTTTTGATGTGAGAGGTAGATATCCAATTCCAGCTGGCTTATGCAAAATAGAGAGAATATATGGCTTCTAGAGTCCAAGTAGGAATGGGAAACAGTGAGGCATTTTGCCACCCCCAAGGGAAAGGGTGGAGCTCAGCACTGGAACACAAATATTGTCAAAATCCACAAGAATGTCTTTGTTTCTATTTGTACCAATCTCTCTTTATACATATCTTGGGAAAAATAATTTTTAAGAACTCAAATATTAGATCTTAGGACTTCAGCTTAGAGAGGGATAGACAATGCCTTGATGATTTCTGTTTCAAAAAGCAAAACTCCTAATAAAGGATATAGTCCAATTTAAAGTCTTGTGCTTGTGTGTGCACCAATTGATTGTGATACTAGGTGTTGGGATACTAAGATTATCCCATCCTTTATGGTGTGTCAACTCGTGATGAAAAAACTCTAGTTAGGGTGGCAGTTTTATGCCAGAATATGAAGGAAATGTGGCTGGGTGTCCATGGCAGTATCATGGAAAGAGGAAGATAAATCATGAAAATAATAGTGAGGATGTTGGACAGATGATCATATAAATGTTTACCACACCTTTTCATTGATATTAAAATAATATTTCACTTTTCCTTTTCAGCTTGAACTAACATTCCTAGTACTTTTTGCTATATTACTTCAGATAAATGCATTTTAGATTTAAATTTTATTTTCATTCAAGTTGATCAAAATTATCATAAAAAAGGTATTTGCAAAGGCATAAGAAATTCTCTTGGCTGGTAAAAAGTAATTAATGTTACAATTATTAAAATGGTAACCATGCAACTTTCAAGTTATCTAATCTAAGGGGGAACCTTTTAGCTATATTGTTTTCAGGTTAGTATTTGTTTCCATTTTCTGATTGGCATGATGAATAAAAGGGAATGTGATATATATGCCTTACTTTCCATTATTAAAAGAGGAGTTTCTATATGATTATATTATTATTACCTCTCTTGAGTACCAGAGAGAAAAATGGAAACCTATTTTGGGATCTTATACACTTTGACATAGGTGTAATTTTGGTGTTGTGTACAACACTCTTACAAAGCATACTGATAGTATCCAGGTAAATTAAGACATATTGGCATTGCCTTTATCTGCTAAAATGCACACATTTCTCATCAACTTAGACATTTATTTCTAACATATATTAAGCTTAAATATGCATAACTAATTAAGCCAATTTGGGGATTACTTTTAATTAGCATAATATATTCCAGAACTTCATGGAAAGCAATGATAGATCACTTGAAAACCTGAATAGCTTAACTTCTTAAAGAAAATGTATGTTGTCACTTGGTAGATGAGAATTCATCCATAATTTACCATTTCCTTCTTTCTTTCTTTCCTTTTTTTAAGAATGGTTCAAAAAACTATCCTGGCTGAATTGAGGCATGGGAAAATGGCATTTAACATCAGTTATGTCAGGAAAACTGAAGTTCTGAAAAAGAAAGTTTTGTGTAATGCCTTAAGATTTTTCCTGTCCTAGAGTAAAGCAAAATATTTCCTGTTCTAGCTCTTTAAAAAGAAAGAGATCCTTTTTTTTTTTTTCTGAAGGAGCTAATCACTTGCTAGATAAGGAAACATCTTTTAAGATTATTCCTGATATGCAACCTAAGAAAAGTAGCAGATGTTTAGCTGGAGAAAAGAAATTATTTTAGCTAAGAAATGTAATCCTGCTAGCAGATAGCAGCTTGTAGATTTTTTAGAAAATTTGTGTTAGGGAGATGTAACTGTGTTAGGAACTGTGACCATCATATATAGTAACAAAGGTAATATGATACATATACTTCTTGTGAGTGACAAATCGGAGTTCCAAATAGGCCACAGGAAGGTAATGAATTCTCATCTGGAACACAAGAAGTTTTTGGACAGTTAAAAGATTAGTTTCTAGAAAATTGTGATTTCTGACATTGGAAAACATTAGACAAATTCTAGAATATAGAAAATATTAAACATTTCAATAGAATGTTTTCCAAATTTTTTTCTTCTAATTTTCCTCATGCTAATTTAATTTTTATTTGATTAACATCTCAAGTTGTTTTGTAATGAAATTCATATAAGGCTATGAGTTTTCCTCTAAATAAAATCTTGGCTGAATTCCCTAAATTTGATATGTATTCTTATTGCAATTAGCTTCTAAGTATTGTTTAATTATAGGTTTGATTTTTTTCATCAAAGGATAAAACTTTTATCTTTTGTAAGTGTATTTTGTTTTTCCTCTAAATGAATGGATTTACTTTCCATATGGTTAGATTTATATTATACTTAAAACTTTGATACCAATTTTTAGTTTAGAATATTTTTTTCTCAGAAATGTTGGCTAGCATAAATTTATGGTGACTAGAATAACTTTTAATACATTTATTGAGATGCTATTTGAAACATAATACCACAATCATTTTCAAAGGTATGCCTTTTCTAAGACTTCTGAATGCAATTTTCTGTCTCTTGTGTTACAAAATTTGTTTATAGATATCACATTGCCTTTTCTTTTTTGCTCATCCTCAAACAGGACAAAATCTGAAAAGTGTGAAGATTTATGAATAGATTAGGCTTTATCTATTATCTCTTCACCTATGTGATGGCAGCTGTCCAGCTAGATGGTAAGTTCAGACACAGTTCATGGCCTGATTCCCAGTCTGGGGTAAGAGTTCATCTAGGGCGTTAAAGCTAGAATAGGTCAACATTTCCAATCATTTGGAAAAAGCTACATACCCAATAAACATTAGTGCCAAGCATTTTTTATTTTTTGCAATATTAACCTGTAGGGATTATTTATCAAGGAATAGACGTGACCTGTATCTTCTCCTTATTTTCTGTTCAGTTGATTTAGACACTTGGTAGCTTCTATGAGAATATAGGAAAATTGAGAGGATAGGGTTAAGATGTGGAAAAGGCAGAAAGCCAGTGAGAGAAAGAAGTTTTTATTTTCCATATCTGTAGGTAAGAACAAAAGGGGGCCTGGTAGGATAGCTAGCTCATGCCTGTAATGCTAGCACTATGGGAGTCCCAGTCAGGTGGGCCACCTGAGCTCAGGAGTTCAGAGACCAGCCTGAGCAAAAGCAGAGCCTGTCTCTATGAACAGTAGAAAAACTAGCTGGGTATTATAGTGAGCACCTGAAGTCCCAGCTACACAGCAGGCTGAGGCAAGAGTAGCTGGGACCACAGCCCTCTACCCAGGGTGACAGTGAGACTCTGTCTCAAAAGAAAAAAAAAATAACAAAAAGGGCTGGCTACTCAGTTTTCTGATAGAATTAATAATTAGGAGAAAAGAAGTAAGGGATTATTTAGAGAATCAAATGTGTTTGTGTCTATACATACATGTATGCACATACACACATATATACATACAATTATGTATCAGCATATATCTTTCAAATTCTTGTGCTTCTAATATAAAAGTTTTTTTTTTTTTAACTTGTTCACTTATATGTTTTTGAGACACAGGGAGGATAGCATTTTCTCAAGATGCTGATGTCCTTTCTGTAAGTGCCCATCCATCCTGATAGTCCCTACTAAGACAACAATATGCATATAAACATGTCTCTGTTTATCCAGAGCAATGAAAAAACTAGGCATTAGTGTAATGCTTCAGATAAAATAGTTTTCTTGTAACTCTTGATGGAAAACATAAACAATGTAGCTTTTAAATTTATTAAACATTTGAAATTTTGTATAATTTATATTTATAAGAGGCTATATTTTTGTAAATAAGTATCTACCACTAAGAAATAATTTCAACATTTAAAAATATTCAACTTGCTGGCCATTTCCTGTCTCACATCCAATTACTACATTTTCTTATGGATTGGATCAAGGCTGAATACAAGCTTTCATCAGAAAGTTTCTGAAGTCTTCAAAAAAGTTGATGCCATGAACTTTTTCCTGGTACAACTTTTAGAGAGCAATTATTATTTCAAATCTGAAAGTATTTTTTATGATAAATAATAACATTCTGATGAATTTAGATTCTTTTCATTTTAAGTATTTTTTTCCTCTGGTGATTTAGTTCATACTCTGTCTCTATTCTTCAGATTTTAAGTAAGTGCAAACTTTTTATTTTCCTAAGAATCACAGCATAGAAGATGCTGACAGGTATGAGCCTCCAACAGAAGCTCCTGTTCAGAGGGAAGGATAAAGTCCAGAAAACACCAAACAAAGTTTAAGACTAGGAGTCCAGCTGAGAGAGAAGAGTCATACCTGCAGGACACCTCTGCTGAGGCAAGCTGTGACTCCTGGAGTGCAACTTACAGGTATATGGACCATCTCGAAGGAAAAGTGTCCATCTTCCTCCCCAAAGAGAGCTGTGTTTTTCTCTTTGTTTTCTCTTTGTCTGCTTCTGTAAGCTTCCTACAGGTGAGAGATGAACTGAGGACATATTATTTCACCTCATGTCTGAGAGCTATAGGTGGTGGGATCTACTCCACTAGAGGGACCCTGCTGAGACTCCAAAAACCCTCTTGCCAGGCAGAAAAATTGAATTAAAGTTTCCACTGCCATTTTGAATCTCCAGCCCACCCTTCCCCCCTTGCCTGCAGAGACAGTGAGAGGAGGCCCAAGAGTAGTCCCCCCACCTGCAGGACCAAGCGCACTATCCTGGCCCTGCAGCCACCCATTCCCCAT
>NW_003852632.1:1804485-1805221 GCF_000181295.1 Otolemur garnettii
AGTTTCCCTGGTGGGGCTGAACTAAGACTGATCCAGCCACATGAGTTCCCCACACAGCTGCTGCCATTCCTCTGCCTCTTGGTTGTCCTGGTGAGGCTGAACTAGGACTGACCTGGCCATGCATGTGCCCCATGCTGCTGCTGCCATTCCACTGCCCCCCAGTAGCCCTTGTGGGGCTGAACTAGGACTGATCCAGCCATTGCTGTTCTCCTGCCCCCAGTCACCCAGGCGGGCTGAACGAGGTCTGATCTGGCTGTGCCCACACAGCTGTTGCCATTACCCTGACCCCCTACTTTGACCCAGCACCTGAGAACTGGAAGAAGATGACAGATATTCCCTGTCTCTCTGGGCAATCAGAAGAAGCCAGCACCTTCTCTGCTGGCAGCCATTGACTGAACAGTTCTGATAAGGTTCCAAACAGTGTAAACTCAGCAGGGGCAGAATCAGCGGAAAAACTCTGGCAACTTGAATAACCAGAGTAGATCAACTTCCCCAAGGAAAAATGGGGCAGATGCAATTGAAGACTCCATCCATAAACAGATGGCTGAGATTTCAGAAATCGAGTTCAGAATCTGGATAGCAAATAAGATTAACAGATTGGAGGAAAGGAAGGAATTAGAATTTTAAGAAATTATTCAAAAGATATCTTAAGAAATTATTCAAAAGATGTCTCAAGAATTCAATGATTTCAAAGATAAAATGACCAAAGATTTTGAAACATTGAGGCAAGAGTTTG
>NW_003852632.1:1808457-1809338 GCF_000181295.1 Otolemur garnettii
TCTACTGTCATATTTTTAAAATCTTGAAAAAATAATACTTTATTTTATATGGAATCAGAAAAAACCTCAAATAGCCAAGACATTACTCAGGAATAAAAACAAAGTAGGAGGAAACACGCTACCAGGCCTCAGATTATACTATAAATTGATTGTGATTAAAACAGCATTGTACTGGCACAAAAACAGAGAAGTAGATGTATGGAATAGAGTAGAGAGCCAACAGGTGAATCCAGCTACTTACTGTTACCTGATCTTTGATAAGCCAGTTAAAAACATTGCGTGGGGAAAAGATTCCCTATTTAACAAATGATGCTGGGTGAACTGGCTGGCAATCTATAGAAGACTAATCCTGGACCCATACCTTTCACCATTAACTAAGATAAACTCTCACTGGATTAAAGACTTAAACTTAAGACATGAAAGCATAAAAATACTAGAAGAAAGTGAAGGGAAAACACTTGAAGAAATCGGCCTGGGTGAAAATTTTGTGAGGAGGACCCCCTGGGCAATTGAAGCAACATCAAAAATACACTATTGGGACCTGATAAAACTAAAGAGTTTCTGCATAGCTAAGAACACAACAAGTAAAGCAAGCAGACAGCCCTTAGAATGGGAGAATATATTTGCAGGTTATGTCTCTGACAAAGGTTTAATAACTAGAATCCATAGAGAACTCAAATGTATTAGCAAGAAGAGAAAGAGTGATCCCATCTCAGGGTGAGCAAGGGATTTGAAGAGAAATTTCTCTAAAGAAGAGCGGCGTACAGCCTACAGATATATGAAAAAGTGCTCACCATCCCTAATCATCAGAGAAATGCAAATCAAAACTACTTTGAGATATCATCTAACTCCAGTGAGATTAGCTTATATCACAAAATCCC
>NW_003852632.1:1809705-1819291 GCF_000181295.1 Otolemur garnettii
ATTGCAGCCCAATTCTTAATTGCCAGGTCATGGAAGAAGCCCAAGTGCCCATCGATCCATATACGGATCAATAAACTGTAGTATATTTACAGTATGCAGCCATACAGAAAGATGGAGACTTTATGTCCTTCATGTTTTCATGGATGGAGCTGGAAGATGTTCTTCTTAGCAAAGTATCACAAGAATGGAAGAAAAAATATCCAATGTACACAGCCCTACTATGAAACTATAGCTTTCATATGAAAGCTATAACCTAATTATAGCCTAAGAATATCAGGAAAGAGGAGGAAGGGAGGGTGATTAGAGGGTTTTCTTCTATGGTTTATCTTACAAGGGTACAATGAGTCTTTCTAAGGGTAGAATATAAACGTCTTAACACAATAACTAAGAAAATGACAAAGGCTAGGTTAACCAGTTTGATGAAAATATTTCAAATTGTATATGAAAACACCACACTGCACCCCATGATTTCATTAATGTACACAGCTATCATTTAATAATGATGGAAAGGGACAGGGGAAACTCCATACCACAAATACAAATCTACTGGCCTTTAAAAATATGCTATTTGAGATCCAAATGCCATGTGCTAGCCTTTCACCAAGTAGTCAAGATGCTTGATATATTTCAAAAGATAAATTTGGCATCCTCTTCTTTAAATTTTTTGAAGAGCACTTTATTAATGTGAGATGTAGTAGATTGAAAAAGTATTTGCAGTATAATTGCACACTGGAATGAAGATCAAAGTTTAATATGAGAGGTTAGCTGGAGTAAGATTTTTATATAACCTTTCAGTGGCTGAGTAATTGGAGTATGATTGATGTAAAAATATTTCTCTGCATTTTAGCCCATTTATCCACAAATATTTATTGAGCTCTAACAACGTGCCAGCAACCTTTTAGAGAGAGTGCTACTATCTGGCAATGAATCCCACTGTTTGGACCGTCCATCAAACTGTGCTTGGGCAGGTCTTCCTCCCACTTTCTTGGGCATTGGCCCTGGAGTGATCACGTTCCGATTTTCTTTTTCTCTCTTTCTGTGTCTCTCTAATGGAAAATTCCTTCCACATTTTAACAGGCTTTGAGTTACTAAAATGCTCAAAGCACTCCTGTCTTCACACTCATGCATGTGCACATGCACACACGCACACGCAGTCTTCACTGTGACTCCTGTGTCTTGCCCTATCACATCCTGTAGTTTCCTCACATCACTCCTCCTGAACAACTCGTTTTTCTTCCTCATCTTTACCAGGTTCCTCACTTCCAACTCATCCATCGTTCCACTCCAATCTGACTTCCATTCACATGATTCCATCAAAATGGACCTTACCAAAGCCACCAAATTCTTCATTAATCCAAATCAGCAGGTATAGCAAATTCTCATTGCACTTGACATCTCAGCAGCCTTTGGCGTTGCTGACTTCTCCCTCCTTGAAAACTCTTTCCTTGGTGTCTTCTCTTCCTAACCCTCCCATGGCCTCTTCTGTGTAACCATCACAAGCTCATCCTCTTTACTTGATATTTAAATATCAGGTTTCTTAAGGCTTAGTCTTACACTTTCTTTTTTATCACTATATTTTGTCTTCACAATCTTATTCCATTTTAAATTACCATCGAGATGTAATTATTTTTTAAAATACATTGTCATATCTTTATGACAAAGTGTACGTTTTGATAAGTTTGAAATATATATACACTTGTAACACCATTAACAAAGTTAAAATAGTAAACATATTCAATACTACCAAAAGTTCCCCAAGACACATTATTTTAATCTCATTCCATTGTACCTCCCTACTTTTTCCAGGTGACCACTGATTCACTTTCTGTCTCTCTAAATTATCTTGCATTTTTAAGAGTTGTACATAAATAGAGACATGCAGTATGGTTCTTTTAGTCTGCTTACTTATTTTGGGTTCATCATGTCATAGAGTGATGTTACTTTTTATTGCTGAGTAGTAGTCTTTTGTACTGATGTCCTAGAGTTGATTTGTCCTAGAGAGAATTTGTTTCATAGTCTGATTATAGGTCATTTATCAGATATATTCTTCAAAAATATTTCTTCACCAACTTGGTGGGTTGCTTTTTCAGTTTCTAAGATTGTCTTTTGAAGAGTAGATATTCTTAATTTTGAAAAGAGTCTATTATTTTCCTGTTATTTTATTGTGTCATAAATATTAACCCAGCTGAGGGTGATAAAGATTTTTCTCCTATGTTTTCTTCTAGGAGTTTTATAATTTTAGGTTGATCCATTTTGAATTAGCTTTTGATTATGATATGTGGCACAAATTTGGAGTTCTTTGTTTTTCCATATGGATATCCCATTGTTCCAGCACCATCATTGACAAGTTGTGCTGATGTGTCCTTGCAAATTTACTGAACATTAGTTGAGCATGTATGTGTGAATGGATCTGGATTTCTATATTATTTCTTTGATGTATTTTATCTGTCCTGATATTAATACCATATTATTTTGCTGCAGCTTTATAACAAATCTTAAAATGAGGCAACATATGCTTTCCAAACATTTTATTCTTTTGTAAAGTTGGTACAGCTTTTCTAGATCTTTGGTATTTCCATTTGAACATTCAAATCAACTTGCAAATTTCTACAAAGAAGTCTGCTAGGAATTTTGATTGAGCTTAATTTAAATTTAGTTTGGGAAATATTGATTCTAACAACATTGAGTGTTCTGATCAAGAAACAAGGTATATTTTTACATTAATTTATGGTCTTTAATTATTTCAAATATACTTTGTGCTTGTCAGCGCACAAATCTTGCCAGTTTTTGTCAGAATTTCTCTAATCCATATTTATTTAATCCATTGCTAATATAAAGGGTATTGTTCTTTGCTTTTCAATTTCTAATTTTCCATTGCTATAACGTGGAATTAATAATTGATTCCTATATATTGATCTTGTATTCTTCAAAGACTAGTATTCGAATCTTTTTTGTCTAGATTTCATTGGATTTTACACATAGAAAATCATATAGTCTGTGAATAAATTAGCTTTACTTCTACTTTTCCAATATGCCTGCTTTTATTTATTTTCTAGACCTTATGACCCCAGCTAGAGCTCTAGTACAATATTGAGTAAAAGAGGTGAGAGGAGAAATCCTTGTCTTATTTCTTACTTGGGAGAAAGCGTTTGGGGTTTCACTATTAAAATATAATGTAGGATTTTTGTCTTTTATGAAGTTGGGTAAGTCTTTTAATTCCTAGTTTATTATTTACCAAGTGCCTCTTTTTCTGTCTATGGATTTTTCCTGAATTTTATATTTTTCTTACCTTTATATGGTAAATTGCATTAATTGATCTTTGAATGTTAAAACAACTTTCATCTCTAAAATAAATTTCACTTTGTTGTGATGTGTAATCATTTTTATATATTGTTGATTTGATTATTTAAAATTTTGTATAGAATGTTTGCATCTATTTTCGTGAGTGTTACTTCTCTGCGGTTTTCTTGTCTCATAGTGTCTCTGTCTGGTTTTCCCATCAGTGTGATGGTCACAAAGGTGATGCAAAATATTCTTTCTTCTTCAGTTCTGTAAGCTTTAATTTCTGGGACTGTTTACAATTAGAACTATTTCTTTCTTAAATGGCTGGTATAAATCACTACTGACTCTATCAGTGTCTGGAATTTACCTTGTGTGTAGTCTTTAACAACAAATTCAGTTTATTATACAGATATTCTAAGCTTCTTGAGGGAGCTTAGAAATATGTATCTTATAAGGAATTTATCCATTTTATCTAAGTTGTCAAACTTTTCATAATATTCCCTGATCATTTTTTCACTATCTGGAGAATCTGTAGTGATGTTCCCACATTTATTTCTGTTCTTGTTAATTTGTATCTTCACTTTGTTTTTTCAGATCAGTATTATTAATCTTCTAGGTCAGTGGGGAAGCTGCAGCCTTAAGCCCACATCCTTAAATACAATCTTTTGACTGAATCCAAATTTTACAGAACAAATCCATTTATTTTTATTAATACATTTATGTATGTCTTTTATGTTTTTATTTGATTTTTTAAATGAACATATTTATTGCCTTTGAACATAAAATGCCAAAGAATAAAATAAATTTCAGTGAAACAATCCTAGATCAGTGGGCACAATTAGAACATTGGTGATCCATAAAAACTAAATTGATGGTTCTACACTTGATTGACAGCTCTACAGTTGATTTAATCCAACTACTTCCACCTGATTGGTGCCACTACTGCAGGTGGCTGGTTGTTGAGAGTTTATAAAGGTAGTGTAACCAGACTGTTAGCAGGATTGACAAAGGTGCACTCTGTTTCTGTTTGAAGTGGACTTTGTAAATAGTCGCAAAGCTCAGCAGTATTTTTTAATTTTTTTTATTGTTTAAACATCATTTTATTGTGAAATTATGCCACACAAAAGATGTATAAAACAGCCTTCTAGTATTTTTTAAATTTTTTCTGCTTAACAGCCCACAATGTCAAAGAAGACCAAGAGAATGCTGAAAAAAGAAAGATTGTTTAGTGAGGACTGGGAATTGCAATATTATTTTATTTCTGGAGAAGATAAGTTGATTTGCTTGCTTTGTGATACTGCAATATCAACATTAGATAAATTCAATGCTCATCAGTATTCTAACACTCATAATGACCACAATATTTTAAATTATAGAGAAAGGCTAAAAAAGTTTGTGTTGTAGACCTTAAAAGTTGAAATCAAAGGCAAAGAGAATTTGTTCAAGCCGCAATAAGACCTGGAAATATTGTTAGTGAAGCAACTTATAAAGTACTTATTTACTTGGGAAAAAAGGAAAGTGATGTAGAAATTGTGAAAGAATGTATGGTCAAAGTTGTAGGATGCTTAGACCCTGACAATGTTTCAAAATACAAACACCGGCCTCTTTCAATGAAAACCATAACTGATCAGCAGCATGAATTAGTCTTCAACTTAAGAGAACAATCTCATTCAATACTTCAAAAATAAAATATATATTATTTAATCACTTTTTATGAGTCCACTGATACTACTGATTTCAAAGTTTTTATACTTTGCTTAGATGATAACAGAAGATTTTCTTTGCTACAAAGAGTTATCACTTTGGGCACTCTTATGACAGAACATGGGGAATAGATAAAATATCTTTAACAACTTTCAAGATAAAGGTTATGAAGTTAGACTGAATTTGGTAAGTTTAATGAGTGTATGCATAGACAGTGTGCTTTCCATGACAGGAAAACATGAGGGGTTTATTGCACTGACAAAAAAAAAGTATTAACAGATCCAGATGCACTTATTTAGTTTCATTATATCCTGCATCAGCAAAATCTCTGGGCTAATCCTCCTATGTTAAGTGACACTTTTCAATAGGTTAAAAGTACTGTTTGGTGGTTTTGTTTGTTGTTTGACAGAGACTCACTCTGTTACCCTGGGTTGAGTGCTGTGGCATCATCATAGCTCACAGCAACCTCAAGCTCCTGGGCTCAGGTGATCCCTCTTGCCTCAGCTTCTCAAGTGGCTGGGACAACAGGTGCCTACCACTATGCCCCACTAGTTTTTTCTATTTTCAGTAGAGATGGAGCTTTGCTCTTCCTCAGGCTGGTCTGGAACTCCTGAGCTCAAGCAATCCACCTGCCTCAAGCTCTGAGAGTGTTAGGATTATAGGCATGAGCCACCATGCCCAGCCAAGTTAGAAGTATGAACTATATTTGTGGAAATGCAACACGGCGTTACCAGTTTCATTAACATGCTAAAGTCGGATGATGAGGTGTTCAGTGTGGATTTGCCATATTGTCCTAAAACATGTTGGCTATGGTATGGACAGAGGTTAACCAAAATTTTATTTCTGCAAGAACAGACAGTTAAATTTTGTGAAGGACAGAATCAGCAATGTGAATTATTGAAAGAAAATTTCTATAGGAATGCAGCATTTTTTGTGTGATATCATGTCAAAGCAAAATTATTTGAATATTTTTTTGTAAGGTAAAACTAATTCTATATATGACATGTGGCCAAAAAACTAAGCCTTTCATAAAAAAAGTTATTTTTATCCAAATACTTGGATACAACACAGTTATCTTTATCTAAAAATACTTCTTTTTCAAAGGAAATTTTGGATTAACATTTTCTCCAGTTAGCAAAGTTCTCTGATTAACAGGATGGTATATGTGAATTATCTGAAGAACGTGCAGCTGCTATAAACCTATTTAATTGAAAAAATACAATGAAAGATTCACTGACTTTGAGAATCATGATATCATGCTTAACTTAGCATTTCAACCTCATCTAGTTGATATGGCTAAGACACCTAAAGAACTACAGGTGAAATTGATTGAGCTTTCAGTGGATGACATTTTATAGTCATTGTTTGTTTGCTGCTTACAAAGATCTAATTGAAATATAGAAAAATGCAATAGAATGTACATTCCTTTGGCAAAATGCTCCCCAAATATTTTCTTGTCTTTATATCCCTTACTGCTGTGAATCTTCATTCCCCTACCTAAACTAAATCAAGATGGCCTAAAGGTCACAAATGACTGATACCTATCTACTGGATTAACTGAAAATGCAGATTTCCATGCTGCAACCAAATATTCAAAGCCTTTCCCACTAAAAGTAGACAAAACGAAGTCATTAAAAGGTTACTTTAGGGCGGTGCCTGTGGCTCAGTTGGTAGGGCGCCGGCTCCATATACCGAGGGTGGCGGGTTCAAACCCAGCCCTGGCCAACTTGCAACAAAATAAATAGCCGGGCATTGTGGTGGGTGCCTATAGTCCCAGCTACTTGGGAAGCTGAGGCAAGAGAATTGCCTAAGCCCAGGAGTTGGAGGTTGCTGTGAGCTGTGTGATGCCTCTGCACTCTACCAAGGTGATAGAGTGAGACTCTGTCTCTACAAAAATAATAATAATAATAATAAAGTTTAAAAGGTTACTTTAAAATTAACAAATAGTTTTAATTTTTGAAATTACTAAGTATTTAGTAACATTTAGTAATTACTGAGTATTGGTAATAGTAGTAGTAGTTAGATTTTTAGTAATAGTAATAGTAATTAAATTTTTGTAAAATGTACATTTTAAGTATATCTAATTAAAGTATCTTGAATGTGGCCTTGTTTTATTACAGCTAAATTAATGTGGTCTTTCCACATGAAAAGATTCCCCATCTTGGTTCTAGGTTTTGCTTTCATTTATTTTCTCATTATTTGTCTGTTTTCTACTTTATTAATTTATAATTAAGATTTTTAAATTTTTCCTACTTTTGGTTTAATTCATTCTTGAAATTTACATTTATCAAAGTGGAATTAAGTTTATTTATTTGAAGTGCTTTTTCATCTTAAACAAAGGCTTTCAGCCCTTTAAATTTCCCTAGCTACTAGTTTTGAAACATTTCAGAAATTGTGATAATCTATTTGAGGCCAAAATATTTTCTCATTTCTATTTTGACTTATCCTTTGTTACATAAGCTATATAGAAGTCTATTATTTAGTTTAAATATTCTGAGAATTTCTCATAATCTTCCTATTAATGATTTTTTTTCTTTTTCTTTTTTTTTTTTTTTGAGACAGAGTCTCTCTATGTCACCCTTGATAGAGTACTGTAGCATCACAGCTCATAGCAAACTCAAACTCTTGGGCTTAAGTGTTTCTCTTGCCTCAGCCTCCCAAGTAGCTGGGACTACAGCTGGGACCATAGTGCCTGGCTATTTTTTGGTTGTAATTGTCACTGTTGTTTAGCAGGCCTGGGCCAGGCTTGAACATGCCTACCTTGGTGTGTGTGGCTGGAGCCCCACTCACTGAGCTATAGGCGCCAAGCCCCTATTATTGATTTTTAATTCAATTCTGTTGTGTCAGCATAATTTAAAGTTTGTAAATTTACAGAGGCTTGTGTTATGGTCCAGATTATGGTAAATATTCCATGTGTGCTTGAAAAGTTTGTGTATTTTGCTATTTTTGAGTCAAATGTTCTATATATATCAATTAAGTTAGATTGGCTGACAGCAGTCAACTCTTCTATGTTCATGCTAATTATTTGTGTATACAATTAAGAAGGGGTACTGAAATCTCCACATTTAATTGTGGCATTGCCTGTTTCATCTTGAAGTTCTTCCAATTTTTGGTTCTTGTATTTTGAATCTCTCTTACAAACTACTTAAATTCTTAAGATTATTGCATATGTTTAATAACTGGTACTGCTATTATAAAATAATTTTTATTGTCTCTAATTAGAAATCTAAGTTTTCATTCCACCTCCATCTTTATTGTAGCTTATTTTAGCATGATATAACTTTTATTCTTTTATTTTTAACCTACTGTGCTATATATTTGAATTGTATATCTTATAAATGGCATGTATTTGTATCTTTCTTTTTAGTTTAACTGAGCAATATCTACTTTTTAATTGAGGTGTTTAGACCATTTACTTTTAATGTGATTATTAACACTTTTAAGTTTAATTATATTATTTTGACCTTCATTTTCTAATTTTTAAATCTTTATTTTCTCTTAACATCTTTTCCCCCACTTGTTTTGGATAAATTTAGTATTTTTATTATTCTACATATTTCATCCATTCTATTGGCTTATTAGGTTTTATATTTTAGGAGTTGCTGTAAACTTCAGAGTGCATAACTTTAACTCAACACAATCTACCTCAACACAATCTACCTGTCATATCATTTCATACATAGAACATTTTTATAATATACTTCCATTTCCCTCTTCCTGGGAAAGAAAATGTTGTTTTATTTACTTTACTTATAGGTATGTTATAAACCCTATAAAACTTATAAAAAGTTATTATTTTGTTTAAATTCTTCATTATTTTTTAGAAATAATAAGTAGTAAGAAAAACATATTACACATGTAACAATGTTGTCATCTGTGATGCTGTTTATTCCATTGTGTAAATCAATTTTTTGTCATTTTCCTCCTGCCTAAAAAGATTTCAACTCTTTTTTTTCTTTTTGTCTTCTTACTTCCTCTTTCACCTTCTCCTTCTTCTTCTTTTCCTCCTTCTTTTTTTGTAATGCACTTTTGCTAGCAATAAATTCTTTCAGCTTTTGTGTATTTGAGGAAGTCTTTATTTTGCCTTCTCTTTTTGAAAGATATTTTTAATGTTTATAGAATTCTAATTAAGAAGTTTATTTTTTCTTAATATTTTAAAGACCTTGTTCTACTGTCTGTTTCCAATCAGAACTGTCACCATCCTTATTTTTGTTCTTTTATATTCTTTTATATGCAATTTTTTCTGCTTTTAAGAATTTTCTTTTTATTATGCTTTTGAGCATGTTGATATGATGTAGCATGGTGTATTATTATTCTCATTTTTTATGTTGGAGTTGGTTGTTAACCAATGAGTTTTATTTTTCATAACCATTTGTTAAAATTTGGGCCATTACATCTTTGAATATTTTTTGTCCTCCCTTTCTATTATGGGTAGTAATTACAAATATATGTGATGACTGAAGGTGAAGCTTGTTCTAGGATGTAAACAAAATATATGAAAATACCTTGATAATTTTAAGTGTTGATTTTAGGATTTGTTAGGTAGGCCCCAAACAGCATTTTGTATTGGACTAATTTCCGATTAGTTGGGCTTTGTCTC
>NW_003852632.1:1819853-1827017 GCF_000181295.1 Otolemur garnettii
TTTCTTGTGTTTTAATTTATAAGTGGGCTAATATATCTTAAGTGTGTGGTATATATTAGTTCCCAACGGTTTCATGTATCGCAACAATGTTAGCCAATATTGACTGACTTTAAGTACCTTGAAATGCCAAGGCCCATCAGAGAGCACTTGACGTTCCCTAAAACTGCACAACTCCTCTCCCACCTCTTGACTGACTGGTTTAATGTCATTGTAAAGGTCTAACCACAGTAGCATCTCCTGAGACAGGCTTATGTCACCCCACCCAAAGAAACTGACTTCTCCCCTTTAATGTAGTCTATTTTCTAATAAGATGTAATTGTTATGTCTTTCCCAGAAATCACAATTCTTACTCCTCTTATTTATTTATTTTTGCCTAATATATATCTCACTATTAAAATGTGAGCTCCCTGACTATAGGGACCTAGTTAATTCTGTCCCTCACTTTTGTCAGACATATAGGAAGTATTCTATCCATCTTTGTTGATTTAATATAAAAATTAAATTTTTGCTCCTTTTTTTCATACATTGCCCTGGTATTTATACTGTACTCTCCTTAATCCTGATGTTTAAATTTCCCTGCCTTCTATTTCCTCAGGCCTATCATCACCCCTCTCCCTCTTTCTCTTCCTCTCTCTTTCCTTCTTTTCCTAATGATAAGTCATTTACTTTTATACTATACATGTTAGGAAAATTATGAGACTACTCTCCCAGCCCAACATAAATTGTAGGTTCCATGGAAAAATATCAGCTTTATCACTGTCATTATTGGTACTCCAAACTGTAAGCTGAGTTCAAACCTACCACCAGTGGACAATTTCCAAGTAATTTCTACTTGGGAAGGTGTTTTTGGTACAAATTGATAAAATATAACATGCTGTTAATTAAAAAGTTATTTAAGAAAGAAACTAAGTGCTGGGGAGTATAGCAGATTCATGTGGATTAGTCAAACTGATGATAGTGAAGTTTCAGAATTGTATTTACCACTTTTGCTACATTGACTTGCTAAGTTCATAGGGAAGCTAATTAGATGTACAGATTCTGTCTTTAGCATTTTATTTTTGTTTTTTTTTTTTAGTTCATAAATTGGAAAAGTACTTTCATAAAGAGATTGAATACTATCCCAAACACATATTCCATTTATTTTGCATAAAAACAGATTCTTTCATCAGTTGTTACATTGCTGTTTAAAATAGAAGTTTGAAAAAAAAACTTTTATCATTGATAATATGTTTGTTTATTTGTTGACCCTTATATAGATAAATGTAATCTCACTTTTTGAAAAAATTTCATATTAGATAGCCCACTAGCTAAAGGGTCTTTGATCCTTAGGTGATGCATTATATAGGCAGAAAACATCAGAAAGAAATGTCGTTTTTTTTTGCAAGTAAATGAATAATATTAATGGGTCATATGACTAAGAAACACTTATATAAGAGCTCTGATATCCATTAAAGTCCTTTTAGTCACTAATTGCTTTATAACTCACCTGCTACTCTTTACTCCTGAGCTCCACTCTGGACCCAACAGAGGAAGATTGCTCTTCTATTGTGTCTGGTATTGCAAACGCAGAGCTTTATATTAAAAGGTATTTAACAATAATGCTTGGGAGTGAAAAAAATAAAGGAGATGGGTATGTTTTAAAGGTCTGAATAAATGAAGGATCTGTGTGTGGTTTGATGTAATAATTCCTGGCAAAGTACCTGTTCTGCTTTGCTTTTGCTGATGGTGGTTGAGATCAGCTTTGACATCTCTGGCAGCGTCCTAGCTCTGGGGCTGTCTTTGGATCTATACTGGTCTAAATAGTAGCCACATGGTTTTGACACTCTTCTCAGAGAGAGATAGTATCTATATCCTTTTTCCATGAATCTGGACACAATTGTGATGTGACAACAAATTAAGTAGAAATGGCACGGTAGGTATAACTTTTGAATCTGGGTCAGAGTGACACATTTTCTTCCATTGTTCTCTGAACTTTTGGAGCCCTGGGCTGCCAGGTAAGGATCTTAACATTCTGAGGCTACCATGCTGTGAGGAAGTAGAGGCCAATCGGCCACATAGAAGTGTCCCCACTGATAGCCCCAGCGGAGGTCCTAGCTGTATTAGGTCATCTTTTTAATTGGGTTGTAAAACAAATTTATCCAGTGAAATAATAAAATTCTAAATTGTTTCTTAAAAAACAAAATAAATAGTTGATACAGAGAGGTGAAGGTCATCATGCAGATGTTACTGTAGCATAAAAAGTAGATAAAAATTTAATAACTTCTGAATGTCTAGGAAAAACTAAGGATAAGGATTAGGCTTAGCATGAAAAAGATCAATGTAGAAATTCAATGAAAACCCAGGATCTATTAAATTTTGAGCCTGGTTGTTGGAAAATGATCTGAGGGTTTAGACAAGGTTGTTTCTTAACCCTGAGTGCCTGTGAACCACAGAAGGCTAAAACAGAGGCCTGAATCCATAGAAACATTTAGGAAAGCCATTCTAGACTCAGGCACCACAAGAAATGCACTTGTTAATCTATAGAGATAATAAAAGATGGATAGTGATTCCGATGAAAAACAAGTGCTTGAATCACTGCACCTGCTGAAAGCCAAGTATCACTGTGACTTTTCTGAAATGTAGAGTAAAATTTATAACATAATATTACCTTTATTTGCAGATACTGGCCAGGCCTAGACAATGAGCTAGGATCCTACCAATAGTCTGAAAACAATTATTTGGTAAGTCTTGTGTAGTAATTGCTGATTAGATTATCAGGTGGGATTGGGATTCCATTGGGGTCTCTATAAACTTTATTTGACACCCCAGATATATTGTAATTTTTCTCAGTTAAAAAAATTTGCTGTTTTTAACTGCTGTGAGGTGACATTACTTTGGAATAATGTGACTTTCTCTGTTACATTTTGCTTTTATCTCATGAAAATTATAAAGAGAATTTACTGTCTTTTATTACTAAAACTCCAGAATGGTTCTGGCCATTGTATTTCCTAATTGTGCTGGGAGGAGAGCTCCTTATCAAGGTAGTTTACTTATGAATACTGTTCTTTGTGTGGCTTCTACGGTGGACAAGTTAGATTGCTTCTGACATCAGCTAGCAATAAATTAGCTTCCAATTTGGCTATGTTCTAAAAGACTGAATGATTTACTTTGTCAATATCCTTGCATTCAGATGAAAATAACTTTCTGTAGGTTTGGTTTTGTTTTTTACCTGAGGCACAGGGCAATTTCTTGAGTTTTAATTCTCTTATGCATCCCTTTTAAGGATACAAGCTATACTTTTCTATACCTCAGTTTATGAAATCTTTGTTTTGTTTTGCTTAAATTGATACTGATTGATTTTTCTCTTTTATCAATAGGTTACAATTGGCAAGGAAGTCAGAAGATGATCAGGTGCTCAAGAATTCCACAACAGAAAATTCTAGAACATCATATGAAATGATCTAAATGAAAAACACTGAATTCCAAGTAGATAATAAAAGATGAGAGTCAGACAATGTGGAAGGAGAAAGGAGAATAGCCATTTCCATGTGGATACTATTATCTAGGGAAAGTAATTTTGATGAAATGTGATTCATGCTGGCATGCAACTTACTAGGTTTCAATGGCATGATTAATATTTTTTATTTTACCCAAGCAAGAGCACAGTAGCAATGGATAATTTTTAAAGCCTAAAATCCCCTGCTATGAAATATGGACATTTTAAGTCTTATTTTAAATGGAACATCTTAACTTCCTAAAGATTAATTTTTCTTTGAACGTATACTATGAAGAATGGAGCTTATAAGGTGAAACAATTATTTAGAAGAATTGCTACCAATAACACTTTCAGATTTTTAGTGAATTATTTTTTGTAATCAGCTGGACACTTACTAGTGATAAATGTAATGTTAACTATGTTTCCAAGTACATCCCTTCCATTTCATGTGTTAGTATTTCTCAACTCTGCAAGTGGATTTGAATTTCTCAGAAACTCCTTTTAGTTGCAGATCTAACACATGGTTACTTCATGGACTATAACTAGCTTATTAAAAAACATATGATTAGCTTATCTATGTGAGGGGCACACTTACAACTTCAACTCAAATTGTACAAAGGCAATTCATGTAACCAAAGCAGTTGTACTCTGTGATATTCTGAAATAATAAAAAAATTATGTGTGTTCACCCAAGACTGTCTTAAAAGTCATACTATCACCATGAAAAAAAATTATTGCATGCAACTACTTTATAGTAGAAGACATGTTCCCTTCCCTCAGTTTAAAAGACCGGCATCCTGCCACACTGGATGGTTTGTTTTCATTAATGCACTAGCTAAACAGCCTGTCTCCATGGATGCCAGCCTTGCTTTCGTGTGTGTTCTGTCACTATCAGCATCACTTCCACACAGAGACAAGTTCATCACAGGGTGCAAGACAAGCAGTAAGTGGGAAGGATGAGGGGACCTCTTGAGTGTATCCCTGAATGTAGCTTGCACCAGGAATTCTGGGCCAAGTGGAAGCTGAAACAGGGATGGCCCACAGTTGGAGTCAAAGTCAAAATGATGGTGGACACATACAGTCCAGGGAAGTTGCAATCCAGAAGAGCAGGCTAGCATATAGCTTCCAAAAAGCAGAAGAAATTTAAAGGTATGGAAGGTGTACCAGATTGTCCTAGGAATCCATTTGATGGATGGGATATTAGGGGCCATGAGAAGGAGCCCAGTAGCTGAGAAGTGGGTGTCAAGTAAAGAAAAATGATAAGTCACAGTTAATGAGCTAAAAACCTCCAGCATTTTTCCTCCTAAGCTTTCAGTGCTCTTGAGTAAATGATAAATAAAAGCCAAGTGGATCAGTAAGGTTTGAGCACTCTGGCACTTCGAATAAAAAATGCAAAAGGGCATGCCAGGGCAAGGAAGGGAAGTCTGCTCAATGATATGCGCTAATAGGAACAAATACTATTTATTGGTCATCTACTGTATGTCACAACCTGTGGGACCATTTCAGAAAGCAAGCAGTACTACCCGTAAGGTAGGAATAAACAAATTAAGGTTAAAGGACATTCCAGAATTTACCCTTCATCACATAGCCAGTAGTTAGCAGGGTCAAATATAGGATCTAGACTTTGCTTCAGCCTAGCACTTTGCAACTGGCATAGGCCACCAGGGAAATGGTGATGCATTGTCCTTCATTCTTGTTGTTCTTAGAAGGAATGGAGGAAAAGAAGGAGTTGGAAAGGGTCCACTGGAGGGGCAGCAGGAGCCTGACAGTCATAAACCAAACCTGGGAGAAAGCAGCAGAGCAAGCCGTGGCACCCAGCAAGTCTCCCAGAGCTGGAGAACAACTAATTTCCTGCATTGTTTTATCTCTTCATGAAGATTATAATTTTTTTGACACTGCCCGACTGGCGGGCGGTGTCGGGGAGTTCGTGATCGGCGTATGAGAGGGAGAAGGAAAGGGTGGACACAATCACACAACCACTCATACAGTATAGGGAGAAGGCTGAGCCAAACTGTTTATTTGGGATTGGTACAATCTTATATAGGGTTAGTTGAGGGGGAGTGGTTACTTCATGAAGCTGAATCTATATAAGGCTAGGAATGTAGTCTTTGGCCTATGATAGGTTTAAAATGTGAGGGGAGGGTGGAGGGATTATGCTGTTCTGACGGGAGGGGCCCTGCGCTGTGCTCTGTTTCTGTCTAAGTCTTGTACAACGTAGCTAGTTCTATCCGGTTTTCTTACCAGTACTGGTCTTTTCATCCGGCCTTTTCACGTGGGGGTTGAATTAGCCTAGCACTTCCTCTTACAATGTAGTTTAATATTTCTCATTTTTTAAATCGAATTCCACACTATCAAATTCTTTAAACAACCAATTCCATTTTTATTTGTAACTCAGCTTCCCAGTAGGCTTTTTGTTTTGTTTTTAGGAAATTTTTGAAGAAATTTTGAGATTTATTACTTGGAATAAAAGACGCAAGATTTTGGTTGTTTTGCACCAAGGGTCTGCCCAGCTTCCTCCCAGTGTGGCTCTGATAGCTGGTCTCAGGCCCATGACACCATCCTGGGTATTTTCTTCTGCCTTTACTATTTAGATTTTAAAGGTTGAATGTATAATATTTCATATTTTGCAAAAAATGTAAAAGAGGTTTCATGAAATGAGAGATTTTTGATATATTTTAAAATTTGTGTTGGTTATTAAATATATCAGCTTTTCTTTACTATTTAACCTGAAACAAGAATTACTTTTATGTAACTTTAATAATCTCCATAGTTCATAATGCACTAGAGGGAAAAAGGTAACTAGTCAATCATGGAGCACAGAGTTTGATATAAATATTAAAGGTAAATTGGTCATAAGTCACCAGATTTAGAACATAAAGGATCCTTTTACATGAAGTATATATAAACTACTGCATTATTATGTTACACACGTGCTATAGCAAAATAGTAGCAAAGACTAGAAAAGCTTGCCAGCTTTTTATTCCAGTTGGTTACCAAAAACCAAATGTCATCCTTAACTATTGCTTAAAACATCACCAAGAAAGAATAACATCCTAAGTACAAATTTAGTTTTATGATCTTATAAAGGAATATATATATATATTCTTTATATATCTCTCTCATATAATATATGTGTATATATGTGTATATATATATATATCCGTTACAGAGTGTCTTCTGGTAGATGAAGAATACAGAAGTCTGTATTTATTTTTTGCAGTGATTATGATGTCATCTTTATCCAATAATCCAAGAAATAAACATTGCTATTTATAAACAAAAGATAAAAAAATGAAATTAAGAATTTAATTTCTTTTAGAGGTTTGCAATAGCTCCAGTAAGAAGTTTTTGAATTTCCAGAATAGTATTTTGTTATCTGTAAACAAACTCCAGTTAAAGAATTAGAAACCATTTATAAAACCATGAATACTGAACAATAAAAACAACAATAAAAAAAAACAAGCCAGGATTTACTGTCACAGAGACATAAAGTTCTATACCAAAAAATAATGTGGGTATGCATCTAGGAACATATCAGTTACCAAATACCAAACAAAACAAATGAATTGTTTAGAATAGTTTAACTGCAAGGAATGTTTATAAAATGTCCACCAAAACTATCGGGCACAATTATTATATTTATTAGAACTCTAAAAATGTAAAACACTAATTATTCAACATTGCTCCCA
>NW_003852632.1:1828426-1829457 GCF_000181295.1 Otolemur garnettii
GGCTGGGGATTCGAACCCGCCACCTTAGGTGTACATGGCTGGAGCCTTAGCAGGTTAAGCTATAGGCGCCGAGCCAAAAGTCTTGTTCAAATATCTGAAAATTTCCTTTCAAAATAAAAGAATAAACTTTTTATACGTGCTTTCTGCCCCCATTTAAAGCAATTAGTCTCATATATTATGCATAGAACAGTAAATAAAACCAATCTTACCTTGCCTGTGCTATACCTTAATATTGCCTCTTGAAGTTAAAAGGGAACAAATGTGAGCATGGATTTTACTTATTCATCACTGTACAGTTAATGAATTTTCTAGTTTCTTCATATGAGAAGTTTTCAGTGTTGGAAATAGATTTGGTTTCCTGTATTTCCAACATAGAAAACCAACAAATTGTATAGAGTAATTCTAAACATTAAAAAAAAAAAAGTTTGTAAAATCTTCTAAAGGAAAAGATTGTTTGAAACTACATATTGAAAGAGCCCAGTTTGTTTTCTAGAAATATCAATCCAACAGCTATGGTAGGCAGCTTCTTAAATGGATCCCAGTGGTCTTTGCCTGGTGTTTATGTCCTTGTGTATTCTCCTCCAGAGCATGAACTAAATCTGAGTCACTTTCAGTCACTATAAGAAAGTTTCATGTAAACCTAAATACCTTTCATCCAGAAAATATAACTTCTGTTATTTCCAGCTTTGTGTTAGTAATAGCAGTTAATGAGGTAGAAACTCAAGTTGCTTCTAGAATCTTCTCCTGCAGGCTAAGCACTAGATCCTGAGGCACAAATGATCTACCTAAGAAAATTCTTACTTTCTAAACAAATTAATAACTGTCTTTGTCAAGCAGGAAGCCATATTTGAAATTAAACATAATAGCATCACATTAAATTAGGTACAGTTCAGTTTTTTAAAAGACCATATTATAAAGCCTACATAGGTATGTTCTTCCCTATTCCTTTCCCCATGGCAGAAACAAGCTGCCATGTTATACACAGTCCTATACAAAGACTATAACACAAAAGATAAACATATATTCTTTAC
>NW_003852632.1:1830291-1839086 GCF_000181295.1 Otolemur garnettii
AAAAAAAAAAAAAAAAGGCAATTGGAAATTAAAAAATGGATGAGAAAAGTAGGGAAAAAAGAAGCAAAATCAAATTTAAATCAAATGATACTAATAATCGCACTAAATGCAAATGGTCTAAATACTCCCATTAAAAGATACAGTTGTCAGACTGGGTTAAAAATACAAAAAAATGTCAGACTCAACAATATGCTCCCTGAACAAGGAACACACTTTAATAATGAAGACACAAATAGGTCAAAAGTAAAAGCTTAAGAAAGATAATCCATGCTAAAACTAACTAAAAGAATAATAGAGTTACTATTATTTGTACAAAGGAAAAAGTGCTATTTAATAAAACATTCAAGTGTTATTGAATAAAAGTGATTCAAAGTATATGAAACAAAAGTTGTTAGAAATGTAAACAGAAATAGGCAAATAAATTCACAAAAAAATATAGCAGAAATATCTCTGGACATTTACCAAATACATGAAAGGATGACAACACAGTATAACAAAATACACACATCAAAAGAGAAAAAGATACATTAGAAAAAATTTCCATTGAATAAAAATAAAAACACAGGATAAATTTAAAACAGTAATTTTTTTTGGACAATTTATCATGCTAAACGACCATTTGAGAAGAAAAATATTTCAAATCATTTACACTTCCTATTTAAGCAACTAGAAGTAGTAAAGCAAATAGTAAAGCCTAGTAAGTAGAAGAAAGAATAATTAAGACCAAACGTACAAGGAGTAGAAAACAGAAAAACAACAACAGGAAAAATATGACACCAAAAGCTGGCTGCTTAAGAATACTATATCTAGAAAATTAGTAAACTTGTTGCCAGACTAACAATAGCAACAACAACAAAAATAAACCAGAGAGAAAGAGAGAGAGAGAGAGAAAGGAAACACAAATTATAAACATCAGAAATGAGATGACATTCCTACAGTTTTTATAGATATTAAAATTATCACATGGAAATAATATGAAAAACTTTACACCAAACTTTAACAATAAATTCACTAACATAAATGAAATGGATAGATTTCTTGGAAGACACAAACTACTAAATTTTATTCAAGAAGAGAAAGGAATAGATTTAATGAAAAGAGAAATGCATATCTTTTAGAGTGAAAAAAAAAACTTCAAAAAATATGTCAGACAGCAATGCTGTGGCAGAGTTTAGGTAGTTGATGTCGAGCAGGGTATGGGAGAGTATTAAGGATCACATAATTATGGATTCAAAGACTTGACAATTGGAGCCGGGAAGGAGGTAGGAAAGAAAGTTCTGAAATATAGGGTAATAGAAATACCTCCAAATTAGTTAGAAAATAATAAAGGAAAGTCCATTTACAGGGAGAACCGATGAGGAAGAGTTTGACAGAACATAAAAAAGTTTTCTTGCAAGAGAAGTCCGAGCCAACGTCAAACTGTTTTATATAACATGTTACCTGAAAAGTTTAAATGTAGATATAAACCCATGTGCCTGGAATGCCTAAAATAATATACCTAACATTTTTACTGCTCACTACATGCCAGGTAATGTGCTAAGCACTTTAGATTCCTAGAATTCAATTATTCCTCCAATTTTAAAGATGAGAAAATGTTCAGAGGGTTAAGATAACTTTTCCTAAATGAGCAAGAACCTGGATCATGACTCAAATCACAAAACAATGCGAGTGATGATGGTGATGATGATGACAATAACAAAAAGTCAGCTTAGTACTTTATGTTCATTTAATCCTCGTGCAACCTTATGAAATGGGCACTATTTTTATCTTCATTTACACAGGAGAAAATGGAAGCACAGGATTTTAGAAATTTCCCCAAATTCACAAATGTTTATCTATTGTTATCACATAGGAACATTTGAGGGAAGATTCTCTATTTGAACCCATGTTTTGCACTAGATTGAGGGATAAAGTATTTATATAATTAAAATAGTGAATTATTTAAACTATGTATTTTTTATTTCAAATTAATATGAGGGTTTAAATTCTTAGGTTACATTGTTCTCACTTCCAATGCAAAGTTCAAGCTGAAGAAGAGTGCTTCACCCCGGGTGGTGTGCTGAACACCGTCACATTGCACACAGGTGTGATCCAGCCATTGCCAGTCATCCACACCCTTCCCCTCTCCCTCTTCTCCACTCTCCTTTCTACTATATTTGTGTTTGATTATTCATATAGCCACATACTTGTTATATACAATCCAATTTCTAAGTGGGTAAGAGACTTGAACGGAAACTTCTTCAAAAATGACAGATGAATGGCCAACACACACATAAAAAAATGCTAATGGTCTTTAATCACCAGAGAAATACAAATCAAAACCACCCTGAGATATCACCTAACCCCAGTTAGATAAGCCCACATCACAAAGTCCCCAAAACTGAAGATTCTAGTATGGATGTGGAGAGAAGGGAACACTTCTACACTGATGGTAGGATTATAAACTAATACAACCTTTAGGGAAAGAAGTATGGAGAACCCTCAAAGAACTAAAAGCTGATCTTCCACTTGATCCCAAAATTCCACTGCTAGGTTATCTACCCAGAAGAACAAAAATAATTTTCACCAGAATGTTTATTGCAGTTCAATTCATAATTGCCAAGTCATGGAAACAACCCAAATGGCCAGTGACCCAGGAATGGATTAACAAACTGCAGTGTATGTATACCACGGAATACTACTCAGCCATAAGAAAAGATGGAGACTTTACATCTTTTATGTTTACTGCATAGAGTTGAAGTACCTTCTTAGTAAAGTATCTCAAGAATTAAATAAATATATCCAATGTACTCAATATTAATATGAAACCAATATTTAAATTATGTGTTTTTATATAAATTGTGGCAATTTATTTTTAGACTTTACAGACATAAAAATAAACATAATACAATTAATCAGCAAGTTTGGTAATTATTTATTCACTATTAGATTGAGGATTTTTACTAGAATCCTTTGAAAAGGTAATACTATGACAGAGGCAAAGATGTACCCTGGTTATTTAGAGTGATATTTTTTCATGAAGGGCTAAAAACAGAAGAGAATATAGTTACACAGTGTGTCCCAGAAGTCACCTCGAAAGTCACCATATGTAAGGAAAATGGGAAATTTTAACTAAATGTACTTTTATTTACAAAATATTCATTATAAAATTTTGTAAAGTATTTACAAAATATTCTGTATGTGTTGGACACCTCTTTGTAAGATGGAAATCATAGAAATAAGCATGAATAAGATCATACAAATGCTGAGACTTTGTCCCAGAAAACCGTGATAGATTGGTTTAAACCAATCAGGCCAAAGTACGTATTACAAATCAAATAAGATGCACAATATTGTATACTTACTGTTTTATATATTTTCTTTGTATCCAATGTTGTGTGAGCTATTTATGATTAAATAAATGAAATACATAATATGAAAAAGTTATAAACATTATATTAATTGCTGGAGAAATATCCCATATCACATGGATATAGCTGTGGGATCAGAATTGCTCAGGATTTTTACCCACGCTTTTGCCATTCTTGAACATAATTCAATTGCTACAATTTGGTAAAAAGCACCTTGTCACCAAATAGCAAATTGGAAAAACAAAAACCCGGGGACATTATTAAGTTCTGTAGCAAGCTGCCAAAGCTTCAAAGAGTGATGGAAACATTACTTTACTCATACAACAGACATTCGAGTCCTGTTAAGCATGATCAAGATCTCTGTAAAAATGAGTGTTCAGGTTTCCATGTTTTAGAGACATTACTGTCTCAAAGTCTTTTAGCGTGTTCCATGAACCTTGACCTGAGCAGAAAATTCAATCTAATTAATCTCACATTCACTGTAATATTAGCCATGTTCGTTATTCACCTATTCAGTTAACATGGTGTAACTGTATTTCTTTAATAATAATTAAATAGGTTCATCTGAACCTATACCTTTCCAAGAGTGATAACTTACAGCACAGCCTTTGGGATGATGAAGAAAATCCTAAAAATAAGGAAGAAGCCTTTTTTTCTCTTTTGTTTTTGATGTACATGCCAAATAGCTTCTTCCCTTATATTAAGTTAAAAATACAAGATAGATTAAGGAGAAAGATGCTGTAAAATGTACATTAGCAAAAATATCTTGGAATTTTTTAAAAAACAAATTACTACTGTAATTTAAGTTAAACAAATGTTTAATTACAGCAAACAGTTTTACTTTTGACTACTGTGAACTTGCAAACTATAAAAAGACAGTTCAAATAATTTACAAAATATTAAACAGTTTTCAAAAATATTCTTTTTATATTTTGACAATGTATATACACATATGCTCTTGAGCTCAACTTCTAAGAAGACGCTTTAACATGGTATTCTAGGCTCAGCATATACAAGCCCTAATACTATCTGTGATGATAACTTACATTGTTTTTTCTTGGAGAATTCTTTAAGAAACTTTAATATATGTATCTTTCCTTTTTTCTCTTTTTATTTCAGAAAGCTTCACTGAGTTTACGCTTTCCTGGTGACGTCCGACACTTTATTTTTCCTAACAATTCTATAGCTTGAGGAAGGGCACAATCCAATCTCTTATAAAATGGCCTTTGTTATAAAAAATGTCCTCATTTCCTTCTACAGCAAAGACACACTAAAAATAAACCTGGCTTTCTTGTTGCTTTCCCATCCTCTCTACGTCTCTCTCCCTTTCTCATGGTGATTGGTAGCCAGCCAGGCAGGTTTCTTTCACTGTCTTAGAAAATTGCTTTCATTATTTACAGTGCTATCTCTAGAGCTCACTTTTTTTTTCCATTTTAAATGTTAAATATTTGATTTTCAATTTTTGGAATGTTTCTGGCAAGCCCAGCCACTTTCCTAAATTGGTCAGTCCAAAGATTAAACAAATAAATTAATTAAAATAAACTGAGAGCATTATGTTCTTAGCAATACATTATGTTGGTTACTCTTAAATGTGGCAAACACTGTCTTTGGTTCTCTCCCATCATTACAACCACCCTTCCCCCTTGCTTGCTTCTGTGGTAGAAGCTAGACAATTAAGTTCCAAAATCCCAGTTTTCTGAAGGCACTGGAGATACAAAGTGAGTAAAAGAAATAGTGTGGGTGAGAGGCTATCAGGTAAACAGAACCCTCAAAGACAGTGGTAAGAGTGACTGGGAAGGAAGTGTGCGAACATCAGGCTGTAGGTGCACATCAGAAAGTTGTCCATTTCCCATTCATGCCATGTCCATTGTCTCTGGAGGTACCAGTGATATAAACATGGTAATAAATTATTACTGCGTGTCAAATGCAAAGCGTGTCATAACAAGCCTGGGTTTTTGCTCTGAAGTGAAATTTGGCGTTTAATTCTCAAATGGAGTGAGAACTCTTTACAGAACAAGAGACCAACCAATCATCTTTCTTCCATAATTATTTCCCCTTATAAATTTTTTGCCAACAAGTCCTGGGGACCATCGTGAGTTCACTGTCTCTTTCCTTGCTGCCACGCTGTCACCTGGTCCTATTGGCTCTTCCTTGGTATTGCATTTTTCTCTTCTGATTTTTTTTCTTTTTACCACGAAAGCTGCATTGGTTAAGGATTTCATCACTTCTCTCATTATTGTTGTAATTTTCTCTCTGATCTCTTGGAATCTAGTCTCCTCCACCAACCCTATCTCTTCCCATTTGGTAATTACTTGTTCTAATGATTGCAAAAACCTTAAAATGTTGTGCATTGCCTGCGACACTAGATGATTGTTCCCTTACAGTTTGCCATGGAACTAACTCTTCAGTGCCTCCCACCATGGGCTTGTCTGTGTGACTTGTTTTAACTCCAGCATGTGGCAAAAATGAGGGTATACTAGCCAGTTCTGAGCTGAGGCCCTAAGGGGTGACATGTTTACCCTTGTTGCCTTGTGTCCCTATAATCCGTCACAAAACAGCATGCCCCTGGCAACCACTGCACGTTTAGACTTGGCCTCAGAACACTCTTGGGGACGCACCTGCAGCTCACTGAGAAAACTGGAGTCCAGGCTGGCCCAGCAAACTAAGCCAAGGCAGGGAGAAACAGTCTCCTAGCAGTGTTGGGAGCATGCAAATCAGCGTTCACTTTCACAAGCCACTGAGATTTAGAGGTTTGTGTTACAGAAAAACTGGTTAATATATTGCTCACTTAATAAGGACTTCTCATGTCCTTTCCTGATCTCAATCTTGCTACTGCAAGAGCAGTGGGCCTCTGGTCTATCCTCTATACCACAAATACACATTTGTGTTGCTACTTTTGGTTTAGAGTTTTCTTCAAACCACATTTCTTTGCAAGCTGACCTCCAACATTTCCTTCATAAAGTCCTGTCACTGACCAGAGATAGCTGCTCATCTTTCTTTCAGGCTACTCCATTCACGCAAACTTTTCTTCTCACATTGTCTTCTCTTCTACCACTATGGAATGTGGTAGGGTGAAAAGTGGAAGCGTGAGATGAAAAGATTCTGTGATGTGGTGAAGTGTCTGGGCTTGGCTGGTGCCGTTCCTAATCAGATGTAGGGTCTTTTAATAAGTTAGTTATTATTATTTTTATATGATCTTCCACTCTTTGGCTTTAAACTGGAAATCCCTGCCCTAAAGCAGTTTTTAAGAAATAAATGTGATAATTTACATTAAGACCCAAGTGCAATGTCAGTCATGTATGGGGACCAGCAGAAGCTACTAATAGATATTAGCATTCTGATAACTGTGAGGGCTTGTAACTTTTATAAACCTCACTACTTACTATAAAATGAGAGAATATTTCCTACCTTAATACATTTCTTTTATTTAGAAGGCTAACTTATTGCTTTTAATAGGTATTAAAATGTTTTTGGTGATGAAGATATAATCAAAATAGTTATATATACTTATCCTCTCCTCCACTTGAAGCCTTGCATATTGTCTCTTGATAAAATTTCATTGTCCATAGCAAACTTAGTTCACTTATTCATCAGTACTTACAGAATTGTTCTGGGTGCTGAGAATGCACAATGAACAGAATATCACATTTCCTGCCATCGTGACTTACACCCCTTAGTGTGGAAGATGGACAACAAACAGGTGTGAGGTATAATGTTGCTGTGTGACAATTTGGGGTTAAGTTCCTACCTAATGGATACAATGTATGGGTAAATGGCATACTTTCAGGGTGAAGGTCACAACTACAACTTGGACTTCATCTTACAAATGCAAACAATGTAACCAAAATAAATTTTAAAAAAGGAAAAAGAAATTAGGGTAGGGTTAGAAGATAAAGAGGAAAGGGTTTATTTTATATTAAATAGACAAGGAAGTTCTCTGAGGAGTCAGCATTTTAGTGGAGTCTCACACGAAGTGAGGGCTGAAGTTGGTAAAACCTGGAAGAATCTTATAGAGAACATAGAAAGGAAAGTTCAGGAGAGCAAAAGACCAGCATGGCTAGAATGGGTGGCAGGAATATAAGGAAATACAGTCAGAGAGGAGAACGGTGCTGAAGGATAAAGACTTTGGTCTTCCCAAGGATTTTGGATTTCATTCTGCATTTCACAGAATGCTGTTCAAATGTAGAATGTTTCAATATAGTTTGTTTTTAGAAAGATCAATCCGGCTGTTGTCCAGAGAACTGGTGGCAGGTGGGGGACATGGGTGGAAGTGGGAGGTCAGTTAGGAGTCATGCAGATAACAAACTGAGAGGTGAAGGGAACTTGTTACTGTTGTGGTTATTGAAAGAATAGAAAAGAGTGAGCAACTTGGATAGATGGGGCCAGAGAAAGAGAAAGTCTAGGTATTTACCCTTTGACATTTGGTGAAAGATGGGATCATTTGCTGAGAAAGGAAATAATGGAGGGAAAACAATTTTTGGAGGGTTGAGATAAAAGTTACTATTTTTTGACAGCATGAAATGTCTGTGAGAAATACAAAGAAAGGTGGGTATTAAATGTGACTATGGAATTTAGAGAAAAGTCTTGTTGGAAGGCATAATTCTGAAGCCACCAGCTTGCAGAACTCAAATGAAGAGAAATGTCCACAGCTTAGCCCTGAGCACTCTGATATTTGCGAGTGATACGGGGAAAGAGAAGCTAGAAAAGTAGACTATGGAAGGTCACTGAAGTACCAGGAGAATACGGTATTCTGGAAGCTAAGCGGAGAAAGTGTCACCCGAAAAAGGGGCACAATCAGTTGTGTCAAATGCTGTTTATAAGTTATTAATATTATTATTTTGAGACAGAGTCTCATTCTGCCACCCTGGGTAAAGTACTATGACATCAGAGCTCACAGCAACCTCAAACTCCTGGGTTCAAGTCATCCTCCTGCCTCAGCTTCCTGAGTGGCTAGGACTACAGGTGCCTGCCATGATGCCTGGTTAGTTTTTCTGTTTTTGGTAGAGACAGGGTCTTGCTCTTGCTTGGGCTGGATTTAAACTCCTGAGCTCTAGAGGCCACCTCAATCTCCCAGAGTGCTAGGATTACAGGAGTGAGCTATCACATCTGGCCTGTTTATAAATTAAAAGAGACATAAGAGATAACAATTGGATTTGGTAACTCCAAGAAGATGTGAGTATAGCAAATATAGACAAATCTTTCAAGTAGTTTTTCTCAGAATAAAAGCAGAGACAAGGGACTCATAGCTAGAGGGGGAGTTTGAGTTATATTTTGTTTTGACTTTTGTTTTTGTAATGTTGGACAAATCATGTTTGTACAGTGACACTGCCCGACCGGCGGGCGGTGTTGGGGAGTTTGTGATCGATGTATGAGAGGGAGAAGGAAAGGGTGGACACAATCACACAACCACTCATACAGTATAGGGAGAAGGCTGAGCCGAAGCTG
>NW_003852632.1:1839106-1840423 GCF_000181295.1 Otolemur garnettii
TTATTTGGGATTGGTACAATCTTATATAGGGTTAGTACAGGGGGAGTGGTTATGCTGTTCTGATGGGAGGAGCCCTGCGCTGTGCTCTGCGTTTTCTGTCTGAGTCTTATACAATGTAGCTAGTTCTATCCTGTTTACTTACCAGCACTGGTCTCTTTATTCGGCCTTTTCACCTGGGGGTTGAATTAGGCTAGCACTCCCTCTTACGATGTAGTTTAATATTTCTGTTAACCCTTACAGTGCAGTTGAGAATGAATATGCAGGGGTGAATTGGTATGGAGCTCAAATGTAGAGTGGAGACGATTAGGTATTAGTAGAGAGGATATGTTTATGGAGGAAGGAGAGAGAGGGTATAACCACAGGAACAAAGTTCCTGAGCAGACCAGTAGGGGTCCTGTGCATAAGTTGAGGTGAACCAGGGCAAAGTCAAGGCCAGTTCAACCACTGACGTCAGAAGGAAGGCAATGCAGAAGTATCAGCAAATTTGGTGCTACTTAGACTTCTTCTAATTACATATATTTCTCTGTAAGAAAACAAAGTAGAGAAGAAGGCATGCTGGGATGAGGAGCGGGAAGAGATCCTAAGAAAGAGGCATTTGGCAAATGGGAGAGTCAGCAGATGAGAGAGCAGCAGTTCATTGCAGAGAAGTGAGAAGGGCTAATTCACTCTGTGCTTAATAAAATGAAAATAAAACCAGGCAGCAGCAGAGCTGTGTATCTTTATCTAGCAATGTGCTGGATGAAGAATGGAACAACAGGAGTTGAAGGGAATTTGGTGATTTCAAGAGCTGGACTATGAAAGTCTAGCTGAGGAAGGAAGGAAGCAAAGAACAGCTTGGAGACGGCTGTGGAAAGTAAGTCCAGATACAGCAAAGAATATAGAGGTGAAACAGTGAGCTGAAAACATGGGATCACAGAGTGAGATGCACAAATTACAGTGTGAAAGTGGTAGAATTAGTAGGACTGTAAGACTGATGACGTGGACCCCTGAGGTAGGGTGGAGTACTGTTATAACAACCCATGAAGAAGGCAAAGAACACAAGGGCTGGAATATCAGGTGCTTGCTTGCCTGGGAGGTGGAAGTCATCTGGAATCTGACTCCAGTAATAGTGGAGAGAAAACATGGATCGAGGTGGCAAAAGATTCAGTGCAACAAAGTTGGCTTTATTTCGGTTTCTTTCCTTCTTTCTCTTTGAGATTTTAAAGCTATGTTGAGTTTCCCCTCAAAATTATATAGTTCACAAGGATCATACATTCATTTGCTCATTGCTATAATCTAGCATTTTGAGTTTTAAATGCAATTAAAAAAATTGCAATT
>NW_003852632.1:1841701-1843877 GCF_000181295.1 Otolemur garnettii
GGATTTGTACTTCCAGACGACACAACTACATATCATCTATCTTTACCCTCAAAGATCTAGCATACTAAATCCGTATAACATAACACTTTTCATTTAGAAGTGGTTTTATACTTACAAAAAATTTACAGAAAGAGTAGTACAAAGATGAAAAAAAATCAACAGAACAAAGAATTCCCACATGCTTTTTATTCAAGTTAAACTTTTACTCAAAATATTTTTAACAATTTACCCCATTTGCTTTATTGTGGTTATGTACATGCTCACCTGTGTTTTATTTTCTGAATCATTTGAAAGTAAGATGGCATACATATTTCTTAAGAATAGAGATACTCTGTTACCTGACCACTGTAGTTAATAAATTTGATAGAAGATTTTTTATATAATCTATTATTTGTATTCCAATTTTGCCTATTAATGCAATAAAGTATTAATGGCATTTTTTCCCTCCTTGCAGAATCCACTTTAGGATCAATTATTGTATTTAGTTATTATGTGTCTTTATTTCCCTTTAATTACAAACATTGCCATTATCTTTTTTAACATTAGCAGTTTTGAAGAATAAATCTCTTTCCTTTGAAATAGAGTAATTCTCATTTTTTTGGTCTGATGTTTTCTGATGACATGGCTAAGATATGAGTGATGTGCTCTTCTCCCTGGGACACACCTGGAGACACATGTCGTCCATCTGCCCTTCCCTAGTGATGTCAATTTTAACTGTGCAGTCAATATCTTATCTAATATCAGCCCTGTTTTGTTACCAATCAGCAGTCAGTGGGAATAATCTTGGCGATCATATAAATACCTTGCTCCTTATGTAAGTTTCCTCCTTGATTGATCCATCAGTGATTCTTGCTTGATCCAATTTTTACTATGATGCTCACAAAATCACAATTCTTCAACTTCACCATAACTTTTGTGTTTAACATTTGACCTTCAATCATATGTATGCACATATGTATGTATCTACTTGTTTATATTTTCCTTATCTACATATTATGTATTATCTATGTATTTATCATGTATCTATCAATAATCTATCTATTTATGATTGGTATAGACTAATAGAATTCATTTTCTCCCAATGGTTTAAAACTCATATTCTCTTAATCATTTAGGCATTCACGTTTTCTTGGATTTGGCCCGTGGGGGTCCCTTCAACCTGGCTCTATGACTTTATGTTATGTCCCTATCATTTTTAACATCTGTTTACTTTCTGATACCAAAAGATGTTCTGTGTCTAATCCCAGGGAGCCCCCATTGTTCTGTGAAGCCAGTGTTCTCTTAGTGGGCATGGTATTGGAGACCATGTTCTGTGTTCTGCATATAGCCAACGATTTTTTATATACAATACATCATCAGTGTTTTTGGCAATAAAGATGTTAATGATGGTTAGTGATATTTATATTTGACCACTTTCTTACATATAAATGAGTAACATGTTCTATACACATTGGGGGGGGGCATGAGATTGAATACCAAGTTTCATATGACCAAAAGTTAGAAAATGTCTTTTAAAGACCCATTACTCTTATGGATCCATTTTGTTCAGATCATAAGGTCTCTAACCACAAGCTGCCTTGGCGATAATCTCTTCACAAATATGTTTTTTGTGGCCAGGCTTTGCTGCCTGATGTAGGGTTTCTTTCAAAGTGAGTTTGTGCTTGGTTTGGCTAATATGGACACTGAAGACTGAAGTAGAGGAAAGTGGACAAAATTTTTAAGCATATCCTTGTTTAAGAAGAATGAGTCATTTTGGACCTCAATTATACAGGGCCATAGAAATATATAGCCTTTCTTTCTCTTTGCCGCATTGAAACAGTGGTGTAAGCATCTTTTTTCCCCCTGTCTCTTGGCTAAGTCATAAGGTACTAGGAGTCTGGCTGGAATCAAGTGCTGTGGCTAGATATTCAAAGGCAAGTCCTAATATAGGTACAACATTCCTTTCTCCAGCAGCCAGGGAAAAAAGAGAAGACGGGAATATTTTTTTCTACACCACACATAACATACAGATCACTTTTTGTAAATTTTCTCTTTTGATTAAAATTTGCCTCTTCATTTTTAAGGTCTTCTTTCTCAATGATGTTATAAAATTATATAAAACACAGAGAAATGTTCTTGGTTTTATTATTACTTACAATTAATTGTTTGCCTAGGCTTTCATATAAGCTTCTTTTCT
>NW_003852632.1:1861695-1862818 GCF_000181295.1 Otolemur garnettii
AAGGAGCTGCTTTTCCCTTATCAGACAAGGAGCTGTTCTTCCCAGAGAAGCCATAAAATGTTTCAGACACATCGTTTACATTCCCAGCAGGAGATTGATGCAAGCTTCAGCTCAGCTTTAACTCCCGCATTCCTCTGCCCCACCTCTTGTCTTCTCTGAGTGCTTTAAAAACAAACCTATTACCTCCATTAAACAGATCTTGACAAGGAATCTGCTTGGTCTCGCTTTCTCTTTCTCGCCCATTCTTTTTCAGGCTGGGTCCCCCTCGCCCCACGAATAACCGTGTCCCGCAGGACGGGACAGTTCCCACTGCTGCGGCTGCTGTTCTGCACCTCAGGGTACCACTGCTCTAGTATGGATCCCTCTCAACTGACCATCCTCTAATAGTTCTTGGGCATCCTGGGCCCTGCAAGCATGGTGGGAACAGCGAGGAATCCACCTGTCACCAGGGGAACATAGGGCTCAAGGAAGCAGCAGGTCTCTGGCCACCCGGTGCCTGGTGCGGGTGGTGGGGGCAACAGGATTCTGCCCACCACCAGGGGAGCACAGGGCTCAAGCAAACAGGCAGCAGGTCTCTGGTCCCCTGGCACCTGGCCAAGGTGGCGGGAACAGTGGGAAATCTGCCTGCCACCGGGGGAGTGCAGGGCTCAAGCAAGCAAGCAGCAGGTCTTTGGTCACCTGGTGCCCAGCAAGAGTGGTGGGAGCAGCAGGGAAGCCTCCTGCCCGGGGGTGGGGGTGGGGGTGGGGGGGAGCGCAGGATGAGGGGAAGATGTGCATTTATCTATCTCTTCTCTCAGCTCAGCTCTCCTCCTTCAGCTTTGTTGGCTTCTTTCTGGCTGTTATCTTGCCTCCTGGACTGGAGTTTTAGTTGAAAACTAGCTCTAGTCTGCCCTCATCTCCTCTTCCACCATATTCTTGTTGAATGTGAAAATTGGAGTTAGGGAAAACATCCAACCCAAGGATTTCACAAAGTACAAAATACATTGACACCAAATGAACAAATAAACAGACAAAAATATTACCAGACACACAAGTACACAGATGCACAATCAGAAATAAGTAAACAAACAGAGAAAAAAGAAATAAAGGAAAAATATGGTAATCATAAAATGATAAAAAAAAA
>NW_003852632.1:1862909-1884501 GCF_000181295.1 Otolemur garnettii
AACTCTATTAGACTGCTGTATGCACTCTCAGCAATTGGTCTGTAGGAAGAGGTGCTATGGAGAAGCCATTTTTGGAGTTTCACAATATGTCTGCTTCCTGACTGATAACCCAGCCTCCGCTGTCCTGTTCCAGACTACACCTCTATCTTCCCTCCAAATTTGGCATAGGAGTCCATGCTTCACCAGATTATCCACTCAACTCCTAGTTTCCCCTCAAACTGGGAAATTATAATCTTCTGTGGGGAAGGGACTGGTTGCCATGGATGTCCACAGTTTCAGTGCAGAGCACAAAAGAGTCCTCAGCCTCTAAGTGGAAGGGGCCGACCACCACGGATGCCCATAGACCCCTTGTGGAGCACAAGAGACCTCAGCCTCCAGAGTGGGTGCCGGCCACAGCCAGTGCCCATGGACTCAGCGCAGAGCAAAAAAGAGCCCTCAGCCTCTGTGAGGGAGGGACCAGCCACTGCCGATGCCCGCAGACTCTGCACAGAGCACAAAGAGCCCTTAGCCTCCACATGGAGTACAAAGAGTACAAAAAAGCCCTCAGCCTCTGCATGAAGCACCAAAGAGCTCTCAACCTCCACGAGGAGGGGCCAGCCACGGCCAATGCCCACAGACTCCTTGCAGAGCACAGAAAAGCCCTCAGCCTCTGCAAGGGAGGGGCCAGCCACCTCTGATGCCTTTAGACTCTGCGTGGAGCACAAAAGAGCCCTCAGCCTCTGCAAGGTGGGGATGGCTGCAGCCGATGCCCGTGGACTCAGTGCAGAGCACAAAAGAGCCCTTAGCCTCTGCAGGGGAGGGGCTGGCCACCCCGATGCCCCAGGTCTCAGTGCTGAGCACAAAATACTTTTCCATCTGTGTAGGGGAGGGTTTGGTTGCCACTGTCACTTGCCACTTCAGTGTGGTACCACAAAGACTTTTCTAAAATTACAAACTGTGTCTGTTTCCTAAGCGGGGTCCTTTCCTCTCACTTTTCTGTCCAACTGCCTAGACCCCTGATTCTCCAAAAGGGGTCCAAACAGCTTCCCTTTCTGATCTCTGAATTCCTTGAGGGAGTTCATGCCTCACCAAACTCTGCAAAACACCCAACCTTCCCACTGATTGGGAACAGCAGTCCTCCGTGGGGGAGGGGTTGGTTGCTGCTGTCTCAGGCTGCCAGCTGTGCTGGTGCTGCTTCAGCTGTGGCACCAAGTTTTCTCTGGCAGATACTTCAGTTTGGGGTCACAATTCCAGTCCAACAATCTGACTCTTTGCTGCACAGCCTACGTTGCCTGTCTATGCCAACACTCCATGCACGAAAGGATCCAGCACCCCCCACTCTCACCTGAAACCTCAAGGAGAGTGGATCCAGAGATGCATTCCCTCCACCATCTTGCTCTGCCCTCACATGTTAAACTTTTGTAGAAATGTTCAAATCATAAAATAATAAACTTTGTATAAAACTTGAAGATTACCAAGCTCCAATCTAAACCACTGCATAATTAGTCTTTCAATATTTCAGATGCCCCTGATCTGACCATTGTTTGAACTTCTGCATCCCTGGGGAATATACCATTTTCAGAAGTAGTCATTTTTAGACACAGGTCATCTAGGAATTCTCTGAATGACTGAATCAACTTATTGTTACTGTTATTATTTAATTAAAATTGATACACATTTTTTTCAAAGACACCAATATATTCTAAACTGTCTGTTTTACAAAGGCAGATCTTAAACTATTGAATGCTACCCAAGCCTAGGAATAGAACTATTATGTTTCCTTCTCATTTAATGTTAATTTTAATACAAAAAACTTGCTCTGTTGAGCCATATTGACCCTAAAGACTGTCTTGTATTTTAGATAAATAAAAATGAAACCAATATGTAAACAACTACAAACCCACATGAAAGAAAAACACAAGTATAGTCTAGCAAGGGGGAGTTGAGAGAACAAAGGGGGAGGAAGGAGGGAGAGTGATTGGCAGGATCTCACCTAATGTGCACAATTTGAAGGTGTTCAGCATGCCCCCTAGGTGAAATTCACCTCAGAAATGAAAACAATGTGACCTAAACATTTGTAACTAATATATATTATTGTTTAGGATTTATTGAAGGTAAAAAGAATTAGGTTACACTGATTGCATTTGTTAGGTAAAGTCCCTCTTATAATTATGTTCTGCCCACAGTGGTGCTCCATACTGGGACCCCCGATGCCCTCTGTCCTCCCTTCTCCCCTCTTCCTTATTCCCTTGTCTCCTACCATGTATTAGATCATCTACTGCCTTCACATTAGAATTGAGTACATTGAATTCTTGCTTCTCTATGCTTGGGAAGCTTTATTAAGAAGAATGCATTCTACCTCAAACCAGGTTAATACAGTAGGTGTAAAGTTTCCATCTCTTTTAACTGCTGAATAGTATCCTATGATATAAATATACCATAGTTTGTTAATCTATTCCTGGGTTGGTGGACATTTAGTTTGTTTCCACATTTTGGTAATTGTAAATTGAGCTGTGATAAATAACTACAAACCCACATGAACCCACAGTCTAGTGCAAATGTCCTTATAATAAAATGATTTATTTTCCTCTGGGTAGATGGCCAGTAATAGGATTGCAGGATCAAATGGGAGGTCTAATCTGAATTCTTTGAGGGTTCTCCATACTCACTTCCAAAATAGTTGTGTAATTTTGCAGTCCCACCAGCAATGTAAAAGTATTCCCTTCCATCCATATCCCTGTCAATATCTACAGCTTTGAGACTTTGTGATATGGGCCATTCTCACTGGGGTAAGGTGATATCTCAGGGTAGTTTTTATTTGTATTTCTATGATGATTAGGGACAATGAGCATTTTTTCAAATGTGTTTAAACCATTTGTCTGTCTTGTTTAGAGAAGGTTCTGTTCATGTCTCTTGCCCAGTAATAGATGGGATTGTTGGCTCTTTTCTTTTGTCGATTAATTTTAGTTCTCTGTAGATTCTAGTGATCAAGCTTATGTCTGATTCATAATATGCAAATATCTCTGCAAATTCTGAGGTTGTCCATTTGCCTTGGTTGTTGTCTCCTTAGCTGTATAAAAGCTATTCAGTTTAATTAAGTCCCATTTGTTTATTTTTGTTATTGTTGCCATTGCCAAAAAGTCTTCTTCATAAAATCTTTCCCTAGGTTCATATCCTCAAGTGTTATTTCCCCACACTTTCTTTGAGGAATTTTATTGTTTCATGCCTTAAATTTAAATCTGTCATCCATCTTGAATCAATTTTTGTAAGTGGTGAAAGGTGCAGGTCCAGTTTCATGTGGTTATCCAGTTCTCCCAACACCATCTATTGAATAGGGATTCTTTTTTCCATTGTATGTTCTTGTTTGGTTTATCCAATTTCAGGTGGTTGTAAATTGTTAGTTTCATCTCATGGTTTTCTATTCAGTTCCAAATGTCAATGTCTCTATTTTTGTGTCAATACCATGCTGTCTTGATGACTATGGCCTTCTAGTATAGCCTAAAGTCTAATGGGATGATGCCTCTAGCTTTGTTTTTATTTCTAAGAATTGCCTTGGCTATATGGGATTTGTTCTGGTTCCATACAATAGGAAGAATTATTTTTTCCATACTTGGAAGTATGATGATGGTATTTTAATGGGGATTGCATGGAATCTGTAGATTGCTTTGGGAATTATAGGCATTTTAACAATGTTGATTTTTCCCAGCCATGAGCATGGTATATTCTTCCATGTGTTAATGTCCTCTGCTATTTCTTTCCTTAAGGTTTTGTTATTTTCTTTATAGAGATCCTTCACCTCTTTTGTTAGATATATTCCTAGGTCTGTCTGTCTGTCTTTCTTTCTTTCTTTCTTTCTTTCTTTCTTTCTTTCTTTCTTTCTTTCTTTCTTTCTTTTTTTCGAAGCTACTGTGAAGGGAATTGTGTTCTTGATTAGCTTTTCAATTTGCACATTATTGGCATATACAAAGGCTACTAATTTGTGGATATTGATTTTATATCCTGAGACATTATTGTAGTTTTTGATCACTTCCAGGAGTCTTGTGGTTGAGTCTTTTGGGTACACTAATAAGATCATATAATTGGCAAAGAGGGAGAGTTTAACCTCCTCTGCCCCCATTTGGATGATGTATTTCATTCTCTTGCCTGATTGTATTGGCTAGAATTTTCAGGACTATGTTGAATTATAGTGGCGATGGGACAACCTTATAAGTGGTGAAAGGTGCTTGTCCAGTTTAATGTGGTTATCCACTTCTCTCAGCAGCATTTATTGAATAGGGATTCTGGTTCCATTTCTAAGTGGAAAATCTTTCAGTTTTACTTCATTCAGTATAATATTAGCTGTGAATTTGTTGTAGATGGCTTTTATCACATTCAGAAATGTGCCACCTATGCCGATATTCTTAAGTGCTCTAATTAGAAAAGTACACTGAAATTTATTGAATACTTTTTCTATGTCTATTGAGAGGATCATATGGTCTTTGTTTTTACTTCTGTTGATATGGTGAATTACATTTATGGACTTGCATAAGTTAAACCAGCCTTGCATCCCTGGAATGAAACCTACTTGATCATGATCTATGAATTATTTAATGTGAAGCTGGTTTTTAATCTATTTTAAAGCAATTTTTTAAATCTATTGACTAGGATTTTACTGAGAATTTTTGCATCTGTACTCATTAGTGAAACTGGTCTGATTAGTTCTCCTTTTGAGTTAGGTCTGTTTCTGGTTTTGGTATCAGGGTGACATTTTCTTCATAGAATGTGTTGGGGAAGATTCATTCCTTCTCAATTTGGGGGAATATTTTCTGAAGTATAGGTATAAGTTCTTCTTTGAAGGTTTTATAGAATCCTGGTGTGAAGCCATCTGGACAAATTTTGTTTGGAGGGTTTTTTTGTTTTTTTGTTTGTTTGTTTTTTAAGAGACACAATCTTACTTTGTCACCCTCGTTAGAATGCTGTGGCATTAGGGCATCACAGCTCAGAGCAACTTCCAGCTCTTGGGCTTAGGCAATTCTCTTGCCTCAGCCTCCTGAGTAGCTGGGAGTACAGGCACCTGCCACAATGGCTGGCTATTTTTTGTTGCAGTTTGGCTGGGGCCAGGTTCAAATCCGCCACCCTTGGTATATGAGACTGGTGACCTACTCACTGAGCCACAGGCAACACCCAGGTTTATTATTGTTGGGGATTCATCAAGGGTACAAAGAACTAAGTTACATTGATTCCATCTGTTAGGTAAAGTCCCTGTTATAATTGTGTCCTGCCCCGAAAAGGTGCGTCACACACCATGAACCCCACCCCTCCCTCCTTCCCTCTCTCTGTACACCCATTCCCCCACCCTTCACCATATACTAGATCATTAATTGTCCTTATATCAGAATTGAGTGCATAGGATTCTTCTCCATTCTTGTGATGGTTTAATAAGAATAATGTGCTCCACATCAGAGACTTTTTATCATTTCTTGTATCTTAGTGCTTGCAATTGGTCTGTTCAGGAGATTTATTTCCTCTTGGTCAAGTCTAGGGAGGGGATATGATTCCAGGTATTGATCCATTTCCTCCACATTGTCAAATTTCTGGGCATAGAGTTTCTTGTAGTATTTAGAGATAATCTCTTGTATCTCTGTGGCATCTGTTGTTATTTCCCCTTTATTAGTTATGATTGAGGTTATTAGGGATGGTACTTTTCTGTGTCCGGTTAATCTGGCCAAATGTTTATCAATTTCTTTTACATTTTTGAAAAAACAACTTTTTGTTAATTTTCTGAATGATTCTTTTGTTTTCAATTTCATTAATCTCTGATTTAATTTTGGTTATTTTTTTTTCTGCCAAGTTTGGGATTAGATTTTTCTCATTTTCCAATGCCTTAAGATAATTCATGAATTTCTTGATACACTCTTTTTCTATTTTTCGAATGTAGGCATCTAATGTGATAAATTTCCCTCATAAGACTGCTTTTGTTGTATCCCACAGGTTTTGGTAATTTGTATCTTCATTGTTATATACTTGAGAAATTTGACAATTTCCTCTTTTATCTTTTCCTGAACACTATTAATCATAAGGTTGTTTAATTTCCATGCCTTTGTGTGGGGATGAACATTTTTGTTAGAGTTGACTTCCACCTTTATTGCCCTGTGGTCTGAGAAGAGACAAGGTATAATTTCTATTCTTTGAATTTTGCTAAGGTTTTATTTGTATCCTAGGATGTGATCTTTTTTGTAGTATGTTCACTGGGCTGATGAGAAAAATGTATATTTCTCAGCTTTGGTATGGTATGTTCTGTATATGTCTATTAATCCCATTTGTTCTAGGGTCACATTTAATTCCTTTGTATCTTTGTTTAGTTTCTGTTTAGAGGATCTTTCCAGTTCTTCAGAGGAGTGTTAAAATTCCCAGCTATCATGGTGTTATAGGATATCATATTGCTCATACCCATCAAGGTCTGTTTCATAAATCTGGGAGCATTTTAAGTAGGGTGCATAAATATTTAAAATTAAAATGTCTTCTTGTTGATTGCTCCCTTGACCAGTATGAAGTGTTCTTCTTTGTCTTTCTTATCTTTAGTTACTTTAAATTCACTTGTATCTGAAAATAAGATTGTAACCCTTCCTTCCTTCTGATTTCCATTTGCTTAAAGTATTGTTTTCCATCCATTAACCCTGAGTCTTGATCTGTCTTTCAAGATGAGGTGTGTTTCTTAGAGACATCATATGGATGCTTTGTGCTTTTTATCCAAAGAAATAGTATAAGGATGGTTTGTGCTTTTTTTTTATCTAATCAGCCAGCTCTTGGCTCTTCAGTGGAGAATTCAAACTATTGATATTTATTGAGAGAATTGATAAGTGTGGTGGAATTTTATTCATCTTATTTTGTGAAAATCAGTTGTGTGGTTTTATCCTTTGTGCCATTGTGGAAGTTAAGTTTTGACCTTTAGCTTTCGGGTGTTTACATTTGGTGGTCCATTGTGATGGTCAGTGCTGAGAATAGGTTTGAGTATTTCCCATAAAACTGGTCTTTTTGTGGCAAATTTCCTCAGTATTTGTATGTCTGCCAAAGATTTTATTTCTCCATCATTTGAAGCTTAGTTTAGCAGGAAACAGAATTCTGAGCAGAAAATTTTTTTGTTTAAAAATGTTGAAGGTGGATGACCATTCTCTTTTGGCTTTGAAAGTTTCAATTGAAAAGTCTGCTGTCATCCCAATGGTTCTATCCCTATAGGTCAGTTGGTGCTTACTTATGGCTGCTTGCATCTCTTTCATCTGACTTTAGACAAGTTCATTACAGAGAACATCTTAGAGAAGCTCTGTTTGAGTTGAGATGACCCAGGGTTTGATATCTACCTAAAAGATAGTAAAACTTTAGTAAAACTTGGGAAGTTTTCATTTATCAAAGTCTCCAGTAGGGCTTCCATTCCTTTGTGATAATCTTCAGAAATCTCTATTATTTGTACGTTTGAATGCTTCATGAAGTGTTATTTTTATCTAATTGACTATTCTGCTTTCTCTCTTCTTTTCTGCCTCTTTAACTACATGAGTTAACTCAAAAACATTATCTTCTAGCTCTGAGGTTCTTTCTTCTCCATAGCCATCTCATTTTGATACTTTCTACTGCATCTTTATATTCCTTGATTATCTCCTTCATTTGCTTAAGCTCTACCATATCCTTTGTATTCTACATATCTCTCATCAGACTTTTTGTTCTGTCTTTCCATTTTCTCATCCATTCCCTTTATTGTCTTTGTCATCCATATTTTAAATTCCCTTTATGTCAAATTCATTAATTCTCTATGAGTGGAGTCTTCTGTACTACTTGTCTCATAGTCACTCGGAGGAGTTGCTCTGTTTGGTGCCTGACTTTTCCTATTGGTTCCTCTTCATATGTGCTTTCCTATTGTCCATCTCCTTGTCTTCCATTTTCCTTCTCATTTCCTCCTTTGTTTCAAATTACCTTGTCTCAGAGATTAGGTATTGAAGTGGCCTCTTGGTATAAGGCCAAATGGAACTAAAATGTAAAGAGTGAGGAGGGAGAAACAAGAGAAAAAGAAAGAAGAAAAAAGAAGGAAAGAGGAAAAGAAAAGAAAAAGACAAAAGGAAGGGGTATGAAAGAAAGAAATTGAAGAATTAGAGAGGAGGACAGAAAAAGAGAATGAGATTGATAGACAAAATGGTATTGATTGGCATATTACTAAGATCATGCCTCTAACCCAAGGATTTTGAGGGACTGGGCTAGGTGAGTTCCTTGAAATCAGGAGCTCCAAGCCAGCTTGAGCAAAGCCAGACTCTTCCTCTGCCAAAAATAAGAAGAGAAAGAAAAGACCAAAAACAAAAAAAGAAGGAAAAATTAAATAAGAATGAAAAAGAAATACAAAAATTCTGCAGTGTGGACTTGTCAATATATTCTTCCCAGTGTCAAATGTAGAAGGGTTCCCTAAACTATGATCTCTTGGCCTTCTTGAGCCAGACTACTGCCTTGACTTCCCTGCCAGATCATGGCTGAGCCACCCCAGCTTTTAGCAACAAAAGAAAGAAAATAATGAACAAATAAGAATAGATAAGGGAAATTAGAAATGCATTGGTATCAAATAAAGAGGAGGGAGGGTAGAGGAAAAAGGAAAGAAAGAAGGAAAACTAAAAAAAAAAAAAAAAAAAGGGAGGGACTATCTTAGCCATTGCATCAGTGATTTATGTGGAGAAGAGGAGAAAAGTAAGTCTCTATCAAAATAGAGAATGAAGAGGAGTGAAATAGAGAGAATAAATGAGGCTAAAATGCCTAAGCAAAATATGCAGAAACCCTTGCTCTTGAATATAAAAATGGAAGTTAAGCATAAAACCAACCACAAGAATTAGCAAAAAACAAAACACAACAAAAAAATGCACTAATTGCCAAAAATAGCAGCAACCTCAGCAAGAAAGAGAGGGAAAAAAAATATTACAAGGGACCAACTTTAATAGGAATACATATGTTGCAATATATTTCATGGACACTGTGGGTTTTTAGGGGACTGAGAAAAGAGCCAGCAACCTCTCTCTAGTTCCCAGGCATGGTCCTGGTTCCCAAATTAGTTGCCCTTGGTGATCATGTGATTTCCTCAGTTTTCAGACCTGGCTGGATTGGGATCATAAAAGCTCTCCAGAATCCTTCAGAGGCTGGTCTCACAGTGCCCCCCACAGCAGTTCCCATATTGTGCAGGAGCTACTGAGTCTGTCCCAAGAATGGAGTTCTGATCCTGGCAGGCAGAACAAAGGTGGTTATACTTTAGGCCCCTGGTAAGGACCTTCTCATGACCTTCCCACAATGGTAGGCCATTAGCAGCTGGGACCTTCCCAGTATGGCTGTCTCGCCTGCCACCAAACCAAGGGCAAATCCACTCCCACTGGCACTCAGATCTCACTACTGTATATTGTTCCTGTCTGCCCACTCTTCCAAGCTTTCCACTCAATGTGCAGCCTCCCCTGAAATTCTAAAACTGTGGAAAGGCTTCCTCTTATCCCCAGACCTCTGTGTGTGTGTGTGTGTGGGGGCACCATTCCCAGCAGCTCCCAATCACTTGCCTAGTATATCAGATCTCCACTGCTCCAGATCAGATTTTGTCACCTAGACATCATCACTTCACTGCACACCTTGAGCTACAACTAGGGGTAAGGTCCCTGTACCAGCTATGGCTGGATTCTCTTTGTTTCCCCAGTCATACTAGCAGAGCTCAGTCTAATGATCTTTTTGGTCTGTTATCTTGCTCCTCCCACCCTCTGTACCTGCATATTAACCTGAAATGAAAAAATAAAAGTTCCTGTTCTATCATTTTCCAGTTACCTATTTGTACCCAAGCATAAGACTTTGTAGTTAATAACATTCAATTTCTTCTTAGTGTTCTTGCTATTTTCTTCTAGCTGCTTGAAATATTCTTATAAATTGAGTTGTTCAGTAGATTAGCCATTCCTCTCATATCATACACTGTTAACATGTTACATGTGCTTAAAACACTTTTTCACTCAGTCTTCCTGACACATCCTCCTTTTCTTTCCCTTGAACTCTCTGATTTCTCTTTCTTAGTCATCTTGTATGGTCATTATTTTCTGTCCATTGCTATTAATCCTCACAATCCCATTCTAAGCCTTTTTCAATTCTCTATACATATTCTCTAGCTTATTCTATTAATTTGCCTACAGGGCTTCTTAGTCTGGAATCTAAAGAGGAATTCCAGAGCGTTCACAACTACTGATGTGTATATGCTCATTTTGTGCCATAATATCCATTAGGTTCTTAAAGGCAAGCATGAGGAAAAAGAAAAAATGTTTGAACTATATATTGTTGATTCCTATGTACACTGCTCCATTTCAGCCTCTCTCCTAACCACTGCTGTCTCTAACCCCTGGGATGCAGACTAGTAACTGTCTGTGGCCTGTTAGGAATTGGGCCACACAGCAGGAGGTGAGCAGCAGAGTGAGCAAAGCTTCATCTGTATTTACAGCCACTTTTCATTGTTCCTTGCATCACAGCCTGAAGTTCCACCTCACATGGGAGTTTGCACCCTACTGTAAACTGCATGTGGGATTTAGGTTGCACCCTCCTTATGAGAATCTAATGTATGATGATCTGAAGTAGAGCTGAGATAGTGATGCTGGTGCTGGGACCATCTAGTTGCAGGAAAACAAGCTCAGGGTTCCCACTGATTCTGCATCATGGTTAGTTGTATAATTATTTCATTATATATCACAATGTCATAATAATAGAAATAAAGTACATAAAAAGTGTAACTTGCTTAAATCACCCTGAAACCACCCCACCCCCCAATCCCGGGTCTGTGGAAAAATTTTCTCCCATGAAACTGGTCCCTAGTGACAAAAATGTTGGAGACCACTGATTTACCACAGTGAATTGATCACCTCCCTTCAAAATCCACATCTGCTTTCTTTCCTGTGATACAGCTCAGTGAGTGGCATCATTGTCCATACAGGGGTCCATGCTGGAAGCTTAGAAATTCCACATGACTCTTCCCCTTTTTCATTCTTCCCATGTAATCGATCCCAGATTTCTCTCAATGTGACCATGTAAATATTTCACAGATCCCTCCATTGTTCTATTCCTACTCAACATTTCTTTGCACTGTGACAGTTTTCTAAGTGGGTACCCTGCTTCCAGTTGTAGCCCCTCCAATCTGTTCTTTGTCCTAAGAATTTTCACTAAAACCAGAAACATATTATGCTACATGGTAGCATGAAAAACATGAGTTTGCTTCTGTTATTCCAGAAAAAAAACTAGAAACCACACATTTGCCATGACAAGACTCTTAATGGTTGTGCTCTGTAGGCTGAACATGTTACAATCTCTCATTGTCATTCTTTGTTCTAGTCAGATTCCATTTCTATACTTTCTAAGGAGCCATGATCCCCTCTCTAGAACTTGAAAGTTATTGTTTCTTCCACATGCTGCACTTGTTTTTTCTTCACTTATTCATCTTATGTAGTACATATATTCATGGCTTAAGTAGTACATCAGTTCCACTAAATTAGGTCATATGCCTGATGGATGATACCTTAATGAGGTAACCCCAGTGCTCTCAGTACTTTCTTTGGCACAGCACTCACTATTAAGAAGCTTTACATCAGCCCACATTCCCATAATCTTCCAGACCATACTTTGCACCCAAGGTCTCCAAATAAACATACAGTTATGTAAAAATCAATTTTGTTGATGTGCAAAGGCAGCTTCAAGAAATACCTTATAGGTGCAGATTCAACCAGGATACTGGCACTAAACTCATCTCATAGGGAAATTTTAGAGTGGTCACTGACATTTCCTCTGATTTATTTAAATGTACTTATCTGTCAGGTGAAAAATACTCCAATAACAAGGACTGAGTCCTTTCTTTTTCACTGTTTTATCCCTAACACAAGCCTGCCATAGTGCTCAATCAATATTATGTGATTCATAAACTTTCTCGTGTATCTGGGACCTTCACAATGTCAGATAAGGCTGGGCTGAACATAAAACTTTATATAGAGTGAATAGATTTATCCCTCTAGTTAACATTCATTAACCTATGCTCCTTGGGGAATGCATTTTAACAAGCTACAAATCGTAACTAGACGTTTTCTCCATTGTGCCTACATGCCTGTTATTAGAAATGTTGTCAAATGTTACACCTGTACTTTGTACTCTGCCTGTGGCAGATATTAATCCAAAACCTGCAGTCTCCCAGTGCTTTAAAAATAAATGGAGAGTTAAAAGCTCAGAACCTAAAATAGAACATCCTCCAAGTCACAAGGAGTTCACACTCCATTTAAGAAAAAATGTATGTAAGCAAATACCCCTCTCATAGCACCATGAGGGGGTGAATACAGAAAAGGTGGGAAAGGATCCTCAAGAACAAAGAAAAGCCACCTTCCAATTCTGTAGTTGGTCCACCGTGATCTATTCCCTGTGAACCCAGTGTGGTTCCCAGCGATTACTAGTTTTCTTTCTATAAGCTCACATCTCAGAGGATTAACCATTGGCTCTGAGTCTAGAGTATTGCCTTGATTCTCTAACAATGAAAAAAATCTGAGAAATAAAAGAATAAAAGGAATAAGATAACACATCTATGGTTTTTGAAAGGCACCTTCTGAAACTTTTTGAAACCAGGATAACGTTTATTCTTCTTGGACATTTCCTTAATGATTACTGATGGTAGCCAAGGGCTCTCAGCTACAAGTTCTCTTCGTACCTTACAACAATTCATCTGGCTCCAGAAAATTGGATTCATTCTGAGTAGCTGGATGCTTTCTACAATCTCTTCACTTATCTTTCAGTTTCAATTTCCCATACCTAATATATTTTCCACTCTTTCTGATCTGAAGATCATTCTCTTTGACAGGGAAGACAGAAATAAAACAGGAGATTTCTGTTTTCTTGTTTGCTAACTTTATGCCATCTGCCCATAATCAAGAAGATTATTTCTCCACTTTTTTCCTTCTCAGGACAGAACTAAAAACATTCTTCTTGTCTTTGGCTTCTTCTGAACTTTAGTCTTTATGACACAATCCTTTGGTTAGATAATAAATTTTTACATATTTATAATTCCTGGGTTGTCATATTTTTTCCACAGCAGAGATGAAGTTCTCAAACAATGTAACATTAATTGTATATTTGTTTACAGGAATTGGGAAGTCATTTAATGGTCCTATTCTCCCACAGGTCTCTCTAGCTGAGGGCACTATATGACTGCAGGACTTTCTTCTATGTTACGTGTTCATAAATGGCCAGGCGCTACTACCAAAACCCTTCTTCTGGTTCTTGGGATATTTCTCTTTGCAGAAGTATCTCCCTTCTCCATGTCATCAATAATGCAATTTAGTTTTCCAGAGAAATCATTGCAACCAGTTTATCTCTCTTGCAAGAGATTTTCTGTATTAATAGAGGCAAATACATATGTACATACATATATAATGAAACCTCTGTAAATTGACCACCCAGGGGATATAATAAACTGGTCAACATACGAAGATGGTCAACATAAAGAACTAGACTTACTGTATTGATATGTACATGTGATGCATGTCCAATCTATAAAACTTAGGTCAACTTAAATAGATGGTCAATGTAAGGTGGTGGTCAACAATGGAGGTTCTACTGTATATTACTTTTATAATGGATAGTATATTAGTTTTCTAGGGCTACCATAAAAATATACAACAAACTAGTTGGCTTCAACAATGGAAATTTATTTTCTCATAGTTCTGGAGGTCAGAAGCCCAAGATCAAGGTGTTGGTATGTTTGATTTCTCCTGAGGTCTCTCTCCTCGGCTTGCAGATGACAGATGTTGCATTGACCTCACTAGGTTGCCCCTTGGCTTATGTGGATTTTCTATGTACTAATTTCCCTTGTTTATAAGGTCATCAGTCAATCAATAGCATGATTTCATTTTTACCTTAATTACCTCTTTAAAAGCCCTATTTCCAAATGCAGTCACATTCTAAAGTCCTGGGGTTTTGGACTTCAACATATGAATTTGGGGGAATATAAGTCGGTCTGTAAGAGGTAGTTTGTCAAAAATTCAGTTCTCATTTTTTCCCTTAAAAATATTTTTTCTTCCTCTTTTTCTTTTTTTTTTTTTAGTGAGAATCTTACTCTGTTGTAGAGGGTAGAGTGCTATGACATCATAGCTCACAGTAACCTCAAACACTTGGGCTGAAGAGATCCTCTTGCCTCAGCCTCCCAACTAGCTGGAACTATAGGCTCCCCCAGCAACATCCAGCTAATTTTTTTTTTTTTATTGTAGAGTCAGAGTCTCAATTTATTGCCCTTGGTAGAGTGCTGTGGCATCACACAGCTCACAGTAACCTCCAACTCCTGGGCTTAGGCGATTCTCTTGTCTCAACCTCCCAAGTAACTGGGACTACAGGCACCTGCCACAATGCCCAGCTATTTTTGTTGCAGTTTGGCCAGGGCCAAGTTTGAAGCCACCACCCTGGGTATATGGAGCTGGTGCCCTACCCACTGAGCCACAATCACCGCCCCTACCCAGCTAATTTTTCTATTTTTAGTAGACGTGGGGTCTTGCACTTGCTCAGGCTAATCTGGAACTCCTGAGTTCAAGCAATCCACCTATCCCAGCCTCCCAAAGTGCTAGGATGATAGGTGTGAGCCACCTTGCCTGGCTTAAAATTATGTTATAAAGATCTTTAATCTCTTACAATACACGAAGTTCTGCCTAATTCTTTCTAACTGCATACTTTACTGCATAAATTTGAAATGATATTCTTAATCCTTCCCTTAGTAACAAAAACAGGTCTCCTTCAAAGATCTTGCAATATGAAAATGTAATTCAATGAATAATATTAAGCATAGACCATTTTACCACATGAAAATAGTTATCTAGGACATATTCTCAATAATTAAATATGGATAAAAAAAGATAAGGATAATTTTTAAAACTTTTTTATAACTAGTGCTAAATTGCCTTCCATAAAGTTATATCAATTTTTACTTTAGTGAGAAGTATGAAAGTGCCTCTGTACTATAAAATATTTGCCAATACACATAGAGCAAAACTATATGTATATTCTTGTAATTTTAATTTGTATTTCCCTTATTATAAGTAGTGTTCAATGTCTTTTCTTATGTTTAACATATTTAAGAGCCAAATATATGTATTTCATTTTCTGTGAACTTTCTTTCCACATACTTCACAAATTTTATAATGTCTTTGAATATTTTCTTAGTAATTGGTAGAAATATTTCCATTGGATGGAATTGGAAAAATCAGTACTTGGTGATGTGTTATGAATGTATCCCTAATTTGTCATTTATCTTGAATTTGTTTTATTCTTCAAGCAGAAATATATTTTAATATAGTTGAATTTATCAATATATTATTGTGAGGCTTCTGGAATTTTGTGCAATAAATGTTTAAATGGCATTCATCATTCTGAAATTATGAAAGAACTCCAAATATGTTGTTTTGTTTTCTCATAACCCTTGACAACTGATTTTTCGTCTATAATACTTTGGCCCACATGAGATTATTTTCTGTTAGGTAAATTTTCAACTTCATTTATTTTGTCCAAATGACTAGCCTAGCATTCCAGTTTAATTTACTTGTTAATTCATATTTTCTTACTTTAATAGCTTTATTTATCAAATGAAAAAAATGCCTTATAGATTTGTATGCATTTTGGACTTTCTATTGTCTTTTATCTGGTAATAAGCATGTACCACTCTGTTTTTATATTGTTAGCTTTATATTGTGGTTCAATAATTTTAAACATAGTCTCAGCCTCCCAAGTAGCTGGGACCACAGGTACCTGCCACAATGGGTTTTTCTATAATTACTATAATTGATTATTGATAATTACCAATTAATCAATAATATTGGGGAAACTGAATTTATTATATTGTTGGGTTTTTCTATTCAAAGATATGGCAGAATTTTCCATTTGTTTAAATCTTCTTTTAGGTCTTTCAACATTTTAAGATTTTCTTCTATATATGATGCCCATAACTTGTTAAGCTATATTTGGTACTTTGGCTATTGTGTTGCTATTATTAATTCTTTTTTTCCCATCACATCTTATAACTGATTATTACTTGCATCAACTAGATTTTAAAGCAGTACTCAGTATATTTTATCATGGTTCTCAAAGCACTATGTCATTGTCTGTAAGAGGTGTGTGAGAGAGAGAGAGAGAGATATATATATGTATTCATTTATAGAGAGATTTAAACTTATTTTTTGCTAAAGCATTTAGCATAACACTATGTTAATACAGACATTTGAAAATGGTACTTACAATGTTTTTCTACCTAGTTATGCTTCAGAATAAACTCATATTTTATATTTGAAATAATGACTTTGTAGAGTATTTACTGTTTAAATTTTATGATCTTACTGTTATTTAAAAACAACACATTACATTGATGTATTATGATGCTGGTTTCCTCAGAGTAAAATCATAAATAAATATGAAAATGAAAGCATGTAATCTTAAAAATGACCTACGATAATCGAGTCCCTTAATACCTTTAGCTTAAACAACAAAACTAAACATCACAATAAGAAATTGTCCAATTTTCTTGTGAAAATTATCATAAAACATGCTCATTTTATTTCATATTTATCTTTAAAATAATTATAACAGTAAGGGCCCTTAATCTGTTATTTGCTTGAGATTCGTAACCTCATAAGAAAAAAAAAAGAATTTGTTCCTGAAGCTTTTTCATTAACTGGACTATTCTTTGTGTGAACATGTATGCACAGTTTATCATTCTGGGACCTGTAATGATGATTATGACATAAGAATAAGTATGTTGAATAAATGACTACTTTTCCCCTGAGGCGATCATAAAAAATATGAGACTAACTAATCTTTACAGAAATTTTGGTTGCAAATAACCGAAATCTTTATCATAATAAGAGTTCTAATACCTCATTAGATAGTGTCTCTTATTCTATGAATCTTTTTTTGTATTATAATTTCTTTCACACTTAGCAGCGTACTGTCATTCACATTGATTTATTCTTTGATTTCTTGTTTCTCTTTTCAGATCAACTTAATTGTAAACTCATTGGCAAAAGGGACCATTTATCATCTATCTTTTTATTTCCACACTGCCACCTTTCTTATCCATCAGCTCCCAGCACTTAGAATAGTTTTGGTACACGTTAACAAGAAATTAATATTTTCTTAAAAACTTTATCTTTAATTAAACAAATTAATTATGGAAAAGAGATAATCGTATGGGTGTGCTTTTGTGTAGTGTTTTGGGAGGTAAAAATTAGAGTGGATTATATAATTGTTATTGGTTGAAGACGGTCTGGCTGCCTGTTACTGCCAGCCATCATGCAGAGATAGGGATAGGTCTGCCAAACTTTTATTTATCAGAAGGCCAATGATTCTGGAGGACAGAATCCTCTCCAAGACTATTCTGTTCTTCCATTTCCAAAATCACACTTTTATACATCATAGTTCAAAGTAAAGACTAGGCTGGGCCCCTGTGTCTCAAATGGCTAAGGTGCCGGCCACATACACCTAAGGTAGTGGGTTCAAATCCAGCCCAGGCCTGCCAAAACAACAATGACGGTTGCAACCAAAAAATAGCCAGGCATTGTGGCAGGTGCCTGTGTTCTCAACTACTTGGGATGCTGAGGCAGGAGACTCGCTTGAGCCCCAGGAGTTGGAGGTTGCTGTGAGCTGTGATGCTACAGCACTCTACCCAGGAGGATAGCTTGAGGCTCTGTCTCATAAAAAAAAAAAAAAAAGGCAAAGACTACATTAACTTTTATTTTAAATAATAAACAGCACAACTCAGTAGCCTATTTATGATAACACTTCTGATTCAAAAGTCAATTTCCTAAGTCAATCTTCCTAAACTATTCAAGATGGGCATCTTTAAGGTGAAAACTACATTTACAAAATAACGAGAATGGGAGACAAGAAATGATGGAGAGGCAGCTGTGTTATGTAGGCCCTAGCCTAGTTGAATCCATCTCATTTTCACCATATTCACTCTCAGAATAATACTCTTTTGAGGTCACTAGACCTTTTCCTCCTTCATAGAAAGTATTACATTTGTACTCATAGTGATTACTTGGAATTAATGATTACTGGGAAAAGAAACCTCCAGTGACTTTCCAAGAAGAGTGTCTTCACATTGCTGCTGTTATCCACTGCGACCATATAATAAATTGGGATTTCTATCTTAAAACAATAAGTTGACTTCTGGCAGCAAGAGAGTAACATGTTTTAGACCAGTGGTCCTCAAACTTTTTAAACAGGGGGCCAGTTCACTGTCCATTGGAGGGCTGGACTGTGGGCCCCAGGACGAGTTGGCTGCTAAGCAGGACAGGTAGCGGCAGCAAAAACATCTGGCGGGCTGGATAAATGTCCTAGGCAGGCCACAGTTTGAGGACACCTGTTTTATACCAATGATGTCACTGAAAACAAATAAAACTTGAAAAAACATAAACAAGCAAATGGCAGCTTTATGAACAGAAGAATTATTTTGTGCAACAAAGCACTAACGGGCCAAGATTCTGGCAAAGAGGAATTGCTTTAAAGTCAGCCTGATACTCTCTGTTGTTTTACCCTTTAGGTAGTTTCCAAGTCCTGAACTGAATCAAGTTAGAAACTGAAAAGACAAGCAGAAAGGTAGAGTTTTAAAATTTCAATAGTTTTCAGGAGTTAGAAGAAGAGGGGAAAAAATGGCAAATCAGAGCCCACTAAGGAAGGTAAATACCATAAATACCGCAGATTCTGGTTGATTCTCTGGCAGGCTACATATTAGGGATCAGAGCAGTAGGTCTGCAGCAGCCCTCACCAAAGCTACAAGTCTTGACCAAATTAAGGAAATCAGCATTTATTTCTACCATGTACCAGAAGCAAAGCAAACTTTCTGTGGAAGAAGATCACAGGGTGTCCAACCTACAGCTGTGGGCCACATGCAAATTAGATGAGGACTGCTTTGCTTATCTGTGGTGTCAGATATCAGGACATTGCAAAAAGTATGCACAGACTGTTTATTTGGCTGATCAGCTTTCCTTAGTGTTTGAGTATTTATTGTGTGGTCCAAGATAAATAATGCTTATGCAGCAGAAAAAAAAAATGGTTGTATACCCCTGAATCTGAGTTTCATGTGGTATCAGGATCAAACAACTGACCATAAAGAGAAAAATGAGCCAAGAAACAGGTTAACATATGATCCTTTTGTAGGAAACGGTATGATATAAACAGATTTGAACATACCAGTTCTATAGACTACACTTCTCCAATAAAATACTGCATCTTATCATCTGAAATTTACCAGGAAGTTGGAATTTTTTTAAAAGAAAAATCAAATGCAGAATTTTATACTGAGAAATTTATTAATTAAAATGAGGTATGTAATAAATGGTTTGAATGGAAGGCTAGGAACAGGATCTGTGAAGTAGATGAGTAGAAAATGTCCAGATATAAGCACAACAAACAAAAAATAAAAATTATAGAAAAGAAAATCAAAACCAGATGAGATACACAGACAAATTCTAATAGTCATATAATTGGAATTCCAAATATAGAGCAGAGTGAATGGGGCATAAGAAATAATTGAAGAAATACTAGTTGAAAACTTTGCAAAACTGAAGAAAGGCATCAAACTACAGATTCAAGAAGTCCTATGAAACTCAAGCAGGATAAAGAAAAATATGTCTAGACATTTATTAAATGCTTAAAACCAAACATGAGGAACAAAACTTAAAAGCATCCAGAGGAAAACTAGTTATTTTAAAAGGAACAAAAATAAAAATGATCCCTAACATTTCAAACAAAGAATGAAAGCCATAGGAAAATAAAATGTCATCTTGAAAGTGGTGAAAGAAAATAACTGCCAAACTAGAGATCTATGCCCAACCAAAATAGTCTTCAAAATAAATACATACATACGTATATACATACATACACACATAAAACACATTTTCATGTAAGCAAAAATTGAGAAAACTTTTTGCCTCCTGATAGGCTAAAATATATGATAGACATACAGAAGGAAAGTGATCCCAGATAGAATTACAGAAACATAAGAAAGAATACAAATCAATGAAACAAATTAAATATGTTCATAAATTTAAATAAATATCAGTTTAATAAAATAATAATACTAAATTCTTGAAGAATATAAGCAAATGTAGCATGCATTATTTTGATAACTCCATCTGAAAGCCCCTTGGCCCGCCTGATCTTCTGTGCATTTGCTGACAGCTTCCTCACATAAACGCCAAGTGGGAACCTCCAGTACCCTGTCTCTTTGGCCTCTTTCCAGCATTAGTAAAGCCCAGCATGATAGACCATGCACAGGTCTGCTCAAAGGTCAGGGAGGTAACAACCAGGGATTACTGTCAATGGGCATCAAATGAAAGTCAGAGGATAAATTCTTTGTTCTCCTCAGCATCTTGTCAAAAGATTCCATGATTTTCATTAGTTTCCTAGGATTACCATAACAATTATGAATTAATTGGCTTCAAACAATAGAAATTTATTCTGTCATAGTTCTGAAAGGTAGAACTTTGAGGTCATGATCCTTGTAAACAATCTAGGGGAGATTTCTGCCTTGCCTCTTAACAGCTTCCATGTCTTCAGCTGTTCTTTGCTTTCTGGTTGCATAATTCAAATCTGTCTCTCTCTTCACTTGGCCTTTCCTTCCTAAGTGTTTGTGTCTTCTTATGTCTCATAAAGCACTTGTCATTGGATTTAGGGCCCACCCTAATCCAGGATAATCTTCTCAACTCAATATCCTTAAGTTAATTATATCTACAAAAATGTTATTCCCAAATAATGTCCTTGTCACATCCCCAGATCTCAGACTCTGGGGTGAGAATATGGACACATCTTCTTGGGGACACCGTTTAACTCGCTATGGCTCCTAACATTTAAGCCTAAAACCTGTGACCTGACCATTAATTGATTATTTTGTCTTTTCTTCATGTTCATTTAATTGCTTTCTTTCTACAATTAAATGAATTAAATACATTCCTTGAACTCTAATTCTTGTCTCAGGATCTGTTTTGTGGGGAAGCTGAACTAGGGCTGAAAGAAGGTGAAAGAAATTACATGAAAACAACAGGGCCTAAAGTATTTAAAGAGTTTTACTTATCTGAGATATTGTAAAAGTATTATTAATAATTTAGAAATCTTTAACAAGTCAAGAATGAATAGCTACTAAAGTAAAAATTAAAAGTATAACCAACGGTTAATATAGGAGAAAATTGGAACAAAAAATTTTTGATTTTTCTAAAAGAAGGCAAAAAATGATGGGAAAAAGATTCAAGACAGAAAACTAGAACTCTGTCTGGAGTATGTAGATTTCAACGTAAGTATTTTATTAAATATGTCAAAGTAATATGCCTAAAATATGTCTAATTAAAAGGTAGATACTATAATCATTGTTTAAAAATGCAAATATATGCTGCTAACTAGAAACACACCTTAAAATGTTGTACTAAGTTAACATGATAAGCAAGCTGCTATAACAAGCATATAAAGTGGATAGCCTAGCATCATTGTTAGAGAAAAAGGCAAGCATTTCATAATGATAAAATATCAATCCAACAGAAAGTACAATAATTCTGAATTCTTATACAGCTAGTAATATAGTTCCAAAATACAT